>NC_091132.1:41712105-42064605 GCF_040183065.1 Periplaneta americana | reverse complement strand
TACTATACAATATTTTTTTTTACATTTCCCACTGATTTGAGATTTGCGGAAGCTTCTAAAACTGTTAGTCTGCCAGCTTTTAATTTGTTGTGCATATCGTCGTTGTTCCGGCAATAACTCCTATGTGACATATTTATCGATCTTCACATTTTTGCTCTGTTAAATAACTTAAATAGTGATACAGCAAATAATACAATCTCCTATATGTAATTATTAGAGACGAGAATTCCAAGTAAATGCATGCTTTTTATAGGAACATATTACATAGCTCAAACTTGATACTTATCCATTTCATTACTTTCCGGTTCCAAATATGTGCACTTTTTCCGTGCATATTTGCATGTTTTGCCCTTTTCGGGGATAAAAACATGTATAATGCATATTAAAGCAATTTTTATCTTAATCATGCATATAATATACATTATATTCACTTTAAATGCATGTTCCTCGATTTTTATGTCCTTCATTTTAGCTTCAGGAATCAGGATAGAAGAAGGAAAAGAAAAGAAAATTAATATCAGAAAAAGGTTCATTCAAGTTTGCACTCATAACTTCTTGCAATGTAGAGAAGTCATTCTCTGCCTACAAAAACATATTGACTGACAAGCGCAGGAACCTCACAGGAACCAATTTAGAAATGTTGTTAACTGTGCAAAGAAAAAAAAAAAAGTGAAATACGAAATTTGGAACAAAATGAAAGTGCATATTTTAATGTATTTTTCACTTGATCGTGCATGTTTCATGGTTTGATAGTGCATGAATGCATGCATATTTTGGGATTTTATCATCATCATCATCCTCCTTCACGAATTAGGCCTCTGTAGACCTGTTTCGGCCCCATCTAGCAGTCTTCTTAAAGGTCTTCCTGGTCGACGATGTCCTCTAGGTTTATACTGCATCATAATTTTTGGGATTCTTGAATTTTCCATTCTTCTTACATGATCTAGCCAATTGAATTTGTATCTGCTGATTTTTTCTTCCACTGACTCTACTTCTAATTGTTCTAAAATTTCTTCATTCCTTTTTCGGTCTAAAACAGTAGCTATATCCTGCTGTCCTCCTGAAAAATTTAATTTCCGTTGCTTTGATTTTGTTGATGTCTTTTTTCTTTAATGTCCAAATCTCGCTTCCGTATAAAAGGGAGGGCAATGCTAGTGTATTATATATTTTTATTCTTGTAGATTTTTGTACTAATTTAGCTTTTAATGTATTGTTTATTGGGATTTTATAGTGCATGAAATTTTCGTCTGTAGCAATTATATTTCTTTCTTTCGAAAATGTAAGAATTCACAATCTCCTATGCACTACTGCCATAGAAGAATAAATGTGTTTTTTCTTCCTACTGAAAAATTCCATATTTTGCACATAGAAGTTATTTGCAGAAACAACTACGATATATAAGTGCACAGTACATATATTATATTTGGAATTTTAGTCCATATTTCCATGCATATTTTAAGATTTTAGTACATATACGTACTAATTATCGACACTAGATACCAGGTATTGTGAGAAAGGGTATTCCCGTAAAAAAAATCACGAAATCTATACAGTATATTCCTAAATCGCAATATTTACGGCTACAAATTTAACGTAAAAACTACTTACAAAACGATTTCATCATTGTACTCGTAGAAACGGGGACTCACAACTAGAGAATGTAAGCGTTTCGTAGGAGAGGTTTTTTACGACCAACTTTCTTAGAAGTTCCACTTCCAACACAGGGTAAAGAAATAAACACCACTTGCCACGGGGTGAAAAAGAGGCAGCTTTGCTAATCGGCTACGGGGGACACTACAGCCATATGCACAAGGGATGGCTTCTCCCATGATACTTGAAACATTTTCCCTCCCCCAAGGAGAATCAGTGACAAGGGCTACGCCACTGCAGCGCAACCTGATGCGTGATGATGAGGGGGCCTGGAGGAAGATGGGAGAATGTGATGCAGGCCAGCAATATCCACCCACCCTACTCACCCCTGGGGCACGGGCGCACCTACCCACGCAGTGTGGAAGTTCTCCCTTCTGCTCTTTCAACAGAGAGCTGCACCCAGCACGCATTTTGTATCATCATTAGACTTCTGTTCTTGAAAATGTAGATTAACTGACCTTCTTCTGGGTACTGCAGGGATGTCCAATACCGTATACTTTGGGACACATAATTTTATTCAGAATATAGATCACGATTGCACTTTTAATTCACGTAATCAGTAACACACACTGTGGGAGAAATATACAGGGACATCATTTTATTTTTACTAACATTTCTAATATTAACCTGACTATAACTTTGGATTAAAAATTGAGAACCGGAAACGACGTTTGCTACCCCCTTCCATGACTGGAGTTCGATAATACTGGCGTAAAATACAAACAAATCACTTTACTAGGTATAGGATGGAAGAAAAGTAGTCCATCCATTTACGTAAACTAGGAAATATCGGGATTTTCACTCTGATAATTTTTATTAGGGTTTCGGTTAATCAAAATACAGTACGGTATTAACAAAAAGTGTTTTTACTCACGAAATGAGCTATCCATTCGGACGTATTCATTATGCAGTGTATATTATTCTATCTACAGCACATTAGCGTACAATATAGAGAATGAAGTTAAATTAAAAATAATCATAATATGGATATTTAAACACATTTTTGAAAATGCCGGCCGTTCATTTCGATACAAGCTTCAGTTCTTTTGTGCATATTATCACACTATACACTATTGTACCTAATCCCAATTAGCAGTTTCGTCCTTCGTACTAGTAACTCATGTTCAAATAATTCTGTACCTACTCTATAAACGAGTACCTTACATACTGTAAATTCAATCTTCACTTCTACCCGATCCGAAAAGATAAAATTACTCAGACATGCTATCTACTGTCCGTCCAAGTGGTTACGTCGCAGCGTCGTAGAAAGGATGGAAATCACGTAACAGTTAATTACTTAAAGAGGCCCTTTTATTTAAGTTATTTTAAACAATTGTATGGGTATAATATTACGTAGACGTCCAATTCCTATCAGAAATTAATATTTTCAGAAAAGAGCTAAGAGAGCCCAGCCACTAGTCTTTACAGAGGGGCGCATAAAAGCGGGTGGGGGAAACCGGGATGCAACGTAGGCAAACGGAGGACAGCACCTGTGTGAAAATATGATTCAATATTGAAAGCTCTTCCGCCACTAGAAAACGCGAACATATTTCTGGAACGTACTATACTCACTAACTCAGTACTGCTTACTATGACCGCATACCCGGCCTTGGTTCTGTGTGGAGAACGGTTGGAAGTTTACTAGTAGAGGGGGTGGGAATGAAGTACATTAAAAAACTCAGGTACAATAAAAATTGAAGTAAAAATAAAATGATGTACCTGTATTTACCACAGTGAAACCTCTCATTTACGGACATCGAAGGGACGTAACAATCTGTCCGCATCTGGGAGATGTCATTTATTGGGAGGGAGGCTCCCCAATCTAACAGTAAATTTATAATATGCATTATGTATCCCTTCACGCTTTAAATGAAATGTATTACTGTAGTTTAATTCTGAATTATGTATCCCTTCACGCTTTAAATGAAATGTATTACTGTAGTTTAATTCTAAATACAGTATACTGTACTATAGTAAATTCTTTGGAACTTTGAACTACAGTAGATAAGACCGAAAAAGGAAAATACAGTACTGTGCCATGCAATTTTATTCTAGTCTACAGTTATGCAGTACTGTAATTTACAGTTTTCAACTTAACCTTTACGTTCAGATGCCATGTCTCTCGAAACATAACAACTGACTGAAGTGAAGAGAATAATCCTACTAACCCTATCATGTGTCGAATACAATTTCACGATCGCGGAAGCCTTGGACCCATGAGACACGTTAAATGTTATGATTTTCTTTATCCACCAGCTTCCAGCTAAAAAGGAATAGCCGACTAGGCTAGTGATAGCCTACGAGACACTTAGGGTGCTATTCATAGACATTTCGCTAGCCCGCGCTACGAACGTGCTAAACTAGCCCCGGCTATCGACTGGTTACTGGTACAGGATTCATATCATATCATATCGCTAACACTGGTTTATGAATACGAAAAACGTTAGTTCGCTGATCATCCATCGGAAGCCCGCGCTTAGAATGTCTATGAATACGGCCCTTATTGTCTTCTTTCATGTTAATGAATTTCTGTACAGATCTCAAAACTAAATTTTCCATTTTTGTAACACATAATATCTTGAAATCCAAGTTCTGTCCGCAGTTAGGAGGTTAAAGCAAGCTTTAGGACTGTGAAACAGCTGTCCGTGTCCGTGTGTGAGAGTGTCCGTAAACGAGAGTTAAATTTATCATTTTTCTATATTATTTCAGTTGGGACACAAAAATTTGTCCGTATATGAGAAGCGTCCGTATCTTGGGGATGTCCGTAAGGAGAGGTTTCACTATGTAATACGACATAAAGTACGGATGAATGGAGTCATCAGGCGAATAGATTAAATTTTACAAATTTCCTCTAACCAGCAAAAATAAAAAAAATATTTCAGGCCTACAATAAACGCCGATACAAGTTGAAGTGGGTCTCTGCGATTTTACTGTCTCCATCAATTAAATACAATCAAGTTGACAGTGCATGATCTAAACTCATGTACTGCCACAATTGCATAGTTAACAGTATTAATTCCGCATCGAATGTTATTTAGCGGTCAGCTAATTCTTCCTAGATGATGGGTTGTGCGCCCCTGCTTGCAGGGAGGTCTTGTCCGTCGTTGAATAAAATTACCGTTAAATCACCACGGCAGACGACATGAAGGATGTCGCGTTGTAATTTATAACAAGTTGTAATAACCAGCACAGTAACATGTGAACTGCTATCTGATAATGCCGCGTGGTACATGTGGGTCGTCGACAATTTCTCTGGTCGTAGAATTACTAAGATAGAGGCAGGGCCGGGCACAGGACAAAGGGGGACAAACTGCCCAGAGCCTCCGGACACACCTACTAAAGTACGCTCAAGAATTTTTTGAATATCAAAACTTGTAACTCTATCAGCTTAGGGCTAAATGATCTCTACACATGAACCATTTCCCAGTTTAAATACCAGTGTTTTGAGCACATTTAAATTACTATAGGATGCTTTTTGGTTTAAACCCGATATTTTCCATTGAAGAAAGAGTAACTTTTTTGTGGGACCTATAAGGAAATGTTCATATCACGAACAAAGCCTCGGGAAAAGGAAGAACCGTAATGAAGTATTGCTGAATGACTCTGGGGCGGCCAAGAAACTGGACTCAGCCGAATCCTCCTCTGCTAGACGATTTTGCGCTACTTTTCATTTAAGTGTAATTAATTGTGACCGCTACATTACAAAGCAGATGTGGCCTGGAGTAGAAAAAGATCATAACAGGTATTTGAGAAGGAAGATTAGACCTGCGTTTGAAAGCTTCTAATCCGTCAAAGCGCCAAGGCGTAATCACTTCATCTATACGAAGAAATTATCCACGCGACACACCGAGACGAACCACAACAATTATCTTCAAAATTAAAATAAAAAAATAATAATAATATCAGTCTGGTTATGAGTTTTCCATGCCTGGCCCAAACGTGACGTCCCTTAGTACAGAGAAGAAGGCGGGCAGTGGGGGTTGACTGGCTAAGGGTGCAGATGCTATACAGTCAATAATCCATATAACTGATATAAACATAAACATGATAAAGCAATAATTTTTACAGAGTTTAACAGGAATGAGTTCGCCTGAGGTACCTATTTGGTTTTTTAAATTCTAATCTTCATAGTCCAACTTTAACTGTTTTCACCCTTCAGGATAAGACTGAAGGAACGATAAGCAAATTAAACTTATGGGCTCGGTGAGTTATCTACAGCAATGTCACAAGAGATCTGAGATTTGCCGATAAATCCACGAGCGAAGCGAGTGCATTTATTTAGGAAATCTCAGACCCCGAATGACATTTATTAGGACTATTTCATGAATAAAATAAAAATGTAAATAATATATACCTAAAATTCGCTCACAAAATGTTAATATTTGTATATTTACGAATACTTAACCTATTCAGACATTGTGAAGTCGAAATAGATGAATAACGAGTACTGCAATAAAGAAATTGAATGTTATTCAGTAATGCCAATTGAGAAAAGCGAAATACAAGTTTGTCGTCGTCGTCTTCCTAACAAGTATTAGGCCGAGTGGCCTGTTACGGTCCACCAATTTTCAGTCCATCTCTTCTTCGGACGACCTAGAGATCTTTTGTCATGCGGATGGTAATGAAACAATGCTTTTGGAATTCTGCATCGATCCATTCTTTCGAGATGATCCTTCCACTGAAGTTGATATTTGCTGATGAACTGCATAATGGGTTCTATTTGAAGTTCTTGCATTATGTCCTCATTTTTTTTATGATCCCAGCGAGTATATCAAGCTGTTGCTCTCATAAACCTCATCTCACTTGCTGTTATTCTACTGACATCTTTATTCTTCACAGTCCACGTTTCACTACCATAGCTTAATACTGGCTGTGCTAAGGTTTTATACAAGCCTATTCTTGTGTGTCTTTGTACTAGTGAAGGTTTCATGATTTTATTAATGAGATGTTTTATTATATTTACATAT
The DNA here is from genome assembly GCF_040183065.1 of Periplaneta americana. Classification (NCBI taxonomy): domain Eukaryota; kingdom Metazoa; phylum Arthropoda; class Insecta; order Blattodea; family Blattidae; genus Periplaneta; species Periplaneta americana. The sequence goes on along the minus strand of NC_091132.1, from coordinate 42,057,988 downwards.
TTTTTCAGCAATATCTACTTCATCATAAGGTGACAGTGTATAGCCAAGCGAAATACAAGTTTAAAAATGTTAATTACATGTACTGCTCTTTTCTCTTGTTATTATAACAGAAATACGTTTTCATTATCTGCTGAAATCATAATTTATTTTAAATATTTTACAATATAATTACAAATAACCTGATCAATACATTAATTAAATGAACAATTGTTATGAAGGAGTGTCATTTTCTTTAGATACGATGGACATGGAATTAGAAAATGAAGATGTAGATGTGGAAGTAGGATTTAGCACTTTATTCAGTAGGCACAGTTGTCAAAACAAAAGTGGCCGCACTCGTGAACAGCGAATATTTTCAAAGTCCACTTCGGGTCGCGGCGATGTTACACGATGCATGTGCTTGTACAAGCAGTTCCGGAACTATGAAAGTATTCCATATCTGCGCCTCGTAGACCAGCGGTAGAGTGCTTGTTTAATGATTCAAAGGTTGTGGGTTCTTCAAGTTTTCATTTTTTTTAATCGTTCTTCAGCGATGTAAATGATATTCAAATTATCATTTATATTCAGTTATCGTTCTTTATGGATATCACGTTATTTATATTTTGTTATCGTTCTTTAGAGATATGAATAAAATTCAAGTCATCATTTGTATTCTGTTATCGTTTTATAACGATATGAATAACAATTATTATTATTGTATCTCCAATGGTGGTTAGCCCTATTTTACATATGTATGTTAGGGCTATAGTTTTATACACAAAAAGATAAGCATAAAGAGAAATGGAAAAGAAAATTAAATTAGGTTACGCGATGTAAACAAAACATAAATAATCCGTAAATTAGGCATTGCGATTGCAAAACAAATATCAGTTATCAATTTGAAACATACAAAAACATTAACAACACACATACGTAACACTTCTATAACATAAATATGCAGCTTTTCGTACCATACATCATAAATTAATACACAATAGTTACACAAACACAATCAAACTATAATTACGACATTGCGACGACATCAAGCATCCCATAACTGACTCACATACATAACAAATCAAGCATTCGTTACAACACATACACTTCAACATAGTAACCACACTTTTAAAAGTTACAAATTTGGCTCCAAGAAGAATAAATAGGACACTGTTACTAATTACTATTCTTCTACAATTTCTTAAATACATCTGTAATAAATCGGTGAAATTCCGATATGAATAATATTCACGTTTTTTATATTCTGTTATCCTTCTTTAACGATATAAATAATATTCAAGTTATCATTTATATTCTGTTTTCCTTCATTAGCATTATAAAATAAAATTCAAGTTATTTATATTGTTATTGTTCTGTCGCAATATAAATAATCTGTATTTTATGTAAGTAATTATTATAACACAAATAACCATATTTCTTTGTAAAATAGGTTATTTTATTTAGATAATTAAATACGTATTATATAATATTTTATATTAATTAAACAAACCGATATTTATCGTTTATATCCTGCTATCGTTCTTTAGTGATACTGTATAAATAATATTCAAGTTATTTATATTGTAATCGTTCTTTAGCGATATAAATAACATAAATTTAATATTATGTTTGGAAAAATCCAGTTGCATAATACTGGTATTAGTTTTTCTTTTTGTAATATTACATTATACTATCTTGAACCACAATAAAATGAAAAGGAGTAACAGGGAATTGAACCTGAGACGTTGACATCTAAATTCCGAGGTTCGTACGCTGAGCTACGAGGGGAAAAGTGTGGAAACATTTTCGGAAAAATTGGCCCAATCACTCTCTAAGATTTTCTGATGATTCGTAGAAGCTAGTCCAGGATGCGGGGGGCAAAGGCTAATTGAGATTTCCCGGTCTCTGATCGGGTCAAACATCCTGATAGAATTAATATTTAACCCTTGCCGTGACTTTCGGTGAAGTCCGGAGGGCCCAATTAGTCAAATCCACTCTCCTCATCTCCACGCTTGGGCCCCCTGAAATTTAATAAGATGCGAAAGAGATAGTGGTGTGCGGAAAGCAACGGGATGTTACCGCATTTAGGCCTATCCTTCCCAAGAAAAACTGCAAACAGGAACAAAGGAAGCTTTTAATAGAAGAAGAAGGATCTTCTGCGGACCTCTGGAAAAAGAACTAAGGAAGAGACTAGTGAAGTGCTTTGTGTGGAGTGTGGCATTGTATGGGGAAGGAACATGGACATTACGACGAAATGAAGAGAAACGAATTAAAGCATTTGAAATGTGGATGTGGAGAAGAACGGTGCGTGTGACGTGGACAGATAGAATAAGAAATAAAATTGTATTTGAAAAAGTGAGTGAGGAAAGAATGATGCTGAAACTGATTAGAAAGAGAAAAAGGAATTGGTTTGGTCTCTGGTTGAAAAGAATAATAGGCGACATTGGGGTATGTGGATCATATGCGGAGACTAAGAGGAAGGCAGAAAATAGGAAAGATTGGAGATTGCTGGGTTTGCAATGAAAGACCTGCCCATGGGCAGAACACTTATGTATGTTCAGAATGCCTGGAATATCGTGTCTAAGAACAGTCGCTATTTGCAAAGACTAGTCGATTCCATGCACACTCGACTGCAAGATGATCGAGATAAGAGGAAGATAGACTAAATGCTGAATTGTGGCTTTTTGTTTTGTTTTTTGAACGCTTAATTGTTTGAATGTATTAAGGCCGACGCCAGTAAATTTGTTTTGTTTATGCCACGAAAGATATTTTTATAGAGAATAAAATCTTTTTTCTTTCCATTTCCAGCCACAATATCATAATGATAAAGTCATGGCATAATATATTAATGAACCTGATGTTAATTACTAAAATAATCGTAAAAGAGAAAGGAGCCCTTATGTATAGTTTGTCTCTCTCAAAAACAGAACAAAAAAGAACATAAAAAGCACGAGGTTGTAGTCGAACGCATGACCTCACGAATGAGAGGCCTGAACACTACCATTACGCTATCGAATAGCACACAGAATACTTCAATTATAACTGTAGATAAGAGGCAACGTGGTCCAACAACATGTAACATCGCCTGTCTCCGAATTGTAGCGAAGATACCCGAAGGGAACTTTGTTTCAGGAGAGCTGCCACTTTTTCTTTTGACAACTGTACAATGGATTCATGCTCATCGATTTACGTGGAAACAGTTGGCGACACTGACTAAACAAAAGAACGAGCATGCGATTTGATAGTGATAAATCGAGCTGCAGAAATTATCGCGATGTATGACTGTGATTGGTTGAAATTCAACATTTCATTACACTTCAATGGCCGAAAATGGAATGACGCCATATAAACGAAATAGTCAAAACAAAAAAAAAATATCTTCATTGATTGACATTAAAATGAATTAAAATTTAAAAAATCATGGTATGAAAAATCTCTTCTTGGTAACTAATAATTTGCCTGTCATATTCGGGAGATGAGAGTTTCGATCCTGGACACAATCTACAGACTGAACCGTAAGTAATGTCATTAATTTCACTAGGGTATTCTGTGGGATATTTCAAACAAAAAAGTTAAAGACAATATTGCTCGTTTTTGCTTCTTTTTCGAGATAAAAATTGTTTTATATGAAACGTTTCATAGTGTGTTTTGGGAAAGTCATTGATGTAATTTCCAATATGTCCGGTGTGTTATGGTAATAAATGATTGAAAGAATTTCAGTTTTGTCCTTTAAATGTGCAGAAATTTGATCCGAACAAATGTAATTTCTTGTTCTGAATATAAATTTAAAAAATGGTGCATTTGTTTGAAATATCTCAAAGACTAACCCCCTGAAATTAATGACAATACTTATGGTAGTGAGTGTGTGTGTATTGGAGGAGAAATATTGTAGACCACACGAATGAATATATTTTTTGTTCTTTAGTGAGATTCAGAACACTGTGCTTGCGATGTCACGTATAAGAAACGAGACAGTCATCTATCTGTACGCCTCGTATGAACAAAATTAAAAACTGTCTTCTTGTCCTATCACATCAAGATAAAAAAGAACGCGTGGTGAGAGGTGTGTAATAAATAGCCTACGAGTAATAACATTCACTTTCTTGATATGGTTCAGAGAGCAAATCAGAAACAACGTCCATACACGTTTAAAACAAATGCACCAATAAAAAGTTTAAAATACATTACACAGTATCATGTTTTCGTGACAAATAAGTACAATTATTATGAGGTCCGCCTTCTTTTCACTTGATAGAATTCTATGCCGTGCTGTGACATTTTATGAAATGTAAAACTCTGTAATGTGTAACAATAGCCTGATGGTTATCGCCGTAGCTAAGGCGATAGGCGAGTTTGTCTGCTGATCCGGAGCTACGCTAGGGTATAGGTTCGATACTGCTTGGGCCGATTGTCTGGTTGGGATTTTTCGGAGGTTTTCTCCAAATGTAAAGCAGGTACTCACTTGGAGAACCCCCAGCCTCATCTTTCAAAACATCATCTTGCTATCACTAATTCAAACGGACTACCTGTTTGTAATTTTATACGGAATAGACAATTTCAGCTTAATTTCGACACATCCACGAGCTTCAATGAGCTTGTCGTGAACTATACAGGGTGCAAACGATATATACTGCCAAAAAATACTGGTGATAGAGCACAAATTGCTGAACAAAAAAGATTAACTTAGAAAGCATGATGAAAGATATTCAGATAGTCAATACAATATGATATAATATAATATTGTTTTATTTGATGTTCAGTCTAATTGACATCACAATTAAAAAAAAAGTAATGACATTTACATATGTAAATGATCATTGGTATTATGAAACTTAAGCAAACGTTTTCGCCCTTCGGGCATCATCAGACATTTTTTTTATACAATAGCTTGTACATTTTATGTCTTGTTGTGAAATCTGTACAAACTAATTAAAACACAACCTATAATATAATGTTGAACCAACTATTTGAGATAAACTTGTGATGATTGACGATCTAAAATATAAAATACAGGTATAAAATTTAATATATAAATAAAATTATTGTAGCTGACCTATCTGTCTTATATTTAAATTATGACAAATTGAATTGCAAACATGATAAAACTATTTGGTTCCTCTTTAAACTTCAGAATACCTTCCATTAGTTGAATATTTGTTGCAAGTCTTGGTCTCTGGTACATCACTCGTATTTTAGTGAAGTATTCTGAAATGTATTGATTATTCTAATCAATTTTGGATATGTCAATTAGACTGAACATAAAAAAACAATATTATATTATATAAAAAAACTAATAAAAATTGTCTGTAACTTTTGTGGTCTCCTTAGAATAAAATGTTATCTGTGAGTCGAATGTTTTTGAAAATGACAGTAGATCGTCATTATCTACTTCGGTCCGCCATGTATAGTGCAACTGTGGCGATATCCTTGTTTACAAATCAGGGTACTCTGTTGTCTCTCTATTGTGGTGGTGTTAGCGTGCGTTGGATGAAAAGTCATTACTCATTAGTAATGACGTTTACATTTGCTCGAACAGTAAATATTAGACTACTATCAATCCTAAAAACACGATAAACAAAAATAGAAGAAAAAACAAAATTTCACCACACATCATGTTTATAGACTGAGATGTAGTCTGTATAATTTTGGCAGTTTATATAGTTTACACCCTGTATAGGTACATGATTTAGTTGTTTCTGTCTGTCTGTCTCTAGAATCACACTATTAGGTCCAAATTTTCAGGGTGGCAAATATAGGGCAACTCAGAAGGAATATTAAATATTTAAGAGAGGTGGTAATATGATCTCCATAAACAGTGTCCATCTTTCATTGTGTGTGGAGATACAGCCGTTTGAATGTTATGCATAACAAGTCTTGCAAATGGTATGAAGGAAAGACAGATGACTACGTACAAAGGGATAGTACGTGTCTCTCTTCTGAGATCATCTGAGGGCAGCAGTGTTCATAATGAGTGTAGAGAAACAGCTGTTTGTAGTTCACTTCCCTACAAGAAAGGACATGTTCTTCGAGCATAACGGAGCCCCTGTACACTTTAGCCGACATGTGACACGTTACATAAATATTACATTCCCAGAACATGGAATGGCCGCGGTACGCGTACTGGCCACCAAGGTCTCCAGACTTTACTTTCTCGATTTCTGTCTGTGAGTGTGAATGAAAGGCGAAGTAAACACAGGAGAGGAACTGGTTGCTTGCAATTAGAATACTGTTAATGCTTCCCTCATAAAGTAGAGACAAGACGAGCTTAAAAGAGCAACACTTACTGTTGTCAACACAGCGGCAAAGTGCACTGAACTGTTGAAATACATTTATACCATGTAAAAAGTAATAAATTTAATCATTATGTCGTTTGTATTCCCTTCTTTCAACTTGTAATTTACAAACATCATAGATTAAACACAACTGTTCCGTGCGCCTGCGTCCATAATTCGCTATGCGAAATTTGTAACCAGATTTATATAATTTTATATTAAGTTTGCTAAAGATTCAACAGTATTAAGATTTACGTAAGTACATCTCATTGTTATTGTTTGTAACTTCCTCATTATGTATGTACAGGGACATCATTTTATTTTTATTTCAATTTTTATTGTACCTGAGTTTTTTAATGTACTTCACTCCCACTCCTTCTACTAGTAAACTTCTAACCGTTCACGACACAGAGCCCAGGGCGCGTAAGCAGTACTGAGTTACTGAGTATAGTACGTTCCATAAATATATTCGCGTTTTCCAGTGACGAAAAAGTTTCAATATTGAATCATATTTTCGCACAGATACTGTCGTCCGTTTGCCTACGTCGCATCCCGGTTTCCCCCCAAGTGTTTTTGTTCGCCCCTCTGTAAAGTCTAGTAGCTGGGCTATCTTAGCTCTTTTCTGAAAACATTAATTTCTGTTAGGAGTTGGACGTCTACGTAATATTATGCAACTGTTTAAAATAACTTAAATAAAAGGGCCTCGTTAAGTAATTAACTGTCACGTGATTTCCCCCCCCCCTTTCTATAACCCTGCGACAAAACCACTTGAACGGACGAAGTAATTTTATCTTTTTGGATCGGGCAGAAGAGAAGATTGAATTTATGGTACGTAAGGTACTCTTTTATAGAGTAGGTACAGAATTATTTCAACATGAGTTACTAGTACGAAGGACGAAACTGGTAATAGGAATTAGGTACAATAGTCTATTGTGCGATAATATGCACAAAAGAACTGAAGCCTGTATCGAAATGAACAGCCACCATTTTCAAAAATTGTGTTTAAATATCCATATTATGATTATTTTTCAATTTAACTTCATTCTCTATATTGTATGCTAATGTGCTGTAAGAGTATAATATACAATGCATAATTAATACGTTCGAATGGATAGCTCAACTCGTGAGTAAAAGCACTAAGTGTTAATACAGTACTGTATTTTGATTAAACAAAAGCCTAATGAAAATTATCAAACTCAAAATTCCGATATTTCCTACTTTACATAAATGGATGAACTACTTTTCTTCCCTCCTATACCTAGTAAAGTGATTTGTATTTTACGCCAGTATCATCGAACTCCAGTCGTGGAAGGGGTAGCAAACGGTATTTCCGGTTTCAATCGTTAATAGAAAGGTATAGCCAGGATAATATTAAAAATGTTAGAAAAAATAAAATGATGTCCCTGTATTATATTGACCCACATTTTGATACATTTTCATTCCGTATTATAGCCTAGTTGAAAATTATCTCTATTCAAAGCACAACATTGGAGCCTTATCACAGATGGTTCAGCAAATTGCAACTCAAGACAACATTTTATATTTTAATATTTTATTGACCACAGCTTATATAGCTTTTTATTTTATCCACATTTTAATTAATTTGAGTCCACAATTGTTTATAGTAGAGGCTCATAATTAACTCATTGTTCACATTTGACTACATAACACGCATGTACCAATCTACATTTATATGTATTCTCAGGCATAATTTTCTGAAGATGCTTATTCAAGCCGAAAACGTTCAAGCTAATAAAATGTGACAAGTATTTTAATATTTAATATTTGTTAAGTAGATAAGCATAGACGGACCCTGCTCATCCCTAATTCATTGTAATGCCTCCTATAAGTAACATTTAAACAGCTGTATCTCCACACCCACTCAAAATTGGACATCTTTTTATGGACTTTCTTACTCAAAACAGTCCATATAACGATCCCTAACTTAATTACAATTCCTCCTGAATCACCCTGTATGTAATGACAGGTTTTGTTACGTAACTTATAAAGGTAGAAGGTAAAGGTATCCCCGTAACATGCCATGAAGGCACTTGGGGGGCATGGAGGTAGAGCCCCATGCTTTCCATGACCTCGGCACTAGAATGAGGTGGTGTGGTCGGTACCACGCTCTGACCGCCTTTTACCCCCGGGAAAGACCCGGTACTCAATTTTATAGGAGGCTGAGTGAACCTCGGGGCCGTTCTGAAAGTTTGGCAACGAGAAAAAATCCTGTCACCACCTATAATTAACAAAAGTTCAACAGCCACGGATTCCTGGGTTCATAACTACAGTTCGGGTTGGTAAAAGCATAGTTACAAGACTCACCTTTCTGTCGGCGATGCCTCTGACTGCTTGAAGCAGCTCGGCGGCAGGAACACAGAACTCTCTCTCAAACCGCACCAGGTTGCCGTGGAAGGTGCACACCAAAAGATCACGCGCTTGTCGCACTAGGACGGGACGCACTCGCGGGAAGTTGGGGTACAAGGTACCGAGGTGGCGTTCCACCAAACTCGCCACGTCACATTTAGTCTACAAAACAAAGAAGAGAAAAACACTGCTTGTAATAAAATTGTCGGTTGGTTACAAATTTCTTTAAACTAAAAAGCACAAAAAAAATACAATGGTTTGAAACAGCACCATTCTTTTGTGAACACGTATTTCAATTTAATGCATTTCCTTTTTACGAAAAATTCGGTATAACGAAAGAATATCGCTCCCTTGTCGAAAAAAAAAATCTACCTTTTTTTACAGACAAATACTTTAAATATATGATAATTCGTTAGCTAGTGAGGACATAATTATTTTATATTGTAATAATATTACACCGAGCGGGCTAGCGGCGTGGTAGAGGGCTGACCTTGTATTCGGGAGGTCCGGGGTTCGATCCCAGGGGGCGGCAATCCTAACTGAGGTTTTCATGGTTCCCTCAGTTATTTCCAAGCAAATTCCAGGGTTGTATCTCTTGAAAGTCCTGCCATGGACGGAGATCCTTCCCTTAATCCTTTCATATGTGTGTGAGTGAATGATGTGTAATGTCTTAAATGTTTGTGTTGTATCGGAGGTGGCCCTGGCATTGAGCTGATCCCTCATTCGGGGAGGCCCTCCATGTCCTTGTGTGGTCAAAAAAGTATGTATGTGATCCACTAGATTAATTCCTCTCCAGACAGGTCGCGGCTCTGTAAGGTCCTTGTGGCGTGGGTCGTATAAAAGAACCTAAAAGGGAGAGGTTTAACTAAGGTAAAGAAAATAATGATACTGCAACTTCATAGTGACCACGTGGTCATTAATTATTTAGCTAAGTAGTAAGTATGTTTACTACACTATTTACCAAAAAGTAATTGGGCACTGTTTTTGCCCCTTTAGAACCTCGTGGTACCGCCTCTTGTTGCTATAACAGCAGCCACCCTGTCAGGCATGCTCTCCACTAGTTTTTGTAGGATATCCACTGGAATGCGTCGCCATTCCTCATGCAACATGGCACTCAGTTGGACAATGGAAGTTGGCCGCATCTCCCGAGACCTCAATCGCTGGTCCAATTCGTCCCAAAGGTGCTCAATGGGATTGAGATCGGGACTCTGTGCAGGCCAGTCCAACCGGTGAACATTATTGTCTGCATACCACTGCATAGTAGCCACCGAAACATGGGACCAACTTCCATTGTCCAAGTAAGTGCCATGTTGCAAGAGGAATAGCGACGCATTCCAGTGGATATCCTACACAAACTAGTGGAGAGCATGTCTGACAGGGTGGCTGCTGTTATAGTAACAAGAGGTGGTACCACGAGGTTCTATAGGGGCAAACACAGTGCCCAATTACTTTTTGGTAGATAGTGTATGATGCAGATGTCCCTGAATTTTGTGTTAGTTATTAATAGTTATTTCTTTGTTCTCTCCGTTTAGATTCCTTCCACCAATCATAGCTCACCAATCCCACAACATGGCTTCCCAAACAACATGGCAACTCTTATCTTACAAAGTGCTTCATAAAACTTGAATTTTGTACTTTGCCTATGCGTTTCTTTAAACTTTTTCTTTTCAAATGCAATGCAAGTTCAGTTTTTTATTTTATTTGATATTTTCCAGACCTACATTAGGCGGAAGTAGAGGTAAATGAACAAGAATGTTTTTTGTTCAGAAGAAAACGTATTTCGATACAACGAAATTTCACTACAACGAAGAAATTTCAGAGGTCCCTAGGATTTCGTTACACAGGTAGTTGTCTGTAGAAAGTACAATAATATTCTAGTGCAGCGTTTCTCAAACTATGGTCCGCGGACCACTTGTGGTCCTCGAGATCTGCCCTTGTGGTCTTCAAAAAAAAAAACAGAAGAAAAATAAAATTCAAACGAATTGCGTATCACACAACAACTAAAAATCTCAGAGTTTGTAAACGACACATGGTAATCGCCTTTCACTTTTTGTCCCAGTACTGACACCTTATGAAATTTATTTACCCTACCCGTCTATCGACTTCCCACTCTACTTTAGCAAAAAAAAAAAAAAGAGGGATTTAAAGCACTATGAACGTGGTGTTTCTCCTATCCTTTCCGTGCACATCTGTCGCGGTGCCTGTAACCCAACTAGGGGCTACCCGAATTCAAAACAGAACCAAAGTACCGAACCTTTTCATGTATTTATGACTTTCTTAATAGTTTGCACATTCAAATGGTCACGTACTGTACGTCGTACTCCAATACTAGAACAGGCAAAATTGCATCTTTACTTGTTGAAAATCGGGCATGTTTCTGCATTCATTTTTTTTTTTTTTTTATCTTTTCGCAGATGTCGATATAAGAAATTTCCTTCTGTTAGCATTAACTTAATTAGTTAATACTAATATAAAATTAATTGAATTAAATTAACTGTTCTGACTTAAAAAAGTGGTTCCCACTTCAAAAAAGTTTGAGAAACGCTGTTCTAGTGGTTGTATCATTTAAGTCAGTGCCTGCAACTCCCCTACAAACCCTGAGATAATAACTACACTTAACTGAAGTGTGTTGTTGATCAAGTGATGTCGAAGACTTGGGGAGGCCTAGCAGACGGCGAGCGAGCACCGGAAATGAGCCCACAGGAAGTGGAGGACCGCGCGGCACGTACCACACGCCGAAGAAAGACGAAATCCGGACAGCGGAGAAAATACTGTCACTATTATTACATCACGTAGCAGGGCGGCTTGTGGGTGGTTGTTGCCCCTATGCTCGGATTTCAGGACGTCAACCCTCGGGTCTGACAGCAGTAGTAATAAAAAGTGAAACTCGTTATCCTCTGTTTTAACCCCGCATCCTTTGTGTCGTTCCGTTATAACCCTCCTGTAATCCGGTACCTACATGTAGCCAGTCTCCGGAGTTCATCTTGTTTTAATGCACTGTTTTATTTCTCTGCTGTCAGCAATTATCAGAATGCTGCATCTGCAACAAGTTCTGTCTCAGTTTGCTTTACTAAAACAGAATGTTCACGCTAAATATTTCAGCAATAGCTTTTGTTACCGGACATTTTCACACAAGTATGCGCTTTAATCGTGCCTCACAAAGAAAACATGTTTTTGGTATTCCGGCTACCAGCATGACCCTATGCATTGAATTTTCTTCTAAATCAGGGGCGCCCAAACTTTCTACATGGGGGGGGCCAATAATTGCACTAGTGATTGACCTCGGGCCACATTACAGTGTAGGTACTTAATATTACGAGGGCTATTCATAAAATAACTTCCGTTTATTTTTTACAAACTTGTGAATGACATTACAGAATTGGGTTACAGTACGTTTGAAAGTATACACTCTAATTTATTTTTCCACATAGTTTCCAGTCACATTGAGACACTTGTCGTAGCGTTTGACGAGCTTTGAAATTCCGCAATCGTAGAATTCGGCCGCCTGCAACTGAAGCCAACCTACGACGCTGGTTTTCAACTCTTCGTCATCGTCAAAGCGCTTCGAGCCAAGCCACGTCTTCATGTGCATGAAGAGATGGTAATCGCTAGGCGCAAAATGTGATGCTTTTCTCGATCAGATTGTGACAGGAGATGAGACTTGGGTGCGGTATGTGAATGCAGAAACAAAGCTTCAATCAATGCAGTGGGACCATACTCACCCGCCGAAAAAAACCCACAAAGTGTCGCCAAACACTTTCCACGACGAAACTCATGGCAACTGTCTTCTGGGACACAAAAGGAATTTTGCTAGTGGAGTTCTTGGAGAGGAATGCCACAATTAACGCTGAGCGTTACTGTAACACATTAACAAACTTGAAAAGGGCCATTCAAAACAAACGTCGTGACATGTTGAACCCTGGGGTGATTTTCCTGCATGACAACGCCCGGCCGCATACAGCGCGTCGTACTGCGACCAAACTGCAAGAGTTCAACTGGAAAGTATTGGATCATCCTCCCTGTAGCCCAGATTTTGCGCCTAGCGATTACCATCTCTTCATGCACATGAAGACGTGGCTTGGCTCGGAGCCCTTTGACGATGACGAAGAGTTGAAAACCAGCGTCGTAGGTTGGCTTCAGTCGCAGGCGGCCGAATTCTACGATTGCGGAATTTCAAAGCTCGTCAAACGCTACGACAAGTGTCTCAATGTGACTGGAAACTATGTGGAAAAATAAATTAGAGTGTATACTTTCAAACGTATTGTAACCCAATCCTGTAACGTCATTCACAGGTTTGTGAAAAATAAACGGAAGTTACTTTATGAATAGTCCTCGTAAAAAAACGACGTGTATTTTATAATTAAATTACGACAGAACAGATTGTAATAAATTAATTAAATTATAGTATAGTTTTTCTCGAATTAATGGTGATAATAGGTATATTTATTTAGTAGCCTTACAGAATGTTTTCGTAAATCTAATATACCGTAAATACGTATTACTGAAGATAGTGTATTGAAAATTTTGAAAATATTCGCATGGCAATTGTTTGTAAGGAAATTAATTAACAAAGCAACTACTGTTACATTATAAACAAAAGATACGTGCCCATGTGTTGTAAAAATGTCAGCTCTATAGCTTCAGCAGATTTCGAGAAAATAATTTAATATTCAGATGACAGAAAGTTGCTCACCAATATCACCTTAAAAGCATAATGCGATAAGAGTTTTGTTATGGAATATTAGTTACACTTAAAACATATACAGCACCTAGCTAACTTTGCTTTGTACTGTAATATTGTTTTGATTGGTTTATTGGTTACTTTTATAAGGTTAAAGGTACCATCAGTAGGCCCTATCAATTCCAACTTATCATGTCATACTCAATCTCTTTTTTTGGGATACTACTTTCTTTATGAATTATGTTTTTCATCCATGTAGTACAGTATAGTTGGTACTACTATGGAATTTATGTGAATATTCCTTCTTAACTCTTTATTATTTATTTATTTATTTATTTATTTATTTATTTAAATTCAAATATACAGAATAAAGAAATATAATTACAAAAACAAACAAAGATAAATACAAATAAAATAATACAAGCAATATAAAAAGAAGATACAGTAGTATTAACAAAATTTGAGACCGAATGAGCAGCGCTCGTGCTCGGTCGCAGTTCAGATATAATATTAAAATAAAAAATAATAATAATATAAATAAATAAGTAAAATAAAATAGGAACTAAAATATAATTACAGCGGCAATGGAATTAAGTATATACTATAATATTAACACTAGAGAAGAATAATATCGCACGTGAAAAGTAGGATTAATATATATTTCAAAATTATAGAATACAAATATAATATAGGTTGATTAATTCATACACATAGGCTATAAATTTATTTAATCAAATTTAAGATATTAACACGTTTCTAATTTTCTTGTTATATGTTAGTGGGTTACATGTTAGAAGTTCTGGGTGTAATTTAGTTAAAGCATTGTACAACCGAGGGCCAAAATTTATGCTATGCTTTAGACCAGCAGATGTGAGACATTTAGGTTCTACTAATGTTATTAACATTTTAAACACAACTGCAATATTAAGAAATCAGTGTTTTTTGTTTTACAGACAATATAGATAATATCAAACAGAAAGAAGTCATATAAAAATAACGACATAAATTTCACGATCCGTCTGAAGTTTGTACACCACTGTTTTCTTAATCCAACAGGCTGCTTATTCATATACACAGCCCTTCCTCTTTCCATACTTAGCGCTTGATGCCCGCGCACGACGTCAAGATCAGAAAAATGCGCTTGCTTTGACATCACTGGTCTAGCACATAGCACTATTTGCGTTAACTGTTATAGCTTTGGACTGGAGAATTTGAAAACAAATCGTATCTCGAAAACTAGGCTTTCTCCGGATATACAGGGACATCATTTTATTTTTACTTCAATTTTTATTGTATCTGAGTTTTTGAATGTACTTCACTCCCACCCCTTCTATAATGAAGTTCAACCGCCCTCCACACATATCCAAGACCGCATATACAGTCATAGTAGCCTTACGGTCATAGTAAACAGTACGTTCCAAAAATATGTTCGCGTTTTCCAGTGACGAAAGAGTTTTCAATATTACATCATTTTCGCACAGGTACTGTCGCCCATTTGCCTACGTCGCATTCCGGTTTTCCCCACCAGCTTCTATTCGCCTCTCTGTAAAGGCAAGTGGCTCTTTCTTGAAAACATTAATTTCTGTTAGGAATTGGACGTCTACGTAATATTATACCCATAAAACTGTTTAAAATAACTTAAATAAAAGGGCCTCGTTAAGTAATTAACTGTCACGTGATTTCCCCCCTTTCTACGACCCTGCGATAAAACCACTTGGACGGACAGTAGATAGATGTCTGAGTAATTTTATCTTTTCGGATCGAGCAAAAGTGAAGATTGAATTTACAGTACGTAAGGTACTCTGAGAGTAGGTATAGAACTATTTCAACATGAGTTACTAGTACGAAGGACGGAACTGGTAATTGGAATTACACACATTAGAACTGAAGTCTGTATCGAAATGAACGGCCACCATTTTGAAAATGTGTTTAAATATCCATATTATGATTATTTTTCAATTTAACTACATTCTCTATATTGTACGCTAATGTGCTGTAGACAGTATAATATACACTGCATAATGAATACGTCCGCATGGACAGCTCAGTTCGTGATAAAAAACACTCATTGTTAATACTGTGCTGTATTTTGATTAAACAAAAACCTAATGAAAATTATCATACTCAAAAGCGTGATATTTCCTAGTTTACGTAAATGGATGAACTACCTTTCTTCCCTCCTATACCTAGTAAAATGATTTGTTTGTATATTACGCCAGTATCATCGAACTCCAGTCGTGGAAGGAGGTATCAACCGTTGATCCAAAGGTATAGCCAGGTTTAGGCCTATATTAGAAATGTTCTTCTCATCTTCTTCTTCATGCATTAAGCCCTACAAAGGCTTGTTGCGCGCTCCAAATTATTAGTTCATTGGTCTTTCCATAGTTTTTTTGGTCTTCCTATGTTTCGTTTCCCTTCCGGTATATAATTTAATATTTTCTTTGGGTATCTTCTCTCATCCATTCTGTCTACGTGATCTAGCCATTTTTGTCTATGATGGTCTATTCCTTCATTTAGGCTAAAAATCTGTAATTGATTTCTTATGTCTTCATTTCTGATTCTGTCCCTTTTAGTGACTCCCAGAACTGATCTTAAAAACCTCATTTCTGCTGCCTGTAGTCTACTTTTATCTCTACTTGTCATTGTCCAAGTTTCACTACTATATAGAGCTGCAGGAACTGCCATAATTTTATAAAATTTTATCATCGTATCTTTTCTTGCTTTATTTTTTAAAGTTCTTTTAATTGTTCCGCATATTTTTGAAAACACTTCAACTTTCTTTCCAATATCTACCTTTGTTAGTAAAGATAAAATGATGTCCCTGTATAAATTTATAGAGAGATTTCTTATTTAAAGTGGAACGTACGGGGGAAAAATCGTTGTGAAAATCCATTATCACTTGGTGAGCTTTCCTTGTGAGGCGGGATTCGAACCTATTGCAGGGTCTTTCACGTAGCATTAAATTTGTGCCTTAAACTGCTGCGCCCAACACGGCGGGCCGGCACCGATTAATTGTTCCAATAAATTACATTCCGGTACGAGCACAGTTTCACTGCACTGCGAATTCACCGCCGCGCCGCCCGTGGCTAGCTTGCAGACTCCCGCAGAGGTCGGCAGTGCGGCCGCAGACTCATACATTAAGCAACCCGATATTAGAGCCACTTGGTCATTAATTACAAGGAAAGCGTGTGCATGATTTGCAACCAAGAACAATCCGCCGCGTTAATTGGGTACTGCCAGCTAGAGCTTCATTAAAGCGGGTCCAACAAATCGATTATTTCACTATTTACTCACGTTGTATTTCAATTTTTTGTTCTTCCCAATTATTAAATGTGATGATGTTTGGAGCATTGGGAACACCACCTACCCAGAGCCAAAGCTGTAATTTTGTTCTCTTCTAAATCACTTCTACGAAGTTTCCAGCTCTGCTGAATGAGCCGACTTCTCAGTACGAGAGACACATCACGAGCTCATCTACGGTCCAACACTTTCAGAAATTTGTTACAGAATCTCTGTGACACAAAGCGTGTTATTAGTAGCAATTATAAGACGCTGAAGCGAAATCTTTATTATTGGCTGCCTATAGTTTTCAACATAAACAGGTCACCGACTTACGAAAATATTCCATTTTCATTCTCAACCTGATAGAGATAAGGCCATCAGGCCTTCTCTTCCCCTCTACCAGGAGATTGTAACTACAATATTAAGAACACAATTCTTTGGTCGGCGGGAAAAGTCGATTTTTCTGTTGTACCTAATCACATAAGTCAAGTATTTTTTCTAATTAAAATTTTTGAAACAATAAAATTTATTGCATGAAAAAAGTGTCTTACTTTGACCAACATACTGTACATGAATTTCATTATTATACTTATATTCAGTTAAGAGTAAATTAAAAAAAAGTCTCTCCTGAAAAATTCATTTTTTGACTTATGTCCCTTTTTCCGCCGACCAAAGAATTAAAACTATAACAATTAATATTAAATTTACAATTACGACATTAATAAAGACTAGAGAGTAGGGTATTATGATAATGAATAATTGAAAAATGTTAGTTCTATCCTTCAAACGTACAGAAATTTGATCCGAACAAATGCAATATTTTAAAATTCCTTTGCAGGACGAAAAGTTACATTTGTTCAGATATAGTCAATATGTAAGCCTACATTCCTTAAGATATTATAAATAGTAAAAATAACGTATTCTAGTGTCCTACATAGTGCAAAATGGCAGTCAGACATTGACTGCTTTCAAAAGTCGATTGTTAAAAAGACTGCTTTTCGTCTCTAGAATAAGTTCTTTCCTCAAATATTATTTTCGTAGAATACGATTTTTATTTTTAATATACCAATTTCTCTTCATTATGTTAATCATACCTTTGGTCCAAATTACCTTATTTAACCTTAAATTCAAATTGTTTAACTCTTAGAATTAGTATTCTAACAATTATATATATATATATATATATATATATATATATATATATATATATATATATATATATTCATTTTTGATATTTTTATATTTCTTTCTTACATGAAATTTTGAAAAAAAAAATATATTTTTTTTTCTACGTTATGAATCTTTCAAAATTCAATAAATCAAACAGAACTAAAATATCATTTATGTATATAATATAGACCCTATTACTCCATTATATTATTGCATAATAGTTTGTCTTTATTTTATAATTGTATTATTTAATAATTTTTCACAAATTGCTTCTATCTAACAATGCCACAATGACAAACGAAAGAGCGAGAACAGCGTCTTTTTTTTCTTATGGTGCTATCTATTGTTTTCTGCCAACAACTACAATTACACGTCCTCTGAAATTCTTCGAGCCGTTCTTTCTAATGAAACTGGTATGAATTTCTTAATATGCATAGTTACAAAATTATAACAGTTTATAATCACGGAATATTTCTGTGGACACACTGTAGATGAAAATTTAAATGAACATTGTCCAACCATTTCATTCCTTTTTATTTGCAAATAACTCAACTCCAGGCACTGAAGAATAAAGGTTGCCAGATCTTGACCTGAGATCAACTTTCAGTCGGGGAAATCTGCTTTTAATTGTTCTGTCGTTCACACTTCAAGGGATGCTTCTTATAACGAAGAAATATACAAAGTTACAATCTCTTTGCATCTTGTCTATGAATTATAACCTCAACTCCATTTCCGGCATCTGATTTGAGACCAAATCCTTTGGTCACACATCTAAAAACATTTACCGTCAAATGAAATGTATGTGAAAGGAATGCAGTAACAAGAACCAGGCAAGATATTCAAATTACACTGACCTTTCTATAGCAGATGCCTCATTTGCATATAACACGGTTTTAACAATAATAATAGTTTAGTAAACAAAGCATGATTTTGATAACCTAAATTTAGCAGTTGATGAAGCATGTTTCCGTGATATGGAGTTGAATGTAAAATCAACACAAAAGAAAGATGGATAATAAAAATTACTATGAAAAGAACCGCTCCACTACACTTTCTTTTCATCGCTCAGAGAAGGGTAGATTTGTTTTGACAGACGTCAGTGTTGGTATGTCATCTGGAAGCAAGGGGTAGGTTGGTCCGCCACCTTGTTCTTCATTATCCGAAGGGTTTTGTTCCACTCAGTTCGCTGCAAGCCTGGACGTGACCCGTCATAAAGCAAGCTCATCACACTAGCCGCTGGTAATTGTGTGTTACAAATTACAACATATGATAACAAAAACCGTGAACAAGTAGAAGGATTAGTAAACGGCCAACATTCATACAAAGGGGCGTAACTCTGAAACTCTTGAGTGAAATGCGTCGTGCATTCTGTAATAATAGAATACTTTCTATTCTAACAAACCTCGGGGGATATGTGTACGCTACTTCACCACTTACATAACATGATACTTTTCTCTCACTCCCATCCATCACGGTGAAAATCATTTAATATTTTCTATGTAGCTTCAACGTACAATTCTCTCATCTCGAGTCAATTCACAGGCTATATCAAAGACTTTATGCTAGCATGAAGCCTTTGGCTGTATGGACTTCGTTACGTTACATTACATGCAAGTGTCCACATGCATGTAAAACATATATGAAAAATAAATTTTTCTTTCCCACGCAAGTAAATTTGGACTTTTGTCATTATAATAAGCTTATTATGATTTTGATGTACAATACGTCTTTGTTCCTACTGTATATAGGGAGCCAAACTTCCTCAGAATGTCACGAAATTAAAATAGATTATAAACTCCTATTGTGAAAGAACTAATAGAGATTTTAGAGTACTGTAACGAAAGTTTCTGACATATTATGCTGAAGGAGTAGCGAGAGTATAGGGGAAGAAAACATTGTGTCACGTACACAGAGATGGAAAGTAGGAGAAAATTTCCCTTTCTTCGGCGAAATTGAGTTATTGATTTAAAAGAAAGGGGAAAAGGGAAATTTATAAGTTTAGAAGAAAACAGAAAATATGACATTAACTTGACATCTGTTACAAAATAAAACAAATAATTGATATATGACTTGAGGCTTTCCCAGCTTTGAATATGGAATAATTCCTCTTGGATTCTCAGCCAGGTGAGTTGGATAGTTGCTTCCAAGCTTTCGATGACTAGCTCTGTCATCTTCAAGGATTGCAGTGTCGTGGGACGAAAAAAATCGAAAAATCGAAGGAGAATTGGGAGGAAAATTTAAAAGGTACGCAAAACGCGTCCTTGCAAGGGGTTGGGGGCTGTACAAAACTAAATATGCGAGCTCCAAGCCTGTTGGCCACTAGTCTCACTCCGGGTTACGCTGCTCCCCTGAAGGAGCTCTAGAAAATTTTGAAGGGGAAGCCGAAATTGGACGTAACCTCTTAGGTACCACATACGCGAGGGGGGCTGAGATTGATCAATTGATCACTGAACGGGGCGAGGAGGAGTTGGCTGGTGTTTGCCGTTAGGATGGCAAGACGCCGTCATCTGTTGTTCGATGACAAAGCAGGTGAAGGCCGTCGGAAGAAGCGCCGTGAAATCTAAGCTGCAATTTGAGTGGTCCCTGTCCTTTCAATTTGCGACTTATTGAGTGACCTCGTATGTTTAATAGACTATTAATATTATCTGAACTAGGGCATACATAATTTATAATAAAGGTGAGTATATATGGGGAAGGGCATATAGGTCCGTGGCCCATTTCTTATAGGGCTCATCCCGACATTTGTCTTACGCCTGAGGAAAACCACGGAATACCTTAGGCAGGATGAGTTGTCTCATATAAGAGACTAGCCAATTTGGCTATTATGTAGGAGGTCATGAGCCTTGTTGATTTGTCTCAATTTCGAGACCAGCCATTTGGCTATATGATGGCTCAATTGCGAAGAGGGGGGAGAGATGTAATTGTTAATTAGGGAGATTCATGGGGATATGAGTGCAGGTCCGTGGCCCATTTCTTTTAGGGCTCATCCCGACATTTGTCTTAGCGCCTTAGGAAAACCACGGAAAAACCTTAGGCAGGATGAGTTGTCTCAATATGAGAGACTAGCCAGTTGGCTCTTAGGTTGAATGACTCTATGAATCGAAGGATATATACTAGCCAATTGACTTTATTAGATTTCCATCGATCAACAAATGTAGATATGTTATGGAGGGATTTTGTTTAGCCCAGTTAAGACAAGGTCATTTTACAGCGGTTGCACTATCCAAGGAGTCTCATGGAGTTGAGTCGTGGCTACCAAAACCTGGGAGTAACGCCAGCCTCCCTGTCCTCCTGTCTCAATAGTATAGCTAATGGACCTGTCTGGTGTCTACGCCGTAACCTAGGATCATACTGGCCGAGGCCAGATATGAGCGGGTTGGGGTTAGCACGAGCTTCCGCATACAGGTTCCTAGCCAGTCGAGCAATGAACTCGTCTATGGTCTATGGTCTATGGTCTATGGTCTATGGTCGTGGGACCATGTCTAGCCGGTATATAAGCTGTCAGCAGGGCTTCCCGCTGCGGGCCAATCAGGAGCTAGTTCCTAGTCCCGACTGGCTGCCGTGTTCTGAGTGGTCTAAGCGTATTGAACTAGACCTATCTAGACCTAATCTTGTAAATAAAAACGAACAATGTAGTATAATTCTAACTCAACGAAACCCTCAGAAGACATATTCTACGTGAAAACAGTGCCGCTAGTCGTCTACTGGACTAACCAATCTTACAAAAACCAATGTAGACCTTGAAATTAAATTTTTTCTTCAGAAAATTTTATTAGTAACGAAGTTGAGTGCAAATCAAAATGAGGGAGTTTTGTCATGGATTATAATGTATTGTACTAAGGAACAATTCATGCAAAACACATTTATTCCAGTATTATAGTGTAAAAAATAAGGAAACTAATAATTATTATATCTGTTTCAATATAAGTTTAATTTATGTTTATTTACACTTATCTAACTTGAACATTTATGCATTTATTTAATGTGATCTAATTTTGTAATCAAACTGGTTAAAGTTGGTCCAACTTTCAATGGGGTTTCTTCTTCTGAATGCCATAATCATTCTTTCAAAATTCTATATCCACCTTGTTTGGCGTTTTTTTTTTTATTTTGTGAGTTAATTAAAATTGTATGGAATGCCTAGTAGAGAACACATCTGCCTTTTATTCACGAGTTCCTCTTGCCTTCTGAGCGTTATGTGTATCAAAACTCAAAATCTATCTGTAAGCGAAACGATTTTACTCTCTCGGTAAGCGAGTGCAATTCAAGCACACGAGGGTATGTGGGACACATCTAGAGCTCAATGTCATTGCTTATGAATGTGTACTGTTTCACATTAAATAATTCTGTAACTCTTCTTCTCATTGAGTGACACTGATAGTAAAAATAATTTGCTTACAATTCTGTATAGAAGACATCATGTTCTACTCCATTTGTAAGCGAAATGCATCTATTGAATTCTAACAAAAGAGAACAGAATTGTGTGTTTACACTTTCATATTTCACTTTTATAATATCGTATTCAACGGATAGTTGAAAGTGTAAACACACTTCATAAGTTACGGTATTAAAAGAAGCCGACAATATAAATGACTTGGCTATACACATATTCAGCTTCATTTCATGCACCATTCTACAAAACAATATGAGGATCATGATGATGATGAATGATAATTATTAAGACTCTTTAGTCTGTTACGAATGTAAAATATATATTTTTGAAACTTGAAAGTTTTACAATATGAAAGACTAAATTGAAAAATATACTCGTATATTATAAAAATGGAGAAAGAAGACAACTCTAAATGAATCCTGAAATATATATGCCTGCACTTCCCGAAACAAATAATGGCCTGATTCTTGAAGCTCCTTAGAGAGCACGCTTCACACCACAACGATTTAACAACGATTTTCAACCCAGTATTATTTGAATAGTAGGTACTATTAGAAGAAGGTATTTTATAACTAATGAAACAGCACAAAATTAATCTGAAAATAAGATCAGATTAATACCTAAGAGTCATTATTAAACAAACACGATACAGTACGACAACCAAATTTCTTGTGTTAAATTTGAAAAAAAAAAAAAAAAACATATTGAAGAAATTATTCTCAAACTAAATTCAGCATGTTTTGCTATTAGATATACCTTAAAAACAATATACTTTGCATACTTCCACTCGGTAATAAGTTTTGGAATAATATTCTGGGGAAATCCTACAGATAGTAACAGTATATTCCTACTACAAAAAAGAGTAATTAGAATAATAATAGATGCCAAATCTAGGTCATCGTGTAGGACCATTTTCAAAAAACTAGAAATAAAGCCCATAGCTTGTCAGTATATTTTTTTCATTAATAAACTTTTTCGTATGTAATCGTGAAAACTTTATAACTAATGCAACAGTTCGTAGAATAAATACGCCTCAAAAAATGACTTTCATACTCCATAGGCAAGTCTATCGTGCTAAAAAAACTACAGTACGAAAACGGTTAAATAGTGGACAGTTTCAATTTAAAGAAATATATTATTTAATTCTCTTACAGAAAATCTTATTATTAAGGTTACTTAATTCAAGATTTATTTTAATAGACTGATTGCTATAAAAAAGTGCGTTATATAGGAGTAAACATTTTTAATAGCCTCCCTATGGATTAAACAAATCAAAATCAAAACAAAACATTATTTAGGGCCAAATTAAAGAAGTAGGCCAACCTAATTTCTCACGCCTTCTATTCTGTAAGTGAATTTATGACATTCAACAACGCTTCATGAATATTTCTGTCTTGCATTAAGTACTGATACTAAAACTTTGTATTTTACTAGTAGACTATATCGTAAAACTCTGTTGTATATATTTCAACTAGACTGTGACTATAATTAAGACTTTATAGTACTATTAAAAATTTTTAATGTTCCATATTCTAGCTGCGATGTACCATGGAATACCATGGAATGTAAATAAATGAAATTCAAAATACAATTATGACAATTCATCGCGTGCATTTCGATAGCTCTGTGTTAACGTCCTTGCTCGCAGAGTACAAAGTTACGATTTTGGACACTACCGAGAAAAGTTTTTTTTTTTTTAAATTGGTTATGCAGGTTAATTTCGTTTACCATCATTCTATTTTACTGCACGATTCATAAATATTAATCTACTAAATCGAACTGCAATTTCACTGCTAAAAGCTCCCTAATCTCCGAGCATTGTGCAATGTACAATTTGGCTTCGGTATACTTATCTGTACATCATTAAGTCTAACCGAAAATAGTAGGGGAGAGTCGGGTAGTATCGGACATCGGGTAATATCGGACAGTGAGTTTCTTTGATCTACCACACGATTATAGTACCTGATTGACATGGTTACGTTTCTGTGATGTCGCATAGAGAAACGTAACCATGTCATTCAGGTACTACCATATGGTGGTAGATGAAAGAAACGCACTGTCCGATATTACCCGATGTCCGATACTACCCGACTCTCCCCTAACATTAAAATTGTGGCATCAAATATACCTCCTTCACGGTTACGCACACAATCACGTTGTTTACTCTGTTATGGATTTCATAAGCCTGAATTCTCCAACACCCATCTCGAGGTTATGCACTCGCTCCGCAGATGAAATGTACTGACCGCATGCAGAGCAGGATGGTTAACGGGCAACGAGCTCTTTATAACTTGCATATGTCAGCAATGAGCGATTTATGTGGCTTACAGTATTATGGAAATAACTTGTCATGTGTTATAGAATTCAATTTGCATTGCGGTTAATTAAGTTGCGCCTCGTCCCATATCTAAATCATCCACTGCATGATACACAGCTGTGAAATTGGGTGGCGGTAGCAAGATACACATTACACTCCCATACAGTGACGCGCTTATTTGTCAACAAATTAGACTGTGCAATTGTAACGCATGAACAACACTTGCACGGAGGCTAAAACTGAACTACTTCAAAATGCATAAAATATATAGGCCTACGTTAATGAACATAGATTTATCAATTTCTTTCCATTCGAACTAGGGACTTGAATGATGTGTAGGTTGAAAATCGCATATATACAGAGTGTAAGGGGTATAAGTGCCGTCCTGTTCACAGTCGTCGGGGACGGTCTACAGAATCAAAAAATGTTCATACAGCACAGAGTCAAAACTTGATAGTTTTCCCAGAAAAAAAATTATTTTCTCATTTTATTTGCGTTATACTTCTTATATCGTTAGTAAAATTACGAAAACAATTACATCAATAGCTATATCTAGCAAAGAGTTAATATTAGTTTAAATAAATATTTGTGTGTTCCATTACGTTTTCGTGAAATTAAATAAAAATACATGCTTAAATTTGTTAATATTCTGGCGTGAGAGACGTGGCAACGTTCAGCAGGCAGTACTCTGCACAGACGTAAGAACGAGTCTGCTGACAAGCAAACATTCTTATGGGGGCAGATAAAAAAGTTAAATTTTTTCCTTCCACCATGTTAATAATGTCAAAAGAAGTGCTTATGCAAATTTTGGCCACTCGACCGCAATTACGAGGGCCGTAAAAAAATAAGTTCGCCAGGGGCCATTAACAGAAAAAAACACAATTTCATTAGACAAATTTATTGCAACAGACACAGCAATTATTGAGCTATTTTTCAACACATTTTCTACCGGAATTCAGACATTTCTCATTTCATGGGATCGACAGAGAGAGGTGCAGACGTAGTCCCGATTTGAGGCGGCTGACTTCTACAGCACAAAAATTGATCCCATGGTATGACAAATGTCTCAATTCAAGTGGGAGCTATGTTGGTAAATACCACAACAATTGTTGTATCTGTTTCAATAAATATTTTCATGCAATTGTGCTTTTTTCTATAAATGGCCCCAGGGAAAATCACTTTCTGGACGGCCTCGTAATTGCGGTCGAGTGGCCAAAACTCGTATAAGCACTTCTTTTGACATTATTAACACGGTGGAAGAAAAAATTATAATTTTTTTATCTGCCCCCATCAGAACGTTTGCTTGTGAGTTCAAGATCCTGTCCATAGTTCTACTGCCGAGCGGATGGCAGTTCAGTACAGGTATTCGATAAACAACTTACAATGGCATTCACAGTTCAGGAATATCATATGTTATTAATTTATGGAGAAAGTCGTCGTAATTCAAGTCAGGCAAGAAGTATGTACCGTCAACGTTTTCTTCAAAGAAGGTTACCTAATCGGAGAACTTTTGTAGCAGTTTCTCAACGATTATTAGAAACTACGTAGAAATATCTTACCCCGTTTCGAAAATCACATAACCAGAAATTTGTTTAAAAATTATACTGCTTTACGAAAGCGGGAGAGATTAAATGTTGAATTAGAAAAAAAGTTCGTGTGATTTTATGCAGAAAACCATTATTGTTTATTTTTAGACGTACAATTAAAAATGGAGTAATATTGTTACATAAAATGTAAATTTACCATAATGATTCTATTAACGAAATTGAAAGTTTGTATTTACTGTTCGTTTTATGTGAACAACAGTATTATCATGGTCCGCTCCTGCATTAGAACAGAGGATCTGTTTTGAACCGGTACCGCTTTAGCTGCACTGTGTATTTCTAAACCCCCTCCTCCACGCTTGAGCTGAACTGTATACCAGTGGCGTAGCGTCAATGTAAGCTGAAAGCTTAGTTTCCCCAGTTAATATTAATTTCATAATAAACCGGCAGTTTATGGAGAAAATTATTTATTAATTTTAATAAAATTTATATTTACGCTTTAAATATTGTGATGCGGCAGCTCAGGATGATTTGTGATGTAGCAGTAAACAAGAAGCCTGCACACACCAGCTTCCAAGCAAACTGGTTTCTTCTGTATAATGCACCCCGCAGATTTTCCATCCCTTTCTAACTAAACTACCCTAGTCGCAAGGCTCACAAGAAGCTAGCTTTAACATTTAAAATAAGTAGTTTCCGAGTTATCCCTTTTCGTCAGTTGTGTTCAGTTGAAGTGTTAGTGTGAATTGTGGCTGATATAATAAATAATGAGCGAAATTACAGTTCCTGACACCAATTTACTTGAATTTTTTTAGGACAATTGTATTATCAAGATTGACTTACGAACAAAAGTGTGATTTAAAAACCGAATGACCGACTCCCTTGCTGTCAATGAAGGACACAACCAAAAGACAGACGCATACTTACGTAATGATACTAATATTGTGATTTCTCTAAGTATGACAGGGAGTGAGCTAATGTTATACGTATACGTGTCTATTTACAGTATTTATTATTTTGCTAATGATTTTAACATAAAATATAAAATATACAGAGAAACTTTAGCTTTGTTAAGAGATATGTGTAAACCGTGAAATCATATTTTACTACGTATCATTTGAGGTCATGCCTTATTGGTGTTACTTACGAGGTTTCAACCAATCTTCGACTGCTGACTTGAAGTCGACTACTATTTATTTTAAGACTGTATTTTTGTAATACGTTTTCTCATATTGCATGAAAGACAACTTGAGTTAGCTTCCCCTGCTCAAAATTTCATGCTACGCCACTGCTGTATGCTGTACTTATAAACCTACTTCTCCGTATCCAGCAACGTTGCAAAACGTCTAATATTGTAAACTTTAATACTTAGTTAAATATTGCAATTAGAAAAAAATTGTAAGGACATTTTTTCTTCCTTATGACATGAATAATCATCAGTTAAAATAATGACACTTAAATCCCTTACACCATGTATACGTTAATGAACATAGATATTAGGTTATACCAATTTGTTTCCCTTCGAACTAGGGACTTAAATGATGTGTAGGTTGAAAATCACATAAGTATATATTTCACATTAAAAATACATTGAAAGAACAATATTATTTCCACAAAGACGGGTTCTTGACTTACGTCATTCAATAAGCGTTCCCCCCTATAGTATCTTGCCATGAAATTTCGTCCACTGTATGGGACAAGTGCCCACCCAGCACAGTGATTAATTTGGGGAGCTATAATGAGTAGCTGCGGGCTAAAGCAGGGAGATTCACTATCACCTTTACTTTTTAATTCGCTCTAGAAAATACAATTAGGAAAGTTCAGGATAACATAGAGGGTTTGGAACTGAACAGGTTACATCAGCTTCTTGTCTATGCGGATGACATGAAAATGTTAGGAGAAAATCCACAAACGATTAGGGGAAACGCGGAAATTCTAGTTGAAGCAAGTAAAGCGATTGGGTTGGAAGTAAATCCCGAAAAGACTAAGTATATGATTATGTCTCGTGACCAGAATATAGTACGAAATGGAACTATAAAAATTGGAGATTTATCCTTCGAAGAGGTGGAAAAATTCAAATATCTTGGAGCAACAGTAACAAACATAAATGACACTCGGGAGGAAATTAAACGCAGAATAAATATGGGAAATGCCTGTTATTATTCGGTTGAGAATCTTTTGTCATCTAGTCTTCTATCAAAAAATTTAAAAGTAAGAATTTATAATACAGTTATATTACCGGTTGTTCTGTATGGTTGTGAAACTTGGACTCTCACTTTGAGAGAGGAATAGAGATTAAGGGTGTTTGAGAATAAGGTTCTTAGGAAAATATTTTGGGCTAAGAGGAATGAAGTTACAGGAGAATGGAGAAAGTTACACAACACAGAGCTGCACGCATTGTATACTTCACCTGACATAATTAGGACCATAAAATCCAGACGTTTGAGATGGGCAGGACATGTAGTACGTATGGGCGAATCCAGAAATGCATATAGAGTGTTAGTTGGGAGGCCGGAGGGAAAAAGACCTTTGGGGAGGCCGAGACGTAGATGGGAAGATAATATTAAAATGGATTTGAGGGAGGTAGGATATGATGGTAGAGACTGGATTAATCTTGCTCGGGATAGGGACCAATGGCGGGCTTATGTGAGGGCGGCAATGAACCTCCGGGTTCCTTAAAAGCCAGTAAGTAAGTAGGCTAAGTATAATGAGTAGAGCAATATGCCATATACGTGGACGTCAGACCAGCAGTATGCTGGTTGAATTGGCCACCTATGGGTTGTCGCACAAAATATTTATTTTATTTTAAATCTCGCGATGGTGTAAATATATAAATGGATAGACACATCTACAAGTAATTTCAATGAAACAAGGGATTCCTACCACAAAAGACCACCAAGTGTCCGCTGAGATAGCACCACACTTTTCCTGCCTCCCATCCGCATGACAGCGATCGGCTGTGTAGTGACGAGAGCTTTAATTCAATTCGCTGTTGGATGATACAACGCGAGCTGCGTGCTTATTGTGCTTTCCTTTGACTGCTCGACTTTTTGCCGTCCGCGCCGCTCGTTATCTGGAAACTGAGAGTTCATATCGCTTTTCTGGTCCCGAGAGACTTTTGGCACGCATCAGTGGTTGTGAATGGAAACCCTCGGCTCAGCATCTAACGGCCATAACCAAGCATATCCAATCTTCAGAGAGTGCATGCATTTCCCCGGATATAAAGTATAAAGAAGCACTTCGGATATTTAACGAGGGCATCCACCAACTTAAACGATATACATAAAAAAACATCACAAATAAAGTATAGATAGTCCTAAACTTTATGGCTGCAGGAAATGAATTGTGCACATTAAGAACGGACGGTATAATGTACTTGTGCATATGTAGATCGCCATATCCGTGACTAAATAAAATACGGCCAACAACCTGTAAGGAAGGGCAAAAACCGTTTTCCTTTATTTTACCTCCTAGAAAACTATCTCCTGATACTTGACATAAATACTAATATCTAGGTAATTGTCATTGTCTCAATGTAACCCGGCTGTGCTGATAATACTAATTCTACTATTCCTCTAGTTGTGAGATTATATTCATATGTATTAATTCTTTTTTTTTTTTAAGTTAATACTTGTATGCTAGAATGCATTTTCCTGTTTGTGATTATGTATTCAGTCTCTTTTTTATTATATATATTTATTATTGTTATTATTATTATTATTATTATTTTACACAGTCATTACTTTATTTTTCCATTAACACTAATATCTAGGTAATTGTCATTGTCTCAATGTAACCCGGCTGTGCTGATCATACTAATTGTACTATTCCTTTAGTTGTGGGATTATATTCATATGTATTAATTTTTTTTTAAGTTAATACTTGTATACTAGAATGTATTTTCCTGTTTGTGATTATGTATTCAGTCTCTTTTTTATTATATATATATATATATTTATTATTATTATTATTATTATTATTATTATTATTATTTTACACAGTCATTACTTTATTTTTCCATTAACACTAATATCTAGGTAATTGTCATTGTCTCAATGTAACACGTGCTGTGCTGATCATACTAATTGTACTATTCCTTTAGTTGTGAGATTATATTCATATGTATTAATTCTTTTTTTTTTTTTAAGTTAATACTTGTATGCTAGAATGCATTTTCCTGTTTGTGATTATGTATTCAGTCTCTTTTTATTATACATATTTATTATTATTATTGTTATTATTATTATTATTATTATTATTATTATTATTATTATTATTATTATTATTTTACACAGTCATTACTTTATTTTTCCATTAACACTAATATCTAGGTAATTGTCATTGTCTCAATGTAACACGTGCTGTGCTGATCATACTAATTGTACTATTCCTTTAGTTGTGAGATTATATTCATATGTATTAATTCTTTTTTTTTTTTTAAGTTAATACTTGTATGCTAGAATGCATTTTCCTGTTTGTCATTATGTATTCAGTCTCTTTTTATTATATATATTTATTATTATTATTGTTATTATTATTATTATTATTATTATTATTATTATTATTATTTTACACAGTCATTACTTTATTTTTCCATTAACACTAATATCTAGGTAATTTTCATTGTCTCAATGTAACACGTGCTGTGCTGATCATACTAATTCTACTATTCCTTTAGTTGTGGGATTATATTCATATGTATTAATTCTTTTTTTAAGTTAATACTTGTATACTAGAATGTATTTTCCTGTTTGTGATTATGTATTCAGTCTCTTTTTTATTATATATATATATATTTATTATTATTATTATTATTATTATTATTATTATTATTATTATTATTTTAAAGTTAATACTGATTATGTATAGTATGTATTCAATCTCTCTTTTTTACTTTATTATGTTTATTATTATTTTTAAGTTAATATTTGTATACCGGTATGTATTTTTCTGTATGTGATTTAATCCTGGTTGAGTGAAAGAGATGCCCTGATGGCCATAACTCTGCCAGGGAAAATAAAACTATTATTATTATTATTATTATTATTATTATTATTATTATCAAATATGTACAGCGCATAGTCTCTGCTTTCTCATTTGGTTTATTACTCTTGTCCTAAGTAATCAAAGGAGTTAAACAAGGTTGCAGTTTTCTTCTAATTGAATTTCTCCCCGCAATAAGGGTGTAACCAATCTACAACACATGTTTCAGGAAAAATAAAATTAATTTTAGGGGCATATTTATGGTCCGTCCCAGGAATCTGTGGAGTAACTTCACGCATAATGGGGGAGGAGTCTATCTGTTCTGGAGTGTATTGCGGGCAGCATCAGCTCGAGGCCGCTCGTGGTAGAAGGTATAATGTTTTCGCTGTAAGAAAAATCCTAATGTAAACAATAGCATGTGACTGAAGTGAGGTTTCATTGGCCGCTGTTTGGCGCCATAGATTCTCAGTACATGTTCCCACCTACTGTTGTACAGGGACATAATTTTATTTTTACTTCAATTTTTATTGTACCTGAGTTTTTGAATGTACTTCACTCCCATCCCTTCTACTAATGAAGTTCCAACTCTCCTCCACACAGAATCAAGGCCGCATATGGTAAACAGCACTGAGTTGGTGAGTATAGTACGTTCCAGAATTATGTTCGCGTTTTCCAGTGACGAAAGAGCTTTCAATATTGAATCATATTTTCTCACAGGTACTGTCCGTTTGCCTACGTCGCATTCCGATTTCCCCCACCTGTTTCTGCTAGCCCCTCTGTAAAAGCTGGGCTGTCTTAACTCTTTTCTGAAAACATTAAGTTCTGTTAGAAATTGGACGTTTACCTAATATTATACAGCTGTTTAAAATAACTTAAATAAAAGGGCCTAGTTAAGTAATTAACTGTCACGTGATTTCCCCCCTTTTCTACGATCCTGCGTCATAACCACTTGGACGGACAGTAGATAGCATGTCTGAGTAATTTTATCTATGCGGGTCGGGCAGAAGCGAAGACTGAATTTACAGTACGTAAGGTACTCTTTTATAGAGTAGGTACACAATTATTTTAACATGAGTTACTAGTACGAAGGACAAAACTGGAAATTGGAATTAGATGCAATAGTCTATAGTGCGATAATATGCACAAAAGAACTGAAGCCTGTATCGAAATGAACGGCCACCATTTTCAAAAATATGTTTAAATATTCATATTATGATTATTTTTCAATTTAACTTCTTTCTCTATATTGTACGCTAATGTGCTGTAGACAGTATAATATACACCGCATAATGAATACGTCCGCATGGAAAGCTCAGTTCGCGAGTAAAAACACTTATTGTTAACACAGTACTGTATTTTGATTAAACAAAAACCTAATGAAAATTATCAAAGTCAAAATCGCGATATTTCCTAGTTTACGTAAATGGATGAACTACTTTTCTTCCTTCCTATACCTAGTAGAGTGATTTGTTTGTGTTTTACGCCAGCATCATCGAACTACAGTCGTGGAAGGGGTTAGCAAACTGTGTTTCCGGTTCTCTAAAGGTATAGCCAGGTTAATATTAAAAATGTTAGTAAAGATAAAATGATGTCCCTGTACATTCTGTTCCAAGTTAAACACTTCCCGCTACTCGTCAAGTAGGCCTAACCTCATTACTATGCATTCGTTTGCTTAGGAAACATTTAGTTTATAATTATTGTAATTAAATTATTTTTGAGTCTTATGCCTTCACAATGGATATTTGAGGATGCAGAAGCCATACTTCAATACCACGTGCTTACGTGAACAACTGCGATCTCAAGTGACACCAGCTTGTTACAAGAACAGACTACCTCGGCATTACTGTTGGTATATTCATCCGCGTTCATAGTACATAACAAAATATAAAAGTAGCTTTTCTTTCACATAGCGTTTTACACATGAGTGAAGTGAAATGTTTCATTGTATTCAACAACTAGAATTCAATTTTTTTTTCAAATAATACAAGATTATGGATTCCAAATACGAACTATGTTTTCCTGCGTCATGTGAGTGTTTCGACTGGGAACCAACAACGTGCTTATGTTTTCATTAGGATTTTTCTTACAGCGAAAACAGTAGGCCTACAGAGTAGAGTTAAGTTAGAAATGATCCAATGTTGGATGCAATCTTTTATTGTTCTAAAGAAATGTGTCAAAATTACTTTTTCCACCTACGAAGTTACATATTTAATTAATTTGATGTTCCAACCGTCATCGTCATGACCATGCGCAATCACACAAGTGAAGTGAGTAGGCATTTGATACACACACATACACAAACTTTGTTAGATTATAATTTCTTATTTTTTTATAATTATATCCAGTCAGGCATTTGAGGTTGCTTTTCCTAGCTTACCATAGCAATTGCATAACAAGATAGTTCAGTCTCATATCGTCAGTGATAAATTCATCACCTGAAATTTTCCATAATGTAACAATAATATCACCTAAATAAATACAAAATAAAATGTATGAGTGTAAAATTTCTTGCCCGATTCCTGCATTAATATTTGCTATATTAACAATGTGTGAATGTATAACTAATTTTCTTGGCATTATAATAATATAAATTCGATTGACATTTCTTGTTTGAATAGTTCCAGAAGACAGGAGATAAATTTAACAGTATGACTGTGATAGCAATGTTTACTCTTGTAGTCGCCACTGCAGTATATTCAAATTGGTTTATGTAAACACAGTGTGTGGCCATGCGATCTGTATTTACGGTAGGACATAACCTAATGCAGTGTGTAACAATATTCAACCAAAAAGTTGAATGCAATGTTTACACGATGCAAACACTCACTGCAAATTACAATGAAATGAAATAACGGATGATGATGACAATGACCCGAGAATACTTATTTCTTTCGTACAGGATTGTTACACTTTCTAATCATAAACTAAAGCAATAAATTATAGGAAATATAACACTTTAGAATACACATTCAGCAAACGAGTTATTCCGGAGTACTAATTTAGTGTGAACTAAAATTTATCTTCCATTTGTGACTATACAGAACTCGTGGCATAAAATGTGGAAAGGCTTTGACATACAAAACCTACGCATTAAGAGTTTAGAAGGATGATAAATAGGTACAGTAGTTAAAAATGATGAAATAACTTATTAATTGAGAAAACGAATACTTTATTATGTGGTAGGCATAACACAATTTGTAAGTTTCTAAATAAAGCCAGTTTTTATCTCTTTCTGCACTACAAACTAGTCTATAACAAGTTCATTGAAGTTTGGTGATGCTAGCACCTAGTTTATGAGCCTGGTCTTGGTGTCCTTAGATCTTTTGGTTTCAGTTAGATTTGAAAATTGAAAGATTGTAAGGTTTTGAACTGTATTAATTTGTATTTCCTAGATCATTTAGGCTAACAAAACACTAGAACACAACACTTTATTACGAATATTTACAAGTCAAGGTATACAACGAGTTAGCAAAACATAACGCCGCAGCAATACACAACCTGACATAAGCTTACGTTGTCTATACAGCCAAAAGCTCATCCAAGAATCTTTAATAGGAACAAGGAACTTTTTAGACGTCTCCAAGGAAACGTAACAGAATAAATGCTGGTTATCTTAACAGAGCATTAACTTTTAAATGGAAACCTCCAGCTTTTAGGAGTCATTCACAACCTTAACTGCAGGGACTGCCATTCTGCAGAGGAAACATCATTCAATATTTTGTGTGACTGTGAATATTTCTCTGCTTTCAGATTCGAACATCTCGCTTGCCTTTTCTTGCAACCGAGAGTGATCTCTCAAATGTCGCCGAGGAGCAGCATTGCTTTTACTCAGGTACTGACTAGATAAAAAATTAAGATAGGGGTTCAAAAATTGACCTTAAAATGATCAGTTGTACCACTCTTTCTAAACAAAAAAATAAATAAATAAATAATTTGCATGGAATGTTCGGGCGAATGTCTTACAGGTTCTGTAAATTTATAGGAAGTGTCAAAGAGGGCAAGTTTTGTTTAGTGTGTCCATATATAACAGCGCTGCAGTACGATGCTACATGCCCTTAAAAGAGTCGCCTCTGAATCAATGTTATCCTGAAAGATGGATCTGAAGGCCTTATTGCTTGGCCACCATGCTCTCCAGACTTCAACCTTACTTGTAATACCTTGTCAGATCTACGTCAAACAACGTAAAGGAACTTTCAGCGAGAAACTTAGCAATTTGTGTTGACATCGAAACTAAACCATGAATCTTTTGACGATTTGAATAGTCAACGGTGAGACACTGCAGTATGTAAAATGATCTTAATAGGCGCCATTTTCAGAACTTTCTCTAAACCATACAATGCTCCTAGTTGAGTGTTAGAGAAGTCCGTATGGCCTTAACTCTGCCAAGTTAAATAAACCATTATTATTATTATTATTATTATTATTATTATTATTATTATTATTATTATTATTATTATCATTATTATTATTAGTATTATTATTATTATTATTATTATGTACAGTTAATATATGTATAGAAATGTATTATACACTACTAAAATACAAATAAACAACAAATAAATTAAGTGTGGTCTTAAATGGGTCCCGCTCACTACTTCTAGACAACGCTGACTGAGACAATCAAACATTTCTCGGGCATATAAGTACAGGGACATCATTTTATTTTTACTAACATTTTTAATATTAACCTGTATATACCTTTAGAGAACCGGAAACACCGCTTGCTCCCCCTTCCAAGACTGGAGTTCGATGATACTGGCGCAAAACACAAATCACTCTACTAGGTATAGGAAGTAAGAAAAGTAGTTCATCCATTTACGTAAACTAGAAAATATCGCGATTTTGAGTTTGATAATTTTCATTAGGTTTTTCTTTAATCAAAGTACAGTACTGTATTAAGAATAAGTGTTTTTACTTACGAAGTGGGTTATCCATGCGAACGTATTCATTATGCGGTGTATATTATACTGTCTACAGCACATTAGTGTACAATATAGAGAAAGAAGTTAAATTGAAAAATAATCATAATATGAATATTTAAACACAATTTTGAAAATGGTGGCCGTTCATTTCGACACAGGCTTCAGTTCTTTTGTGCATATTATCGCACTATAGACTATTGCATCTAATTCCAATTGCCAGTTTCGTCCTTCGTACTAGTAACTCATGTTGAAATAATTCTGTACCTACTCTACGTACCGTAAATTCAATCTTCACTTCTGCCCGACCCGAAAATATAAAATTACTCAGACATGCTATCTACTGTCCGTCCAAGTGGTTATGCCGCAGGATTGTAGAAAGGGAGGAAATCACGTGACAGTTAATTACTTAACGAGGCCCTTTTATTTAAGTTAAATTAAACAGCTGTATAATATTACGTAAACTTCCAATTCCTAAGAGAAATTAATGTTTTCAGAAAAGAGCTATGACTGCCCAGCTATTACAGAGGGGCGAGCAGAAGCAGGTGGGGGAAATCGGGATGCGACGTAGGCAAACGGACAGTACCTGTGCGAAAATATGATTCAATATTGAAAGCTCTTTCGTCACTGGAAAACGCGAACATATTTCTGGAACGTACTACACTCAGTAACTCAGTACTGCTTACTATCTACGGTCTTGGTTCTGTGTGGAGTTGGAACTTCCTTAGTAGAAGGGGTGGGAGAGTGAAGTACATTCAAAAACTCAGGTACAATAAAAGTTGAAGCAAAAATAAAATGATGTCCCTGTATATTAACAGACAGAGAGTTTAACTTATCAGAGGCAATTCGATGTTGCCAAGTAACCAATATTATTCCAATCCTGGAATCGTCATCAATATACGAGTATGTATTTGTGTCCGGAGCTACATCAATTTTTTTTTTGTTTTTTTTTTTTTTTTTTTTTTTTTTTTAATTTTAACATCCCTCTAATTTACTGTAAGTTTGTCAATCAAAGGAAAATGTAGGCCTATTAGAAGAAGAAAATCTGCTATATTTTCGTCGGTGGCGTTTCATGGTTCTAGTAACATTTCTGTCTAGTCTTGATGATCAATGTTTGCTGTTGAACAAATTTGAGTAACTGAGGCTGTTGCCCATTTAAAACTACTTTACCATTGACAGTTTATGTGGAGAAAGTGGGAAGCTGCCTTGCCATTGTTCTAGATATTCGTTTTTCGGAGAGCCGAGAAGCGGTCTCTGGTTATTATAAAGGTCATGGATGCATTAGTAGATGGCGATTTTGAAACTAATTCTTTGGTAAATAGAAACAATTAGTATTATCTCGCCTTAATGTGGCAATCTGTTGTTTCTGAAATGAACTACGAAAAACTCAAGTGGAATGACATTTGGAAACTTAGGGCATGTGGTTGGTAGGATTAAGTGCTTCATGTGATGGCTTGAAAGTCAAGATTTTCTGCTAAATATTTCACCTTTTACAGCAGTTCCAAAAAAATTTTCACTCCTAAAGTAATTTTAAACAACTGAAATGGAATTACTCATTCCGAGGGAGAACTATATAAAAAAAAGATAAAGGTTCGTAATATTGTGATACGAGTAATATTGTGACAATTCTTTTTGAGAATTTATTACAATTTTACTGATAGAGAGAGAATGACCGGTTTTGTGCATGAACTGGTCCACGAGCGTTTCCTTAATATGTTGACGCAAAAAACCGTTCTTCCTCTCGCTCAGTAAAATAGTAATAAATTCTCAAAAAGAACTATCACAATATTACCAACCTTTACCCTATCTACCGGTCTGTTCAACATTCCGCCATTGATCCAGCGAACGTATCACTCATCATTCTAATTCAAGAATTGCTCAAGCTTATTTTTATGGAAAGTCATTATGACATAGCACTGTGACCATTGCCGATCTATCGCGCTAATCCGCCACCCGGCACATTTTCATACACACCAGCCGACCATGCTAAGGTCCGCTGTGTATCCAGAGTTCTATGCGGGTTATCCTACATGCCACTTGGACCGGACACGTCGTCAACTCGTGATCGGTGAAATGCTAATGAAATGACGCTGGAATGAATAAAGTTGCCGGAATGATTTTTAAGTGGATTATTTTACGACGCTTTATCAACATCTTAGGTTATTTAGCGTCTGAATGAGATGAAGGTGATAATATCGGTGAAATGAGTCCGGGGTTCAGCACCGACAGTTACCCAGTATTTGCTCATATTGGGTTGAGGGAAAACCCCGGAAAAAAACCTCAACCAGGTAACTTGCCCCGACCGGGAATCGAACCCGGGCCACCTGTTTTCGCGGCCACCCGTTACTTCACAGGTGTGGACTGTCGGAATGATGATTGGGGTAACGAAAGAATTCCTAAAAATAAAAACATTTGCGATCTTGTCGCCATAAATGTCGCAGTAGATTTTTCAATTACAAATTCAAGGTCCGACCGGGGCTAGAACGCTGATCGCCGGCGTAACAGACGTGATCTAGATTACGCAGCGACCGAAGGGGACATTGTTCATGTTACATGGTATTTTTAAAATATCAATAAATAAATCTGATTATTCCTACACCCGTATATCACTGCAAAACGAATACATACTGTACAAATACAATACAGGAGAAATGAATACAACACCACACGTATTTCGAACGAATTATTTAAACAATATAATCCTATTACATGTTTGTTTGTACACAGAAGATAATTGCGAATTTAATCTAATAATGGAACATATGTACGCGTTGTAATTCAATAATATAAATTGTTTATTAATATTTAACTACATTTATCCATAACTGGAGAAGTTATTTAGTAATGATGGAATGAACACGAGATGCCATTAGAGGAGACAGCGAAGAGGCTGCGTTGGACCTTTGGATTCTACAGTACAGAGTGCTGAAAAACTCTGTGCAGAAAATTTAAGGCAGAAAAGTATGCTCAAAATAAAATATTTTGAGGACAGGAATTGGGGATAGCAGAAGCTTTGATACGGCGCTACATAGATCAACTTTCAAATAGCAATTTTTTGTGAAATTTGATTTACAGTGTCGAATTGGAATGAAAACGGACTTTTCACAGTTACTGACACAGGACCTTGTTTTTATTATCATTAAAAGCTTGTATTAATTTGTTTACATATATATATAATAGGCCTATACCACTAGATTTGTCTTTGTTTCTATTGATTGTCCATCTGATATACATTTAATGTACATTTATTATTGAATATCTATTGTTGTATTTAAAACCTATAAAAAATAATACATTTATAAAAATATATTTATATTTTTTATTAAATAATTAATATTGTTGTATATGTGAATAGATTAATTTGGTTTACTGTGTTTATGTTCACGTCTTTCAATAAATAAATAAATAAATAAACAAATAAAGTAAATAAATAAAAATAAATAAACAAAACAAATAAATAAGTAAATATATAAGTAAATACATAAGTAGATAAATACGTAAATACTTAAGTAGATAAGTAGATTAGTAGATAAATACATAAATACATGAATAAATAAATAATTTCATAAATAAATAATTAACTGAATAAATAAGTAAATAAATAAACAAATAGACGAAAAAGGAACAAACAAACAAACAAATACATAAATAATAAATAATTAGATATAAAAAACTAGAAGGACAGATTCACATATATATATATATTTCCGATGTGTTACTTGAGTTTCCATTCGTTCTCGATCACATACTTCTCTCTGTGGCTTATTGTGACATATGATTCCGTCACTGACGCAAACATATTTGTTGGGAACGATTGATTAATCGTTTAGAAGAGATCGATTGCTTAACTAATCAACGATTTTCAAAAGATTTTGCTGTTTGTAACGAGCATTAGACCTTCCTTGGGCCATTTCTTATTTGGAAACGATTGTAGAGTCAATTTACGTAACGTTGTGAATTCCTTATTCATTAACACCTATCAAAAATTTCCAGTCTATACGTCTTCCTAACAATATTCCTTTTTAGTTAAAAATCTTTAGTTGATTATCAAACGACATTGTATCAAATGCGCTGTTTTTTTGTTTTCTTTTTAATTGGTTTTATTAACGACGTTTTATTAAATGCGATGGTTAGGAATATAGGGTGCTATTCATAGACATTTCGCTAGCCCGGGCTACGAGCGTGCTAAAGAGGATTCATATCATATCATATCGCTGACACTGGTTTATGAATACGAAAAACGTTAGTTCGCTGATCATCCACCGAAAGCCCGCGCTAAGAATGTCTATGAATACGGACCCTAGCGTCTAGATGAAATTAATCAAGGTGATAATGTCAGTGAAATGAGTCCAGGACTCAGAGCCGAAAGTTACAAATGCGCTGTTATCTAACAACGTTGGTTTGGCGATATAGCGAGATGAATCTGAGAATTCGTCATGGGATTATCTGACAATCACCTTACTGTTGGGGAAAATTTTGGAAAAAAACCCAACCAGGTTATAAACCCAACTGGGATTCGAACCTACACCCCGAACAGTCTTGAAGCACAAAACTTGTACCCTACATCATGAACACGCTGGTGGCTTTTGGTAGTTGTTTCAATGAGAGATTTTCTTTGTTAAAATTTGGTTGTTAACTGCATGAATTCATTGGTTTAATGTGGACGAATTTAAACTTATCTCAGTGTCCAGATCTGAAAGCAATGTTTGTTAAATTTGGAGGAGGGAAGAGAAGAGAGGTAGGAGGGGGATGTAAATTTCAAAACACGAAACTATACACAGTATACAAGGCTCATGAATTACAAGCAATGGCCAGCCTTAGGGTAAAGAGAATGTCGGGATGAGGGAGAATTCGATTTTGCAGTTAATCAGGTGGAACCGGTTTTTCTGCTATCTGTAATAGGACCATAGGGAGATCCGTCCAATTAGAGTGAACATCGCACGTGACACTGGCGATATTTTACACACTGTCATCTCTTTTACTGGCATTATCAATATAGGGACCACGGAGCGGGAGGCACACGCCCACGACCTCCTCTG
Source organism: Periplaneta americana (assembly GCF_040183065.1). Classification (NCBI taxonomy): domain Eukaryota; kingdom Metazoa; phylum Arthropoda; class Insecta; order Blattodea; family Blattidae; genus Periplaneta; species Periplaneta americana. The sequence continues at coordinate 42,017,048 of NC_091132.1, read as the reverse complement.
CCCATTCAACCATTTATGATGACGAATTGTTCGCTAGGAGCTTCAGCCGATCTTACATTGGACTAGAATAGGACCTCCGCGGGTTCATGCGCTGAGGGTGGGGTAACCGCAGTGGCTGAATGGAGCATTTGATTAATACAGTACTTAGATCGTGGGACTACTCAAGAGTGTCCCAAATGAATGTACACACGTGCAACATCGCATCATGTTTTTAATACACAGACTATGATGGCTTGGGCGCCTGCAGGACCCGACTAACTAGGGATGCATGACGTGTACTGTTCAGCGTTTCAACAGGACGACAGGATTTCCATTAAGGGGTTAGGTATAGCTTACAGCAGCAAAATTTTTGGAAATTTTTCCTACGTTTCCGTATCTTGTACAATAAGGAAAATTGGTATGTGTAAAACACTATCCTTCAGCTATATGAAAAAAATATTTTTGCGATTTAAAAAAATTATTTATATTTTTTTCGAAATTCCAAATGGTGGCAGTTTACTGTGCAGTGATGAAGCGTTTCCCTCATAACTCATAAACTTGTTAACTTTTTCATGTTCTCTATCTTTTATTTTATTGCTGAAACTCATGTTTACAATATGATACTCTTTCAACTACATTCCTCAATAAATTATATATATATATATATATATATATATATATATATTTTTTTTTTTTTTGGCTTAACTCTTTCGTTCTCCGTGTCTACAATTTTATTGTAGACTCCTTTTTCAATGTCATTTTAGAACTTAGTATTGCATGTAGTAACCTCTTGTTCACTGTGTCTATATTTTGGTCCATTGTTGCTGTGTTCACTGATATCACCACAGTGAACAAGAAGTTACTAAATGGAATACTAAGTCTATATGACATTGAAAAAGGCGTCTACAATTGTAGACACGGTGAACGAAAGGATTAAGTGGAATGGGATAGGGCACACAATCAGGAGAGAAGATGGAGCAGTAGAAAGAATGGCTTTGGATTGGAACCCCCAGGGTAGTAGAACAAGAGGAAGGCCAAAAAATACATGGAAGAGAATAGTTTTGGAGGAAATTGCTAGGGAAGGGAAAACATGGAGCGAAGTGAAGAAGTTGGCCACAAATAGGGTCCGATGGAGGCACTTTGTGAATGCCCTATGCTCCTCATAAGGAGATACAGGAGTTTGATTGATTGATTGATTAATTTTGTCTTAGAAGAAAGTACTGATTTTTAAGGTTATTTTACGACGTTGTATCAACATCTCAGGTTATTTAGCGTCTGAATGAAATGAAGATGATAATGCTGGTGAAATGAGTCCGGGGTCCAGCACCGATAGTTACCCAGCATTTACTCATATTGGATTGAGGGAAAACCCCAGAAAAAACCTCAACCAGGTAACTTGTCCCGAGTGGGATTCGAACCTAGGCCACCTGGTTTCGCGGCCAGACGCGCACCTCTACTCCAAAGGTGTGGACAAGAGAAAGTACTGATATTTGACCATTTTTTAATGAATTTACCAAACCACCTCATTCTAATGTCGAGGTCATGGAAAGCATGGGGCTCTACTTCCATGCCTCCCAAGTGCCTTCATGGCATGTTACTGGGATACCATTGCCTTTTAAATGAATTTATTTTTTATTAGACAATTATTCAAAGGTAGAGAAGTGATCTTGCATCATATTGTACATAGATAGGACATGCATAAATACACACAAAATATTTCATCACAGAATGTTGGATAATTTTTTAGCTATGTGGGAAACGATTCATCACTGTACAGTAAACTGAATTTTGAAAACAAAACTGTAAACATTTTTTTTTAATTGTAAAAATATTTTTATTTTAATATAGCAGAAGGACAGTGTTTTACAATACTAATTTTCATTATTGTCCCACGCCATGGCGTCGTGGTCTAAGGCATCCTGCCTAGGACTCGTGTTACGGAATGCGCGCTGGTTCGAGTCCTCATTGGGGAAGAAATTTTCTCCTTCACGGGCTGTAGTATCACGGATTATTATTATTATTATTATTATTATTATTATTATTATTATTATTATTAATTTTTTTTTATTATAAAAGATACAGTAATGGAGGAAAAATGTTGAATATTTCCAAAATGGTACTGCTCTAAGCTGTACCTAACCCCTTAAGAGGGATTACTATCAGATATTCTTAAAGGAAATTATTTTTCATCTATTTTAGCAGTTTTATAATCTATGGAATCTGTGTTTTCAAATGGTATATAACATTCCATGTTTTCTTTTCATAAATACTCATAATGTCATAATATTAAATTTAATTGCATGCTTTCGGCGAAATGTTCATAAGGTGTGGGCATGTACTGGATTTTTAATTACATTTTCTCAGAAATAATTTTTTGTAGTAATGTATATTTTTCTCTAAAAATACAGCGCATAATTTTATGTTTTTTCCCCACCCCATATATTTTACTAACTAGTCTCTAAAGTTTAATAATACTGTATATGAAGTTTTTTACAGTATATTTTGGGAGGAAAAAAAAATAATAATACAAATTTTGGGCATATATAGGCCTATAGATAATATTGCATCATCAATGTTATTATTGCAATAATAACCCTTGAGTTACAAATATACACAACGAATAACTAAACAACACTCATAAAATTTCAGAGTTCTACGTCTACTGGTTGCTGAGAAAAAGGAACATGAACGTGAAATCTGTTAATTTAGCATTGCTTGTTTAGGTCATTGAGACTTCCTTGAAGATAAGGTGATCATATTCCTCAGAGTCGGAGCTGGAACCAAATAAGTGACAACCGCAAGAACCCCTTCTGGTAATTTTGTCGATCAGGTACAAATGAGCCGTTCAGAGCAAAAGTGGTGTAGGCTAAGTCAAAATTGTGTAATGAGGTTTAAACTAAATATTCTGTAAAATACAGCGCAAAGTATCGATTAATATGTCCGTTTTGCTATTCACCGACTACTAAATATTAATTGCTACTTTGCGCTGTATTTTACAGAATGTTTACTTTAACCCTCATTACCCATTTTTGACTTACACCACTTCTGCTCTGAACGGCTCAAATACTACTCGTATTCTACACGCGGTCATATCTGCTTCTTGCTTCCTCTATTTATTTATTTATTATTTTGCTAATAATTATAACATAAAATATAACAAAAAAACTTCAGCTCGCCCCTGAAAGAGTAGAACTCGTGCTCAGGGGCGGATTCCTGAATTGAAATTAATAATTATACAATAAAATTTGTCTTATGTCTACTGTGCAATTATAGTGTATGAAATGCTTCTGCACTTACAGGGGCATTAATTATGAATCATGAAAACGCGAATGAATTATAATTCTAAAACTGATTCAACAATGTAATGTCACATTAAATGCAAGACTGGCATATTTAACATGCTAGGAATTTTACTAGTGACTCATTTTTGTAATAAATTGGATTTAATTGATGAAATGCGAGAAAAATTGTTACGTGAGATATGTCTTCTTTTATTACGTCCACTTATAATTGTACGTCATGACTGCCTATTCATAACTATTTACTAATGTTGAAAGTTAATTACATTTACAATCTAAAATCATTGGTCATTTCATTTGATTTGAAAAAAAAAAAAAACGGAATATCCAAGCGTCCTGGCCGAAAGGGTGGGTATCGAAAGGTCAAAATCTCATCAACTGCGAGCGGACAGCTTTATTGTAAACACATCAACTGAGAGCGCCAGTGCACCCTAGTAATTTTTGTAAACAATGTTATACAAAATGCAATGTTAATATAATAATAATAATAATAATAATAATAATAATAATAATAATAATAATAAACAAAGTAATATAATGGATAGTAACACTGCTCGCTTTTGTCAATATTTGTACATTCTGCTTCACAAAGAATTACAATTTTAACTACATGAGAAATGAAAATATGCTTATCATTAATACCGATTCCTTAAATATTGCTTGTTTTTCAACCGAAACTAATTTAAGGGCACTTTGTCAGTCTGATAGAATTTTTGTTGATGAAAATTTAAATTACTATTGTAAATTTTTTATCAATTCTTTACTATTCATATTTCAAGAAATGGTTTATAGATACCCTTAGTATTTTCTTTACTTCCCAACAAATCAGCAGAAACGTATTATAGCATGTTCAATAAGCTTGTTACTCTTTGCGATGATATGAACATTAAGCTTCAACATCAATAATAGAAGCAGATTTTGAACGATCAATTCATAAGGAGCTGTGAAGCTGTAGGTTGTAGGTTTCATATAACACAGGCATAGTAGAAAAAATTTAAGCTAAGGCCCTTCATGTGAATATAAGGACATTAATAGTGAAATTAGCAGATGATTGCACTGGGTATTCGGCCTAACGTTTCTTTGTCCCCACAAGTAGGTGATATACTGGGTGTTCATTTCAAAGTGTGTCATGACGTCACTGTTGTTGGGTCACCGATTTGAAGCGAGTTTCAGTTTATATGTTAGAGAAGTTGCCTATTATTTAAGGCGTTCTTCAATCTGAACTTGAGAACGTGTACGGTATAACTTGAACGTCGTAGCAACAGATGGCGGTCTGTACGGTCTGTGTGCTACCATAACCTCTTTCGAACTGTGTTTTGCGCCGGCAAGTCGTACGCAGGGTATTTGTTATCATCGGTTGCGTACGGTAACATTCCACAACACAAATCAAATGCTCCGTGTCCATGTTGACCGTCGAAGTTAATGTCAACAAATACGTAAGTAATCGTCTTAACCCTCTCCCCATATCCCGACAGTACGTATTTCCAAACAGTTCACATTCCTGCCACTACCGGCGTTACCGTACGTATCGGCACGTACTCTTCAGAATGAACGCCGTACTTGCTAGCCAACTTCTCTGCATCTTAGATTATACACCTGAGCTGCGGAAGTGTAGGAAGATTGAATTCTCTAGGCTCATCAGCTAGCCACATGACGGCATACAGCGAGCCAAGACTCATTTTGAACTGAACACCCAGTAGAGTCCTAAATCTCTGAAAAGTAGGAAGGAAAATGCAAAACTGACCCTTGCGCGCAGTTGATATATACCCAAAATTGACTGCCGCGCATAGTTGATATATACCCACTGATATCCCAACTGACCGCCGCGCGCAGTTGATGAGCTTCTGGCAGGTAAAATTTTGGCCGAACATGGCGGGAACAAAGAGACATGACTCTGAAAACCGGAACTGTCCCGGCCAAATCGGGACGTCTGGTCATCTTTTTAAGGCCAAATGCTAGGTAACTTTCGGCGTTGGACTCTGGACTCATTTCACTGGTATTATTATCTTCATTTAATTCGGATGCCAGATAATTATCGCAATTGATAAAGCGTCGTAAAATAAACCAAGTAAAAGATGGAGTTCCAGATTCGAATAGCACAACATTAAAGAGATGATATGTAAATTTTATAATTTTTAAGTATGTTTATATAGAATGTCTGCTTTTCTCGCCAGAGACCGATTCAAGTGAAGTCTACAGTGGACAACGATGAATTTTGCACATGTTATCGTGGGGTGCATAAGTTTCCCCAGCCATAATTAGACCACACCTTCATTCTCAATCATTCAGGCGGGTCAAGTCGTTGTGCCACTATGATACGATCACAGCAAAGCTCTGATTATCAACGTAAGGTGCAACAATTGCCTACCCACGAAAAACATTCACGTAACTGGTCTGCAGAGACCTATGGCATAAATCTCAGAGGCAGGTCAGATGTAAATAAAGCCTGTGTTACTTTTCAGTGCTTATATAATGGACTGTTTGAGGTGCCTACAGTAAATTCCCGCCGGGAGCCAAAATACCTGCTTCCGCCTTCGCCCGTGCACAAATGTTTACACGCCCATATTTAAAGTGATCGATTCTTTGGATAGTTAACTGGGTTCTATCAACAATCAAGTTCGTACTGTCAGCTAATGTGTGTGGCATTACTGTGAGTGGTAACAGATCCGGAGTGCTTCAAAATGATTTCCAGGAATTGATTTTGCAACTAGAACAAAATCCGCGTCATGAAAATGACACATACTTTCTCATTATAGTACGTTTGCGCTTTTCGGAGCATTTCCCTCTTTTATTATATTCTCATTTACAGTTATTTACCGTCGATGTAATTGGTGATGACGAGATGGTATGTGATGAGATGAGGCAGAAGATTCACCATGTGATTATCTAACATTCGCCTTACAGTTGTGGAAAGTATTACAAAACCATCACCCAATCAGCCCACGCGGAAATGAAACCCACGCCCAAGTACAGCTCTGGAACAGCAGGCGAACTTGCTTGCCACCTGAGCTAAGTCAGTGACATTCAATATAGGAGGACCTCAAGGGTCATCTATTCTGCTGGGCCCGTTATGCGTCACTACAGAAAATAACTGGACTAAGATTTTATTTGAACGTCGTGTGGTCTTTTGCAATGTTTTCGTGTTGGACGCAATAGAGACATAAACGGAAAATATAATCGAAGAATATAAATAGGCCTAATTATGCAAGTAATGAATTAATTTTCCTCAGGAAATTATTTATTTCATAAAAGCAACCATATTTTGACTTGTCACTTTTGAAAGAGTGTCCTAAAACTTTTAGTAGAAGCTGAAGAAGAATGACTCACTCAAAATATTGTTACTTGTAGAAATTATCGGGTAAACGGCATTTCAATGCACAAACTGCAGCTGTCAGTTTGTATTGCTAATCACCCGCAACAGTAATAGTTATACTAAATCATCAATCACCGTTTCAATTTCCCGTCATTCGAACTCCGTACCTTATACCTTAAGGGGCTGTCAGACATTTGCTAATTTCAAAACCCGGTTGTCAAATAGACTGCTTAGTAGAGATGAACAAAACTAACTTCCGTTCTCGCTCGCTGTGTTCGCTGCATTTGTCTCTCGAGTCTCGGCTCGTTATTCTCGAAATAGCATTTGGTCGGCGTGGAAAGATTTCGTAACTTTAAATAACATACATCATTCAAATAAATAACATAAATGGAGATTTATCCTTCGAAGAGGTGGAAAAATTCAAATACCTTGGAGCAACAGTAACAAATATAAATTACACTAGGGAGGAAATTAAACGCAGAATAAATATGGGAAATACGTGTTATTATTCGGTTGAGAAGCTCTTATCATCCAGTCTGCTGTCCAAAAATCTGGAAGTTAGAATTTATAAAACAATTATATTACCGGTTCTTCTGTATGGTTGTGAAACTTGGACTCTCACTCTGAGAGAGGAACATAGGTTAAGGGTGTCTGAGAATAAAGTACTTAGGAAAATATTTGGGGCTAAGCGAGATGAAGTTATAGGAGAATGGAGAAAGTTACACAATACAGAATTGCACGCATTGTATTCTTCACCTGACATAATTAGGAACATTAAATCCAGACGTTTGAGATGGGCAGGGCATGTAGCACGTATGGGCGAATCCAGAAATGCATATAGAGTGTGAGTTGGGAGACCGGAGGGAAAAAGACCTTTAGGGAGGCAGAGACGTAGATGGGAGGATAATATTAAAATGGATTTGAGGGAGGTGGGATATGATGATAGAGACTGGATTAATCTTGCACAGGATAGGGACCGCTGGCGAGCTTATGTGAGGGCGGCAATGAACCTTCGGGTTCCTTAAAAGCCATTTGTAAGCAAGTAAGTAAGTAATGTTTAAATGAGAAAAAAAAAACAGAACAGTATCTTAGTTATCAAAATGTTCTGGTTCTTTTATATGATATTACTTAAGGTTATATAAATAAAAAAAAAAAATTCTCAAATAAATCTGCATTTCTAAGAAATATAAAACATAACGTTAATATCTTTTTACTTGACAGTGTACACTTGATCTTAAACATATGAAAAGAAAATTCCTAGCCTTTTAATAAGGGCCTAGTAATTAAATAAAGACTGGGGAACGAATTATTATACACTGAAAGGTAGAGATGATGTTTCAAATAGGCTAATTGATTGTTTAAACATATATAACAGTTGGCAAAGTAGATAAATGTTCAGTCAGGTATAAACAACTGTGGCGATTGAAGGTTGCTTGACTTCGGGAGATGATCAATATCGAGTCTCGGAAGACTCGGAAGTCTTTACGTCAAGAACGCGACGTAATACAACATTGTTGTGAGAGTTTTCGGCTTTGCGGATGCTGTTAATCTCGCTTTCTTGAACGTTTTTCATTTCTACTGCTTAGAATGTGAGGTTTCCTAAAAATATTTTTTTTCTAATATATGATTTTTATTTTTAACATATAAATTTTCTTTATTATTTTAACAATTCGATTCACATTACTATAATTTGTTTGATTTTTAGAATTACATGTAACTAAACTTCTTTTAATTTTATTATTATTATTATTATTATTATTATTAAAGCCACCGACGTGGCTCAGTCGGTTAAGGCGCTTGCCTACCGGTCTGAATTTGCGTTCGGGCGCGGGTTCGATCCCCGCTTGGGCTGATTACCTGGTTGGGTTTTTTCCGAGGTTTTCCCCAACCGTAATGTGAATGCAAGGTTAATCTATGGCGAATCCTCGGCCTCATCTCGCCAAATATCATCTCGCTATCACCAATCTCATCGACGCTAAATAACCTAGTAGTTGATACAGCGTCGTTAAATAACCAACTAAAAAAATATTATTATCAATTGTATATTGTTCTTGTACTTCTGCTATTCTATTGCTATTGTTCTAATATTGGTTGAGTGGAAGAGAAGGCTTTATGGCCTTAACTCTTCCAGTAGAAATAAGTCTATTACTACTACTATTACTACTAAATCTGAAAATAGTATACAATTGCAGAAATGGGTTATATTGAGCTATAAAATTTCTAGGTTGTAGAGTTGCTCATTGCTCAGAAAAAAAAATTAATTTCGTCAATTTTTCAACTATATGTCCCTCCTTCGAAGAAATTGCTGTACAGAGACAGTCGGATGGCATACTGGAAACCATTTCTTCAGCAAGAAATATATTTTTTGTCAAAATTTCGAATTAAATTCTTCATTAAATATTGTACTATACAAAACTAAACAAAATACAAGGTAGAAATGAAGTCTCAAAAGAAATCTAGAAATGAAACCCGGGCCCCTTGATTTCCTAGCCAGACACGCCACCACTTCAGCCACAATGTAAAAGGAAAAATATCTTATCTTACACACATTCAACCCATGTCAGATAAGTTGCACAAGTGGTACAGTACAACAACGTTAAATATTATGACAGAGAACAGGAATGGAGCATATTAAAGTGGCTAAGGTACAACTCATCAGCCGGAGTTGGCGTCGGCATAGCAGACGGTGCCTTACCGTGTTCTGCCGACATCCGAGATGCATTCCGAGAAAAGTGGCTTTCAATTTCGCCGTACCAAATAAATGCTAATTCCACTTCATTATGTATGTTTAAGACAGCAAAGAGAGTTCACTGACGGCTTACAGATCTTCCTGACGAGTTCTCAGTACTTAATCATGAGCTATCACACCAGCGCGCCGCCCGTTACATGCCGTTATTGATGTGTCATTTAGCGAACATAATGAGAATCCGGAATCTGCGCATACTACAAGGTGTTCACTAAAGTCCGCCTTACAGAACAATCCAGACGAACGCAGACTTCCTAGTATAGATTCATATTCGCTGTGATGTAAGGGGAAATTTTGACGCTGTGTGAAAGCTAATATCCTGTCTGTCATGCAAGTAAAAATATGGAATACTCTATGATTGGTCCACCGCTGTGGAGTAACGGTTAGCATGTTTGACCGTGAAAGGAGTGCGCCCGGCTTGAAATCCTGGTTGGGACAAGTTACCTAGTTGAAGTTTTTCCGGGGTTTTCCCTCAACCCATTCAGAGCAAATGCTAGATAACTTTCAGCGCTGGACCCTGGACTCATTTCGTTGGCATTATCACCTTCATATCACTCATAATCTACATAACCATAGCAGTTGATAAAACGTCGTAAAATAACCAATTAAATTCATTGTCCCTTTATTCTGCTAGTGATAAATTAATATACAGAAGCACTTCTCTTTGCTACGTGTACATATACATTGAAATCATAAATTTGAGTCAATTTTTACAAAATTAAAATATTATAAACTAGTAAAAGTAGGATTGTTTCACGTTTTCAAGAATCCAAAACTAAAAATATAAGTATATAGTACATCGTGTCAGTGAAAAAAAAAAACAAAAGACAAGAGTCCTTGGGACAACATTTACAAGGGAAAAAAATAGTTTTTATTTTATACGCCGAAAGATGTTCCCAATACATAAATATTGTATATGAAATTGACTATTATTATTATTATTATTATTATTATTATTATTATTATTATTATTATTATTATTATTATTATTATTATTATTATTATTATACATTGCAGTTCCTTATTAGATAGCACTCGTTTTACATTCCTTTCAATTAGAATACGCAACACTCAACAGATAGCAGCACGATTATGCTTTGGCATGTATGTGCAGTATCTAGCACAGACTTCTTGAACTTCGTATTACGACGCAAACGTAACTTTTGTCACTATTTGTACCTTAAAAAAGAGGCGTATTCACGTCAAAATGATATTCGATGTCCCTCCAAATGTATGTATTATCGGAGATGCTCAGCTCGAATCCTGAAACTGGTTAAGAGAAGGAATTTTCGAGTAACTTTCCCTAAACGATTAAAGTATATTCGAAGACATTTTATACATGTAAAGCCATTCCTATCCACACATGTGGAGTAACGAGTAGCGCGTCTGACCGCGAAACCAGGTGGCCGGGTTCGAATCCCGGTCGTGGCAAGTTACCTGGCTGAGGTTTTTTTATGGAGTTTTCCCTCAACCCAATATGAGAAAATGCTGAGCAACTATCGGTGCTGGGCCCCGAACTCAGACGCTAAATAACCTGCGATGTTGATACAGCGTTGTAAATTAACCCACTAAAAAAAAAGCCATTCTTATTCGCTTCAATTACATAATTTGTTAATAAGTTATTCAACACGTTCTATCGACTGCGAGTTTATCTAGTGTCGGTAGAATTTGTGTTAGCAGATTTGATTATCTGACACTCACCTTACAGTTCGAAAAATTTTCGGAAAAACTCAACCAGGTACCCAGCCTAAGCGGGATTCAATTTGTTTGTTTGCTCCTTTCTTTCTTTTTTTCTTACTTTGCTTAACGTACTCTTTTTTCCAACTTAAACACCAACGTGGGTAGGAGAGAGAGATTCATTTGATCGTACACTACAGCGTGAGCCAGGACCTCTGCGAAAAACTCTGAGGTGTGATAGATCTCTCAATAAGAATCATTTTTCGTTTAAGAACCCATGCTTTCTGACTTATCACTTAGGAGCTACACGATATCAAAGAAAAGAGAGGTTTTAGTGAAACTTATAATTAATAATTTAATTATTCATTTATTCCTTCAAGTATCCTTGCGCATATGTTACAAATGTTCAGAGTGTCTACTAGAGATGAACAAAACTAAGTGCCGCACTCGCTCGCTGTTTTCGCGACATTTGTCTTTCGAGTCTCGACTCGTCATTCTCGTGTGCTTCGAGTCTCGCTCGTCATTCTCGAAATAGCATTTGGTCGGCGTGGAAAGATTTCGTAACTTTGAATAACATACATCATTGAAATAAATAACATAAATGTTTAAATGAGACAAAAAGACAAAATAGAACAATATCTTAGTTATCAAAATGTTCTGGTTCTTTTATATGATATTACTTATGGTTATATAATAGGAAAAAAAAATAATTCTCAAATAAATTTGCATTTCTGAGAACCATAAAACATAACCTTAATGTCGTTTTACTTGAGATTGCACACTTGATCTTAAAAATATGAAAAGAAAATTCGCAGCCTTTTAATAAGGGCCTAGTAATTAAATAAAGATTGGGGAACGGATTATGCACTGAAAGGTAGAGATGATGTTTCAAATAGGCTACTTGATTGTTATTACATATATAACAGATGCCAAAGTAGATAAAAGTTCAGTGAGGTATAAACAACTGTGGCGATTCAAGGCTGCTTGACTTCGGGACTCAACAATATCGAGTCTCGGAACGCTCACTAGTCTTTAGCCTACGTAAAGGACGCGACGTAATACAACAATGTCGTGCGGGTTTTCGGCTTTGCGGGCGCTGTTAGTCTCGCTTTCTCGATCGTTGTTCATCTCTAGTGTCTACTCCGAATGTGATTACATTCATTGCACCACTGTAGTATAGTCACTATCGGACTCTGTCGAACATTTAGGTTATGTAATCGTATTTTATCAAAAGTAGCGAATCGTACAATCAGCTCCTATCCAGTGTCAATTGAGGTGGCGAACATGATGGTGTTGTTGAGATGTGCTCGTAAAACTAGGCTGAAGTGCGGCAGGACAATCATGCAGAGACCACATCAGATGTTTACGGTAAACCTTTCTAGGTGACAGACTTGACACGTTTGACAGAGATGACAGTCAATGCTACATCGGTGTAATGGATGCAATCAGGTACAGGGTAGACACTTTGAACATCTTCTGTAACATATCCACACAAGGGTACTTGAAGAAATAAATGAATAATTAATTTCATAATTTAAATGTCATTAAAATCTGTATTTTCTTCGATATCGTGTAGCTCCTATGTGACGCATCAGAGGACAAGAGTTTTCTCACGAAAAAATACCCTCACTGCGAGATTGAACACTCCTCAGAATTTGTCACAGAGGTCCTGATACACTCTGTATACAGATATGTCACAAATACTGGCCTCCCTGGTCATGAGATCGGCATGAGCCACCGTCGACACATCACTGAGCAGTTAGACAACGGGCAAACACCCAGTCCCGTGGACGGAAGATAAATTTCTTCCATTGCCCATGACAGAATGACGAACTACTTTCTTTTATGTTCTTGATATTATACAGAATATGATGGCATGGAATTAATTGGTATCTAAGAGTATTACATAAAATCTGCCATAACGTTACATGTATTACGGTCTATAAACTTGCACTATAGTGAAACGTTTCTGAAAATACTCCCTGGAGTCAGATATTAAGGCTTCATCTCCATTTTACTGCCGATTTTATGGATGTAGAATATTATCAAACTCGTTCCGGTCGAAGAAGATATAACTAAATTGAAAAAAAAAAAATCGGTCAATTAACTAACAAAATAATTACGCACGATTTGATTAGTCAAGAATCCGACTCTTGACATTGAAGTTCTTAACCGAGTTTTAATTTGATAGGTAAAATTATAATGAGGAGAAGTAACGAGATAGTGAGACAGGAAATGTTTAGCAATTTAAATGATTTAAAATCATTAATAAATAACAAAGAAATGAAAATATATGGGCACAGAAAGAATATACAAAAAGTAACAAGAGAGAAGAAAGGATGGGAGTAGCGTGGTGGAGATTGGGAATTTGGAAGATAAAAAATACAATAAAATTGTCTTCAAAACAAAAGTGAGAAATCGCCTTGAACTTGAAAGTTATATCACTGTGTATATCGAATGCTTTGTCCAGATTTGAGAAGCTACTTTCTGAAAAGCGGGCACATTAGTCACATTAATTACTTTTTACTTTATAACTATTTAAAGATGTTTTTATTTTTATGTTCATCGCTGCTTATATTTAGGTTTCCAAATGAAAAATAAATGTATGTTAATAAGGCGTCTTTCTTTATTTTTGTAAATCATCACACAATTCCCCTCACCTCTTTACACGACCATCCTGGGATCGCGACCTCCACTTTAGGAACCATTACTCTAAGGTAAATAAATGGACATCAGTTTTAATTTGATGAGACAGAATCAATGCCAAAATAAGGAAGAGTAAAACATTTTAGAATAACACTTCTCGGGTTCTAAGCCAGTGAGTTTGAGATTTGCTTCCAAGCTTTCGACGGCTAGCTCTGCCATCTTCTTCAGGGAATGAAGTGATGTGGGACCATGTCTAGCCGGTATATATGCAATAGTAGGGCTTCCCGCTGCGGGCCAATCAGGAGCTAGTTCCTAGTCCCGACCGCCAGGCCCTACTATTGCATATATACCGGCTAGACATGGTCCCACATCGCTTCATTCCCTGAAGAAGATGGCAGAGCTAGCCGTCGAAAGTTTGGAAGCAAATCTCCAACTCACCTGGCTGAGAACCCGAGAAGAGTTATTCTACATCAAACGCCGGGAAAGCCTCAAGTCATACAGTAAAACATTTTATTTGCTCAGGTTTGAACACACGCCTCTCCCCGGTCAGTAACTGTTTAAACCAAAGTTAAGTGAGGTAGACTATTTGTTTCAACAACTATCACTACTACAGCCATTACCAAGATAGTCACTATGCCTCGGAAATTTAGGGTCTAGAAACTCAAATTAGGTTTATAGAAATGTGTTTCAGCCTTTTTTTCATAATTACTCTTTTCATAATTAATGGTTAGATTGTTTAAACGTAATGAGAAGCTGCAAACGAAGTATTAGTGTAGCCTATCACTATTTCAAACCAAACATTTAACGATTTTTATAAGGGAATAAAGAGGCTTTGATGTCTAGTACAACATTAAAATCTATCACATTACGCTTTTTACACCGCTTACAAACATTTTGAGCCTATTACAACATGTATTCGAATCATGTATTACTTTTTTAATGGTACTGAAAGCACTTCGCTGTGAATTAATGAACTACAAAATTAAGCTGGAACATGCACATGTTTGTTTATGGGTTAAAAGTAAACAAATTAAAACCATCATCACTTTGGTACACAACAGCAGTGCATATGTTTTGTACGAGTACGATTTCAGCTAGTTTAACAGTTTCAGGCACTATTTTGCTGCTGTGCTTCCAGAGGATATATAAAAATGTATCATGAAGTATATATACCTGTACCTTATCATCATCATAATCACCATCATCCTTTACTTATTACGGCCGTAGCCTGCTACAGCTTCACAGAATCATCTATCCTTTCCTAAAAAAAAAAAAGTAAATCCATGGCGCTACAGCCCATGAAGGGTCAAGACCGACCAGCCGGCTGCTGGTCTCACGTCCACATGCCGAAGCAGAGGTGGACGATCATCCAACCAGAATGGAGGTATCGTTTGGTTAGCACGATGATCCCCCCAGCCGTTATAGCTGGTTTGTGAAACCGGATTTTCGCTACCTATCGTAGCTCCCCAATTGCATCACGATGCTGGGTGGGTACCGGTCCCATACACTGGCCGAAATTTCGTGAGAAATTGTCTTCCCTCACGAGGACTCGAACCAGCGCGCATTCCGTAACGGGTCCTAGGCGGGATGCCTTAGACCACGACGCCACGGCGCGGGACTCTATCCTTTCCTTGGCCTCCCAATACCCATTGCAGATAGCTTATTCTTATTTTAACATTTTATGTGAAATTATATTTTCTGCCATTATTTCTACACCTGACTTCAAATTTTCCTTGTTTCTGTTGACTTTTTGTGCTGTTGTTCTGTTATATTTAATTATGTTAACACTCCTTATTCTGTTGTTCCTTGTGCACCCTTTAACTGCTCGTAAGATCTCATTTCTGCATCTTCAATTTTTTTATACTTCTTATCCTTTGTGCCCATGTTTCAATTCCATACTATAATTGAGGAAGAGATATAACATTATAAAATCTCAACAGTTTCTTTTCTAACTTTCTTACATAGAGTTTTCTAGTCATACAACAACACATACATACACATGATTATATGAGTTATTTCTTTAGCTTGATCATAATTATATTATTTCGCAGTCGAGAGACATAAAATTTGCATCTTGTTCTGAAACTTGATTTTGTAATACTATTTTCGATCTGACTGGAGTTTTTCTATTTGAAGCCTAATGTCAGCCTTATCAATAGAGATTTTAAAACTATTGTAGTCTTTGCTAATTTGTTGGAATTTAAAAACTGATCCCTGGAGGTTATTTTCGTTGTCTTGTTTGATCACTTCGTCATCTGCTTACATATCGATAGGTATAGTTAAATAAAATTTATTTCCTACGTTGATCTCTGCAGCTACTTCTCATTTCCATTTTCTTATCATATCAATAAAGACATTAAAGAGCGTAGGTGAAAGATCGCTTCCGTGACTTACATTATAACCTATCTATATCTTACTACGTTTTACGAGTTTTGGAACAATTCAGCACCTTTATCATCTTGTGAATGATATTCTTGTTTATAGCTTACTTCCTTGAAATGTTATTTAAACGACAAAGAAAAATGTAATCATTTAATACACTGAAGAATTAAACACAATAAAATATATAGCACAAGACAATGGATATAACCCTAACATAATAGACACACTAATAAAAAAGGCAAAACAAAAATAGAACAAACCAACACAAACACCACGTGAGAATAAATACATAACATTAACATATCACAATACCAATACTCACAAAATTGCAACTTCATTCATAAAACTAAAATACAAGATAGCATACAAAACAAATAACACAACACAGAAATATCTAAATAATCACATTAAACATTCAAATAAATATAATTCAACTAGAGTTTACAAATTAAAATGCAATAGTTGCCCACAATTTTACATAGGACAGACAGGAAGATCCTTTCATACAAGATATAATGAACATATTAAAGCTATAACCAAACCTACATCACATCAAATTACGCAGAACACATTATCAACAATAATCATGACTACAATAATATAGAAACAGATATGGAAATTTTACATATCACACCAAAAAGTTCACAGTTAAACATCTTAGAACAATACGAAATATATAAACATACAATAACATACCCACAACATATACTTAATACACAATTACAGTTCAATACCCACACATTATTCGACGTCATGATACGTCATAACACACAAACAACCACCCCCACCATAAGAGCAACATACCCCCACCCCTACAATCGACAAATGCACATCGCAGAATTCAAGATCACCAGTAGTTCAAGAGACACTAATGAAGGCGTAACATCACGTCGAAACGGGCCGTCTGTCGAAGGTATATACTTTTTTTTTTTTTTTTTTTTTTTTAATTTTAACACTTTTTAACGTGTGACTAAGTAATTTTGTTTTAACAAAGTGTTAACGTGAACTTTAATCAATGACAAATAAGATGAACATTCATTTTCTGGATTACACATAAAAGGCATTATTTATAATTCCAAAAGTACGGTGTTTTACTAATTTCATAAATTATACATTTGTGTGTATTAAATTATATCAAAGATTTGGTAAATAAATACAAATATATATTAAATATTTTCGGTACGAATGTTTTAAATCGTAGTAGTATGACATTAATGAAGGGACATTACATTCAACATCTTTGGAAGTAGTAGGCCTATTCATAATAAAATCCTCCCCCCCCCCAAAAAAAAATCTCGCATCACGTTAAACGCCGTGAAATTCTCAAATCATGCTTAATATTCAGTGACTGCTAACACGAAAACTCGCTTCTATTACAGCATCACTTGCCTCAGTTTCTGACACTGTAACACATGTAAGTTCTTGGGCCGGTACCTTAGCATGCAAACTAAAAGTTTTCTGAACACTCTGTAGAGAAATCCCATGTATTTCTGACAAGATATAATGTATCTGCGAAGCCAAGTCTTAATGGGCTGTCGGTGCCAGTCCATCATGTGGGCCTGTTTCATTCGAAAGTACAACAGAAATAATAAATTAACTGTCCGCCACTTCAAGTTATGCTAAATCAAACCCGCAACTCCAACTGACAAGGAACTATATTATATGCAATTTGTAACATGTTCACAACAAGAAAACAGTTATACCTTTTTCGTCACGTTTATATTTGTGCATTACTAACGTACATATTTCAGTTAATTATTTCAATAAATCGACAATTCAATGAACAGTACAGCAGGAATCGGGTTCCGCAGGTTCAAGACTGTAGTTGGTTGTATTCGTAAGAGAATTGAGCTAAGCAGACATTAAAAAAGCAGTGTAGGTCTATGTAACGGCTGAGGTAAAAATTTAATGACACATGAAAGTCATAGCCCAAAGTTCAAGCTGCGCTGAATATGGTTTCTTGTTCGTTCTCTAAGTGATGGTGGTCAAAAACTACCCCATGGAAACAACACGTCAGGTTAAGGATATCCAATTCCATTATTATTACATTATTAAAATTAATAAATTATTTTAACAGTCATTCCTAAAAGTAACCTAGATCTTTTAAGCCACGCAAGCGTGTTAAGGGGTTTCATAGAGTAGCGGTTGCACTTCTTACAAAATATGAAATGACTTGAATACAAGTTCATGTATTTTCTTCAAATTCTGCACATTCATTTTACATGGTTTTAGCTTCAATTTAATACATAATACATCTAGTAACCATGAATATGTTTGAAAGTGTGAATGTTTCAAGAAAAAAAAAATTGTCTTACAAGAAACATGATTTAATCTAACCTGGGAAAATAAAAGCTATTTACTATTTTTTCCTAAATCTGAAATCCTAATCTAAAGATTGGTCCTCAATGAGTATCACAGCTGACTTCATACTAAATTTATAGATTTTTAAATTTGCAATTAACAAATTTTTGTTTCTCTTTCAATCTATTTTTACTATAAAATTGGTCATTTTTCATTCAAATTTAACCATTCTGGTCCAACCTCTAGAGAATATTACAAAGGACAAGTGTACAAAATTTGAATGAAATCCGACAAACGGTTCTTGAGACATCAGGTTTTTTGCATCAAAAAATGTAGTTATAGGGAAAATGAGTCTAAAGTTGGGACATGCTTGTACTTACATCCTGCACTAAAAACAGCAGCTGCATATGTTACACACTCCCTGTCAACCTACTGAGTGTGTTTAGAAATATATACAGAAAAGTAGACTCTATCGATTGAGACAATAAAAAAATTTTCAAATTTTTTCATGATTCTTACTGTATAAGCTCTTTAAAGATGACTATATTATGCAGTAACGTGCGAAAAGCACTTTTAACACTAGTGCAAAAAGTATTTTTAACACTGACTTCCAACTGTTTGCGCAGATTGCCAATGTTTCCCACGAGATGTCACAGGGTAGCAATCGCAATCGTACAATAAAACGGTTAATACAATGACTTTTAAAAATGATTGTTTTTTGTTTCCAGACGTACAGTCTATAAATTAAATAAATTCAACAACTATTCTATTGATAACTATGTGGAACAATTAAGAATTAGAAATGTAATTATAAAATTAGAGAGCACACGCGTTTCAACCGGAGACCTCTCGAACTGTAATCAAATGTTCTACTATTGAGCTATATCACCGGCATCGCCTGCATTTAATGTGATATAGTTTCACTATTACAATGAGCGGGAATACTACAGTGGAAAAGACGTGAGAATTATCTCTATACCAACAGGACGAATGGTTGTCTAATGAAACAAATTTATAATGTTATTCATTTAGGGCACGAGTCAATTTTTAGGGAACGAGTGAAGCAAGTTTCTTAATTTTGACGAATGCAATAACTGTATAACATTATAAACGTGTTTCATACGTTATTTTTTTGTACGATGGCATTACAAAACAATTAATAAAGAAATAACATTAGATTTGTAATGATGGGAAGTTTGATATCATTGCCTATGAAGAAAGAGGTTGCTAAGACAACAATAATTTATTAAATATGGCATATCGTTTCATAATCGGTGTTGTTTTGTTCGCAGGTTTGCTACACTCTGGCTTACGGCCTCATTTCACAAACATGCCTATTCACGAAATAAAATGTCATTTTTAATTCTTTTATCGTAACTATTTTTAACGAAACTAAAATAAAATAAAGTCAATATAATTTTAACAACCAGGTTAGCAAATATTTTGAGTAATGAATGATATCATGTGTTAGATTCTCTTTCTTGTTTCTTCTTTCTCTATTCATTTAATATTTTACATCTTTCTTCCTTTTCTTTTTTTTCATTCCCTTGGCTTCCTGCATTTAATTAATTTCTTCTTCCTTACTTTTCCTCTTTTTGGCTTCTTTTTTGCTTCCTTCCTTCACTTCTTTCTTTCCTTTATTCCCTTTAACTCTTTCCTTTCTTCCTTCTTTCTATAATAATTTATTCCATACTTCTTCCTTTATTAATTGTTTGCCTTTTTTTCCTTTTATCTCCTTCCTCATTTGCTTCACATCACTTCTTTCTCTCTTTCGCTTTCCTTACACTTTTTCCAGTCTTTACTAATTTCTTAACACAGAGTCAGTGAACTAGCAATTCTTGTCACATCAGTCCCTGGATACTCCACACTTTGAAATAATAGGTAATAGATGAGATAACTCTAAAACCCGAACAAGGCTTTGAGTAAGTTTTTGAGCGTCAGGGAACTCAGCTACAAATCCGTGAGCGTCCTGCGATTGCAACTACCCTATAACCCGAGTCTCGCGTGTTGCTTGCTCCAGTGGGAAAGCTCTTCAGACCGGAGATCGCCAGTTGGGGAAATTTATCCCTCAGGAAGTCACTTACGTTAAAAGGCAGTTGGCAGGATCGATCCGAGCTGTGTCGAATATGGCTTAGGCCTACAGTGGCGGGGTCGTGGGAAGAAAAATCATACGGGCCCAGGAAACAGCTGCACCCCCTCCCCCCCGCGGAGTAAAACACATGAGCAGACACAATTACATTCCATCCGTCACGTCACGGCAATCCCCAGTAATCGATTTCTATGGCAGTGTAACATGATATTCTGCAAGAATTGGGATCAAAAGAAAGAGCTAATTACCACTGCCCAAATCAGACGTATTAGGAACGTTTTAATTGCTGGAACGATATAATGCTGCCTATAATGCTATGCGGGTTTTATATATATTTCGACTCGCATAACAGGATATAATTAGCCTTGCATAAGCACTTCCGGCTTTCAGTTTGATATGTGCCATATTGAAATTGGACACAGCAGACCATCAACTTTTCAACATGAATGCTGAGAGGCAGCTGTAATTTATAGTGAACAAATACGGTATTGTTACAGGCTTCATGGAATATTCGTGTTTCCCTGTCATCATTCCGCCAATTACCCATAAAACGCCATAGCCCCATATCTGTTACTGAAATAGGTGCCACCGGCATAGTTCAGTCGACAGGAGCGTTTGTCTGCTGATCCGGAGCTGCGCTCGGGCGTGAGTTCCATTCCCTCTTAGGCTCATTACTTAGTTTGGTTTTTCCGAGGTTTTCCCCAACCGCAAGACGAGTATGAGGCAGGGTTTAAGCTAGAAAATATAATTGTCGCAAAAATGGGCAAATGAACAAATATATTTGTGCAAATTGCGAAAATCTTGTGCAATATTATAGGCTAAATAAATATACAGAAAGATAAAATTAATAAAGTATGCAGACACAAAAAGTTATGTAATTCGTTTCTTGGAATTGTATTACTTTCAATCCAATTTACCACACTCTAGATATACTTATGTAAGTAAATCATTAGACGTAGGTATGTTTGGAATCAATTACTCCTGAATTTACCTAATGGCCTAAATAATGTGTGTACCAAATATCATACATGTAGCATTAATAGTTTCGGAGATATATAAGTTTTTATATGGAAGAAAGCAAAAAATTAAAGTTATGGAAAACTGCAATCAAACTTAAAAAACCTTGTAAATCACAGCTTGGGACGGTTCCCTTGTTATTTATGTATTTATTTATTTATTTATTTATTTATTCATTCTGGTGTAGTTAAGGCCATCAGGCCTTCTCTTCCACAATACCAGGAATACAAATACAATAATATAGAAAAACAGAGAAAAAATACACTATATACAAAGTAAAGCTACAAAAAGAAAAGTACTAGGTGATCAATTTGTATGTGGAACGTAAACAGCGGCGCTGCGATCTTATGTTGTTACTCTGTGGGAAAGAGAAAGAGATTGTCTATGACTAGAAGGAGAGCGATCGTACTGCACAGGTGACTTAACAGCGGCGCGCTGTGTGTTAGTATACTCGTTCCACGAATGATTGCCGGCGGCCAGTAGGCGAACTAAAGCATAAACATTGGATCGTATCCAGTGTTGCCAACTTCAGTGACAAGTCGCTAGACCTAGTGGTTTTTAAGGGGGTGTGTAACGATAAAAATTACGAAATAGCGACCAACGACTTTTATGGAGTTTTTATTAATCATTTGGCGACAAATTTAGCGATTTTCACGCTTTGTCATTTTAACTGTTTTAATAATATTTTGACATTTTTAATATTATTATAGAGAATTTTTTTTTCGTACAATTTCAAAACTTTATAAGAACAACCCTGCACAACGTAAATCCCTGCATTATCTTTCCTTTGGCGAATTCTTGGCGCTGTTAAATGGTGCAGTATAAATATTTTAGTTGAGAGGTAGCAGTACAAACATTCTAATAATTTTCTATGTTCGCTATGATCGTACTTCCTCTTTCCTATTCGAATGCTGAGGTAGAACGCCTGTTCAGCCAATCTAACTTATGAAAGCAAAACCACGCAACAGAATTCATATCAGAACAGCTAGTGCTATACATTATGCCAGGAACACCTTGAGAATTTCTGGGAGGGGGAAAAAAAAAACTAAATTTCCTTAAAGTTTTCTGCGGAAGACTGGAAATACTGTTAAGTATTTACGTTCCATTTCCGGCCTATATTTATCCTTGCCTTCCGCATCAGCAGCTACAGTAGAAGAGGAGGATATTATGTATGATTTATATTTCTAAAAGTTACCATACATTTTTGCTATTGTTAATCTTACCAGTTTCTTCAGATAAGTTTTTTTTTTTACTTGTAAATTAAATTTAGCGACATTTAGCGACATTTTACTTCTCATTTAGCGATTTTGAGGTGACGATTGTTGACAACACTGATCGTATCGTATAACGCTGCGCCACTCGAAATCGGCAATCATTCGTATAACGAGTTACCAAGCAACTGCCGTTCCACAAACAGAATGATCGGGTAATATCCAAATACTGATGGCACAGTAAAATGTTCATGTCAAGGGCAGAACCTTTAAATTCATGTTATTTGCCATGTTATATGCTAACCCGTTTAGAACAGGACAAATAAAATTCAAGACGGAGGAGTTCAGCACATAACGCTGTGACGCCGTGGCTTTTCTCTCACCCCGACACACAGCTCCTCATAATAATAAAGTTAGGGTAAGTTTGAATGTTGTTCAACTTCAATCAACTCGACTCGCTGTGCCGAGCTCAGGAGGTGTCAGGCCATTTCCCCTCGACTTGCGTCGTACTTGAGAGTGTTGGGTAGTTTAGTCATGCGTGAGGTTTCTCCCATGAACAAGTTGTAAAGTCTTCACCCACGCAGCCCAACTTCTGAAGTGGATCAAGAGAAGTGGACACCTTCCTGCTCCTGGCATTTTGCACTTGGGGTGAATTTTCCTTCGATTACTTTAAAATGGTACATGAATAGGCGCTATAAACTTCAAGTATTCACAATTTGATGTATGACTCAAAACAAACGGTAACATGTAAATGCCAATTATTTATTTGATGTTCTTTTCAAACTACAGATTTATTTAGACGCACTGGGATGATTATGCGGCGATATTAAAGGCTCTAATGTCAGGGAAGGGATTCCCTTGACATTCTTTATATACGTCCCTGCTAACAACAAGAAATTAAGCATTTTTATAAACACCGTCTTTAAAAAAAGGTAATCTTTTAATATCAACGTACATGCATGTATAGCCAAAGTTCGCGGCTTCACACTCGGTCGAGGGTGATTGGTAGGGATGGAAGTTCAGACGTCGAACCTATGAAGTTAACTACGTTCGGCAGCTTCGTTAATTGAATTTTAACAATTTTTCCGTTCTCGTTGTCGTTTCCGTTCCCGGTTTATTGTGAACCTGGCCTAACAAGATTCAAGAGGCAACAAATCAATCCAATTTTCCCTCTAAACTTCTTCTTGGAATCTGTTTTTTACGATTTTTGGTGAATCTTTCTTCTGTCCCAGCCACTAATAAATAAATAAAAATACCTTGAAAATGCCTTGTATTTATTGTACTGATTAGTAGAAATTGATGTGTTCACTGGGAGAGCTGTAAGCCCACCCAATCCACCCTAAGTACGTAGCTTACTTATATACGATAATCGTCGTGCGTGAACGAAGAATACCGCCATATTTATTTAATGTAACAGCGGGATTCAGTGTTGCCAACATAGTAATATTACTACACACCTAATCAAATCAAACCAAACCTTTCTCATAATACTACACACCTAATCAAACCTAACCTAACCTCTCACATAATACACACCTAATCAAACCTAACCTAACCTGTCACATAATACTACACACCTGTAGTAACATACCTCACATTTAGTATCATTTCCTTTTCATGTATTGGAGGCTCTGCCAATCATGTCGGTTTCCATCTAGTGGATCGTACTAATACTACTAATTAGAAGAAGCAATGGCGACTTTCATAATAATTACATTTTACATGTTTCGTGATATACTAAACGTGTTAATCTATACTAATAATAAATCTGTAGCCGAAATTGTTCTGGTAATTTTCGATTTTCCAAAAATAATTGGTCCTAACATATACAATTAACCAACCTGAAACCGAAAATCCCTTTTTTGAAATTGTTGTTTGTATGTCTGTCTGTATGTTTGTTACCTTTTCACGCGATAATGGCTGAACCGATTTCGATGAAAATTGGAATATAAATTAAGTTCGTTATAACTTAGATTTTAGGCTATATGGCATTCACAATACATTATTTAAAAGGGGGGTTATAAGGGGGTCTGAGTTAAATAAATCGAAATATCTCGCTTATTATTGATTTTTGTGAAAAATGTTACATAACAAAAATTTCTTTAAAAATCATTTCTGATAAGTTTTGTTCTTTGAAAAATTTTGATAGGACTGATATTTAATGAGATAAATGAGTTTCAAAATTAAAATAACTGCCATCTAAGGAGGTGTAATGAAATAAACAAATGAATTCGTCTATAAGGGATCTTGGTCAACAACAATCGAAAGCTATGAATCATAGCCTACAGAGAATGTTTCTGTGTTTGTATGAAGTAATATCGGAAGCTAAATTAACCGATTTGTGTAATTAATTATTATTTCACCATTGGAAAGTGTAGTTTCTCTATATGGACATAATACTATAATATTATTACAGTAACTTCGGCGGGAATTGAGGACAGGTAAGATTAAAATAGCTTCTTATGCAAAAACAACTTGATAGGCTATTCTATGTATTCGTTTCCTGTATTTCTTAAAATAATGTTTATCTCAGAGAATTAACGAACCACAAGAGTGTATTGATTTAGAATGCAGTAATAATATGTTAGCTTAGCATTCCATTATTTTATAATCCATTTTTTAAATTTAACTATGCTCAATTGAATCGTATTAAAATACATAAAATACATATGCATTAAATGCAAAGCAAAAAAATTGGGTAATCAGCCGAGCAGATTATGTTGCACTGTTGTAAAATAAAATTTGTTCCTCCTGAGATTCAAGAGCCCCCATAACAAATTAAAAATTTACTTATCGGTGTACATCCGTTATCAACACATTTTATGTAATATAATATAATATAATATAATATAATATAATATAATATAATATAATATAATATAATATAATATAATATAATATAATATCATATAATATCATATAATTTAAGTTATTTGAAGGGTTCAGAACCATAGTGGCCCAAGCGCCATTTACTGAATACGTAGAAAACAAGGGTTAAAATTAAGTTATTATCATAATCCAATGGAAACATATAGCAAGTAAAATAAATTATACACATTAAATCTAAATGATATGTCAGTCTTCATTAAAGTATGGATGCATGTAATAAAAATTAAGAAACATGTTAAAGGAATTGTCATTGTACCAAATGAGTGTCTCTGGACCAAAATAATCGCATTTTAATTATTTAAATACAATTTAAATTAAGTAACATATTAAACGATTTATCCTTCTATCAAACACGAATGTTCCCTGGATCAAATGTCCTATTTTAATTATGTAATTACTTTTATATTTATTTCTAACGGGTGCAGCGGAGCGCACGGGTACGGCTAGTGTAGTAATAATTCTATATATGGTACAATAAGATTTGAAATGTGTTGTGGTTGTGATAAAAGTATTGAAAATTGGTTTATAGCGCTACATTGGCAGTGATAAAGTGTGCAATATTCGTTCAGAGGCTGGTGAAGGCTCTAGATTGACCCGATTTTTATTTTATTCAATTAACATTATCTTGGAAAATAATTAATAAAATTAAACGTTATAGGTTCTAAATTATTTCATAACCAGATTTCAATTCATTCACAATTAGTTTTTCTGGATCTTAACCTTTTGGTAATATTTATGTTCCGTTCATTCTCTCTGTCTTCTTTTTTTGTGAGACAGAAATACTGCAGTCATAGATCGGAAAATAATTAATAAAATTAAATGTTACAGGGTCTAAATTCTTCCGTAACCAGAATTTAATTCATTCACACTTAATTTTTCTGGGTCTTAACTTTTTGGTAATATTTATGTTCCGTTCATTCTCTCAGTCTTCTTTTTTGTGAGACAGAAATCCTGCAGTCATAGTATCCGTCCAAGGCAAAAGACCTCTCTCCCTTCCTTCACAAAACAATGTCTGCTATGCGGTGAATTGCGGGCAGCGAGACTTCTCATTCATTGCTCTGAAAGCCTTTAACAAAGGCACGTTGGGTTTCAGTTGGGTCGTTGCTCTGGCAACATCGCCAGTCCATCACTTTTATCTTCCAAGTGGTCTCTTATTGGCAGTGACTTGCCCAATTGGTTCCTCTGTTGTCCTTCGCCCATTTACCTGAGGATGACCATGAATAAGGCAATATATTGCGCCTCCTTTACAGCCACCCAGTTTATAAAAACAACTGTTTTCTTTTTACTTTCATTGGCTTCTCACCTGCTAGAGACCCAGGAAGGTTCTCTTCCCGGTAGACATAATAGCGGCCCCAGCAGGGGGCAAGACTAGCATTTGAAGAATGACCCATCGAAGCACTGCCGCCTTCACGGACGAACTGACTACGTGAAGGGTCGCAGGTGGACCCAACCGTTTTACCGACAACGTCCCCCAGAAGTTCATCTATCAAAAATCTGAATTCAGGGATGGCAAATGTGCGTATGCCTTATGCGTCACTGATGGCCACTATTGCCATTCCATTTCGTACATTTCTTCTTCTTCTTCAGCTTATGGGATAGGCCTGTTACGACTGTTATACTATCGACAGACTACAGTCACTTACATACAAATGGCTTTTAAGGAACCCGGAGGTTCATTGCCGCCCTCACATAAGTCCGCCATCGTTCCCTATCCTGAGCAAGATTAATCCATTCCCTACCATCATATTCCACCTCCCTCAAATCCATTTTTATAGGCTATTACCTTCCCATCTACATCTCGGCCTCCCTAAAGGTCTTTCTCCCTCAGATCTTCCGACTGACACACTATATGAATTTCTGGATTCACCTACACGTGCTACAAGCCCTGCCCATCTCAAACGTCTGAATTTAACGTTCCTAATTATGTTAGGTGAAGAATACAATGCGTGCAGTTCTGCATTGTGTAACTTTCTCTATTATACTGCAACTTAATCCCTCTTAGCCTCAAATACTTTCCTAAGCACCTTATTCTCGAACACGCTAACCTCTGTTCTTCTCTCAAATTGAGAGACCAAGTTTCACAACCATACATAACTGTTTTATAAATTTTAATTTTAGATTTCTGTTAGAGCAGAGTGGATAACAAAAGCTTCTCAACCGAATAACAGGTATTTCCCATAGTTATTCTGAGTTTAATTTCCTCTCGAGTGTAATTTATATTTGTTTCTGTTGGTCCAAGGCAATTGAACTTTCCATCTTTTCAAAGGATACATTTCCAGTTTTTATATTTCCATTTTGTACTATGCTCTGGTCACGATACACAGCCATATACCTCATTTTTTTCGGCGTTTACTTCCAAACCTATCACCGTACTTGCTTCAAGTAAAATTCCCATATTTTCCCTAATCGTTTGTAGATTTTCTCCTAACATACTCATGTCATCCGCACAAACAAGCAGCTGATATAACGCGTTCAATTCTAAACCCAGACTACAGTTACTAATTGTGATTACCGAAAATGTGTGTACACACTAGGTCCTCCATGTTCATATTTTCTATGTTTGTTTCTCTCCTGGGAAACAGCTGAAGTTCATACTTTCGATATTTGTTCACCATTTCCCTGTTGTTTGTTGCAGCTTGTCATAGACATTTATTCCTCAAAATTTTTACACATTTTATAACCTAAACTTATAATCTATACCATTACTATTTATATTATTTGTAAAGGTATTTCATAACCTATATAATTACAAGGGCTATATTATTTTGTAATAAAACATATTTCTGAACCACAGTCTAGTACAGTCACGAATCTCAGTACGTAGGGAATATGCATTCATAGATAGTTGCTAACCACTATAGGATCGCTACTATTGCCTCATCACAGATATAGATATCATAGATATTTAAATTATGAAGAAGTGTATTATAATGTTTTTACTCTAGTTTTTAAATAATTTTGCATCATTATATTGACATTTGGCACTATATTAACTGCAATATTATATTCTAGCTTCTATTACCGTTATGTATTTTCTTTCTTTCGTTTGTGTTGTTTGTTTTGTTTTTCTTATTATGTATTATGTGTATGTATTTATGTAAGTCACCTGTAATTGGAAGCCTACTTCTGTTGGTGGTGGATTTAAATAAATAAATAAATAAATAAATAAATAAATAAATAAATAAATAAATAAATAAATAAATACACTCAGGGACAAAAAAACCCGGACATTTCTATATTTGCTTGTATTTTGTTGCCAATTATTTCAAAATGAAACAAAACCCATTTAAACAAAATAATGTTTCATTTAGCACCTTATACGGCAACATTTGAAAAAAAAAATCTCTGATGAGAAAATTTACAAAAAATTACAAAGGGCGTATAACTATGGCATCGTTTGGTCTAACTGTTTTTTTCATTTTATGGTGCCTTAAACATTTAAAACTCTTTTTAGTAACGGGTATTACCCCCTCTGGCTTGAATAACTGCATCCATACGTCTTGGCATGCTCTCAATTTGGTTAGCAATGTCATCTTGAGGAATAAGTTCCCATTCTTCGCCAAGTGCTCGCCTCAACTCTTGTAACGATTCTGGTCTCGGTCGTCTATTCTTAACACGCCGTCCCAGCATGTCCCACACGTGTTCAATTGGGTTCATATCTGGACTCCTTGCTGGCCATGGAAGAACATGGATTCCCACTTCTTGGAGATAATCTCCGACCGCATGGGCAATATGCGGCCGTGCATTATCATGCATTAAAACAAAATTATCGCCTACAAATTGGCCAAATGGCACAACATGATCAGCCAAACATTCATTTATATATCTATCAGCTGTTAGTCTTCCATTTTCAACAAAAACCAACTCTGTACGAGCATCCGTACACACTCCTGCCCAAACCATCACTCCACCACCTCCATATGGCACATTTTCGGAAATGCAACACTGTGAAAATCGTTCTCCCCTCCTTCTCCAAACTCTTTCACGTTCATCAGGTGAGCACAGATTGAAACGGGACTCATCGGTGAACAGAACACAGCTCCACTGTCGATTTCACCAATCCCTGTGATCATTTGCAAAACGCAGTCGTTCAACTCGATGCATCCTGAGAAGTCTGGGACCAGTTGCAGGTCTACTTGATATCAGTCCACTTGCTTTCAACCTCCTTCTAACTGTTTTGGCCGAAATTGGGCGTCCATGCATGTTAACAAATTGCTGGGCTACACTAGTATATGGCAGGTTGCGCTCCCTAAGAACTCTCAACACCATATACCTGTCTTCATTTGGATTTGTAGCTCTTGGACGACCCGAACCTGGTCTTCTGGCATATTCTAGGGTCTCTCTATACCGTTTTATGGCATCATGGGTTGTGCTTCTAGCCATATTCATAACATTTGCAATGTAACGTACACTGCGTCCATCATCGTAAAAGGCTACAGCTCGAGTCACATCTTCAGGTCGCATCTTGTTTTAAGACAAATGTTACAACCCCACTTAAACTCAGAAAATGTAAAAATAAAGAAATAACGAATGATAACGATAATGAAGCACAAAATGGTTGAGACAAAATTGTTATAGCTGAGACTCCGAAAGCAAAATTGGAATATTTGGTTGTAATGGCTTGTTTATAAAACAAAAAACAATCAACAATGTATACACGTCTCCATAACAACAGATGGCTACCATAATATTGTATGAGAAGATAATGTTTTGCAAAATACCAGCAAACATTAAAGTGTCCGGTTTTTTTTGTCCCTGAGTGTAAATAAATGCGAGATAATACCGGCACACTCTACTGTTCCTAGTACTCTCATCACCTCAAGCTTCGTGGCTTTATTATACTAGACTGTGACTGAACCCTAACCTTAAGGATATCGTCTTCACACAGATTCACATTTAAAATGTACAAATAGATAAATCCCGTGGTAATCACATTAAATTGAAACATTTTTCAGCCGCCTTCTGTTACCCTCCATATATGAATAATTCAATAATGATTGGGTAACGGGAGATAAGTCATAAAAATAAACTTTCAGATAATTGAAAAATTAAACTTCGAACCGTTAATACAAATAATTTTCTACACAAATAAAACACATCAAATGGTAGTATTATTTTGTTTTTTTGCACACCCCCTTGTACAATTTAACTTGTGTATTCACCTGAGGAACAAAATTTCATTTACACAAAAAATGATTTAACCCTCTTCACCCGAACACTATCGAATTCGTCTGCCATTTGTTCATATTTGTTTGTTTTTACTTTTATCATACCTGCATTAAATTTCTAGCAATTCACTTCGTTTTTATTTTCTCTCACATATAATACAATGGAAGAGGCAACAAAATTTCACAGCGTCAGCTATCACGACTTCCTAAATAATAGAAAACTTCAAAATACTAAGGTAATTCGAAACCAAAGATTACCGTACTAAAATCTAACATTCGTCCAACGGACGATTATCCAGTTTTGGAAACAGAATTAAGCTCCTGATCGGGATTAGGACATGGACACACTACAACCATGATCGCGATTAGTAACTGCAGTCTGTCTGTCTGTCAAGAATGTCTTTCTTACATCGTATCTTAAATATTTCATAACTTCATTTTTTTAATTATAACGCAGTAGATATTTTGGAAGCCTGTTGGTACCAGTTCTGTTTTGTTGTTGTATTCGCTTGTTTAAGCTAGAGATTTGTAATTCTTTCCTTATTCCTGTCTTCGCTTCTCTGATGGCCTGAAAGACCATACCCATACCATACTCATTACAAGTGACTAAGTGGCCGGGATCCGACTGGATGAGCGCTGTTTTAAATCACTAAGTGATTATTTACGCATATCTTATCATTGCGATGTACCGAAGTACATATGATATTTCCGTGCAGGAATTCTGCGTTATCATATGATGAAGGACGGGTGGAGCGGAGAACACATAGGGTGCTATGCATAGACATTTCGCTAGGCCGCGCTACGAGCGTGCTAAACTAGCCCCGGCTATCGAGTGATTACTTGTACAGGATTCATATCATAACACTGGTTTTTGAATACGAAAATCGTTAGTTCGCTGATCATCCACCGGAAGCCCGCGCTAAGAATGTCTATGAATATGGCCCATAGTATGTTGGACATTGTGCCACTGTCACACATCTGTGACACAGTGCATAAAGGTTGGCCACTAAAGAGAAACTAAGAGGATTCTCTCCGGCATCGAGACTGGAATCCGGTATGGCTTAGTGGATAAAGCATCAGCACGTAGCGCTGAAAACCGGTGTTCGAGAGAATTCTTCTCCGTTCCACCCATCCTTCATCATATGGTAATGCAGGATTTCTGCAAGGAAATATCATACGTACTTCGGTACATCACAATAATATGTATGTATGTATGTATGTATGTATGTATGTATGTATGTATGTATGTATGTATGTATGTATGTATGTATGTATGTATGTATGTATGTATGTATGTATGTATGTATGTATTTACACTGGAAGTGGGCAAGCACCCGGTGGCAGTGGTATACACAATATAAACAATACACAATAAAATTATACAATATAAATACAATTATACAATACAAATACAATTATACAATACACAATACAATTATATACAATACACAATACAATAAGAACATAATACAATTGAACTCAATAATTACAATTAATAATAATACATAAAATAACCTAATTAATAAGTTAACCTAATTTTAACATACAACCTACATATGTATAAGTAGGCCCTACATAAGTTCCACATTGGTACTGATAATAGTCTTTCACTTTACTCTCATCTCACTCACTGTAGCGACACTATGACGTATTTCACTGATACTTTAGGATACATTTCACTGACCCTCTATAACACATTCCACTGACACTATACAACACATTTCATTTACACTATAAATTATCACTGATCGGAACTATTCACTGCACTGTAAAACCATAACTTCACTGACTCACCACGCTTCACTGATACAACAGCTCAAATAAGACAAATACTTACACCCTTATGCATAGGCCTATTTATAAACAGAACTACATTTAGGCTAAACATTTCTAGTCTAGGACCCTCTTACACGCTATTTTTAAATAATTTACAATTCAAACCAAGGGAGTAACTCGTCAAGCTAAATAATGTATGTATGTATGTATGTATGTATGTATGTATGTATGTATGTATGTATGTATGTATGTATGTATGTATGTATGTATGTATGTATGTATGTATGTATGTATGTATGTATGTATGTATGTATGTATGTATGTATGTATGTATGTATGTATGTATGTTTGTATGTATGTTTGTATGTATGTATGTATGTATGTATGTATGTATGTATGTATGTATGTATGTATGTATGTATGTATGTATGTATGTATGTATGTATGTTTGTATGTATGTATGTATGTATGTATGTATGTATGTATGTATGTATGTATGTATGTATGTATGTTTGTATGTAGTTACAGTGCAAGTTGGCAAACACCCGGTGGCAGTGGTAACTTAATTACACACAAGAATTACAATTAATAAATATGCACTTTTTTAACTTTAAAATCCTGAGGATCGTTGTGTACGTTGCTCACAGCATACACATTATTTCTTAATGGAGTCCTCACCTTCAATCGCCCAACACACACAGTTCCCGGGTCCGCGTCTTGACTTGCGTTGGACAACCTTACGGCTTCAGGTAAGCGAAGAGCTCATTCAAGGAAACATATTCCTTCAGTCTAAAAGACTCACCTAACCCCAAAGAAGGGTATCGGTACATTAAAAATCCAATTTCTCTGATTTTTCATGGACTATTACGTGGGTTATTTATGAACACGCAAAGTTCGGTGTCCATGACGTCTTCACTGAAAACTGATTAAGATGTGCGATCTGTCCCCAGGCAATGTTCCTCTTGTCAGGACTTTCTAAGCTGATTAGTACGCTTTCCCCAGGATATTATATTTTCTTCAATCGCTTTTAGTGTAGCCGTCGTCGTGTAAACTGAGTTATGTCCACTCGTTAAGGATCAGATGCGATCAGCTCTGAACTATCGTGTCAATACTTTGTAATAACATCGCATCCGGTCGAAGGCGCGAACCTGCCTGTTGGCTTAGAACTTATTTTTAACAAGATATGCATCAGTGTGAAAAGTCACCATTGTTATTACAAATAAGGGCGAGTCTTTCTTTCATGTATTTTTACTTCCGATTTCTCTTATGGACGTCTCTAGAATCTCTATCATTTAAATTTTAAATCACGACAGTATCAAGTAAAACTCGTATGAGTCTCTCTCTGAGTAGACCTACATAACTGTGTTTAATTTTGTACTTTACAAAATTCGAAAATGTTTTTGACTACATCTTCAAGCACATGCCGCCCGTCACCTCTTAAAGGTGTGTATACGTATTAAATAAAGAAACAACGGGAACTTTTTGCTCCCAATTGGTATCTCCCCTTTTAAAAAAGGGACTAACATCAACCAGTAAAAATAATTTTTATACACAAAATAAGCTCATTTTGAAGAACATTTTACTTTTGGCACAGTTCCTGAAGCAACATTGGTTTCCGCAATTAACTGTGTCCACTGAAACAACTCCAGTATTCAATTATTCCAATATTTCATATTTATTTAATTTATTTATTTCTAATCGTTTCCAACTCACTGTGGGCTAAAGCAAGGAGATGCACTATCACCTTTACTTTTTAACTTCGCTCTAGAATATGCCATTAGGAAAGTCCAGGATAACAGAGAGGGTTTGGAATTGAACGGGTTACATCAGCTGCTTATCTATGCGGATGACGTGAATATGTTAGGAGAAAATCCACAAACGATTAGGGAAAATACGGGAATTTTACTAGACGCAAGTAAAGAGATATGTTTGGAAGTAAATCCCGAAAAGACAAAGTATATGATTATGTCTCGTGGCGAGAATATTGTACGAAGTGGAAATATAAAAATTGGAAATTTATCTTTTGAAGAGGTGGAGAAGTTCAAATATCTTGGAGCAACAGTAACAAATATAAATGATACTCGGGAGAAAATTAAACACAGAATAAATATGGGAAATGCCTATTATTATTCGGTTGAGAAGCTTTTATCATCCAGTCTGTTGTCAAAAAATCTCACAGAATTTATAAAACAGTTATATTACCGGTTGTTCTTTATGGTTGTGAAACTTGGACTCTCACTTTGAGAGAGGAACATAGGTTAAGAGTGTTTGAGAAAAAGATGCTTAGGAAAATATTTGGGGCTAAGAGGGATGAAGTTACAGGAGAATGGAGAAAGTTACACAACACAGAACTGCACGCATTGTATTCTTCACCTGACATAATTAGGAACATTAGCCTAAATCCAGACGTTTGAGATGGGCAGGGCATGTAGCACGTATGGGCGAATCCAGAAATGCATAGTTGGGAGGCCGGAGGGAAAAAGACCTTTGGGGAGGCCGAGACGTAGATGGGAGGATAATATTAAAATGGATTTGAGGGAGGTGGGATATGATGCTAGGGACTGGATTAATCTTGCTCAGGATAGGGACCACTGGCGGGCTTATGTGAGGGCGGCAATGAACCTCCGAGTTCCTTAAAAGCCAGTAAGTAAGTATTTCTAATCAATCTTATCGGAACATGACTATTGCAGATGATACATGAAACAGGGGTTAGGTGAACAGTGTTGGTGGAATGGTACAGGGAAACAGGGGCAATCCAAGAAACCCTCTGGAACGTCTGCGCTGTCCACCAAAAGTACCACCACAACCCAATCGGTGATCGAACCCAGGACATCTGCTGGCAGACCAGCACGCCGGAGCTTCAGCAAGAGAGACAGCACGATCACTCAATTTCTTAATGTTTTCGTATTACAGTTGGAATCTCCTGGTAGAGGGGCAGAGAAGGCCTGACGGCCTTATCTCTACAAGGTTAAATAAATAAATACTAAATACTAAATAAATACTAATACCACAGTATTGAAGCAGTCTGTTGATATGCATTGTCTGACGGGCAGCTGTGATTACGTGTCGCATTCCTCGAGGGTCCATTAATTTTGCCTATGGCACAGTACATTCGTGCCGCATTCCACGAGGGTCCATTAATTTTGCCTATGGCACAGTACATTCGTGCCGCATTCCACGAGGGTCCATTAATTTTGCCTATGGCACAGTACATTCGTGCCGCATTCCTCGAGGGTCCATTAATTTTGCCTATGGCACAGTACATTCGTGCCGCATTCCACGAGGGTCCATTAATTTTGCCTATGGCACAGTACATTCGTGCCGCATTCCACGAGGGTCCATTAATTTTGCCTATGGCACAGTACATTCGTGCCGCATTCCACGAGGGTCCATTAATTTTGCCTATGGCACAGTACATTCGTGCCGCATTCCACGAGGGTCCATTAATTTTGCCTATGGCACAGTACATTCGTGCCGCATTCCTCGAGGGTCCATTAATTTTGCCTATGGCACAGTACATTCGTGCCGCATTCCACGAGGGTCCATTAATTTTGCCTATGGCACAGTACATTCGTGCCGCATTCCACGAGGGTCCATTAATTTTGCCTATGGCACAGTACATTCGTGCCGCATTCCACGAGGGTCCATTAATTTTGCCTATGGCACAGTACATTCGTGCCGTATTCCACGAGGGTCCATTAATTTTGCCTATGGCACAGTACATTCGTGCCGCATTCCACGAGGGTCCATTAATTTTGCCTATGGCACAGTACATTCGTGCCGCATTCCACGAGGGTCCATTAATTTTGCCTATGGCACAGTACATTCGTGCCGCATTCCTCGAGGGTCCATTAATTTTGCCTATGGCACAGTACATTCGTGCCGCATTCCTCGAGGGTCCATTAATTTTGCCTATGGCACAGTACATTCGTGCCGCATTCCACGAGGGTTCATTATTTTGCCTCTGGCAGAGCACACATAACTTAATGTAGGCCTACTGACAAATACTCTGATTATTTAAAGTGTTGGGAGAACATACAGACACATATCATCTGTTGTAAATTTATTCATCTTAGCTTCATAAGATACAATGTAATAAAAGTAACATATATAATTTAATGATTAGATCTACAACACTAAGCTTCAAGTTTTCTTATCCCACTTTAAAAGGCATAAATGAAGAAGAAAATACCTAACATCCTGCTACCTACTAAAAAGGCTTTAGCTTATATTTTTGACTGTGGCGTTTTCGAACCGGGTCCCTTATATCAAATTGATGCGTTTGTCCTCCATCATCTCTGAAATTCCTGAATATGGCCACAGAAACACTCTATATACCATTATAATCTGGCTTTCAGGTATCGCTCCCTGTCAAGCTGATTTGAATAATTGTAAGGGAAAAATTGTTCCGGGATCGGGTATCGAACGCGGGACATTTGGCTGAGCGCGTCAACACTCTACCGACTGAGCTACCCAGGAACTACACCAGACTGAGCTATCCAGACTATACTCTATTTTTTTTTTTTTTCATGGAGTGCAGTTTCATAGAAAGGACTTTGCCGACAGACCTTGTACTGCCCCCTACTAATTGGTTGTCATAAATAAATGTCTTCCTTACTGTGACGGAAATCTTGTCTTCTCCTGTCAGTAACCAATCACAACCCCTCAAATCCACGTGGAGGCAGAGTTGCCGCATCTTTTCCGAATTCCAAGAATCCCGTCATATCTCACTGTCTCATTTCGGAGGTCACCAGGATTATGGCAACTATGCAATGTTGAGACGAGGGGACAGGATGGAATTGTCAGAGGTGTTTATGTAGGAAGTCATAAATATGTAAGTGGGTGTTCAAAGGAGTCACAGAACTGCACTCCTTGAAATAAAATAGAGTATACCAATTTTTCTCTTTATATCCACAGGCCGCCAGAGACCCAACATTGAGTCCACACAAACTCTGTGTGACTGGAATTGTGATTTTCTGTTAACGAACAGTAACGTATATTATGAAAATCTGGCTTTCAGGCATAGCTCCCTGTGAAGCTGATTTGAATAATTTCAAGAGAGAAAATGTGCCGGGTATCGAACTCGGGAGCTTTGGCTGAGAGCGACAATTCAGGTCACACAGAGTTTGTGTGCACTCAATATTGGATATCTGGCGGCCTTTCAGCTCACTTGAGGCATGTGGATAAAAAGGGAAAAATTGAGCCGGTGTCTGTATAGATCCTGGGTAGCTTAGTCGGTAGAGAGTTGGCGCGCTCAGTCAAAGGTCCCGGATTCGATACCCAGCCCGGAACAATTTTTCCTTTGAAATTACTCTATATACTATTCATATGAACTTAGTTACCAGTAGTTATTATACAGTCGAGAAACTCTGTAAACTACTGCCTGTAAGAATCAGACATCCTGTAGTGATGATGATAATGGTAATGATGACCACGATGGTGAATATTAATTGTGCACATTACAGTGAACAGAAGATCTTCATGTCATAACATCCGTACAACATACAGAAAAAATGTTAGCTGACCCTTTTTACAATGTTCTTTGAGTGCAGGTGACCGCGGTGTTTTCATTTGACCCCATGGTTGTCTGACCAAGAAAGCAGTTATGACCTTGATGTGACTCTTGAACCTGGCCTGACCACATCACCCGCATGGCTTGGTTGTGGCCATATTCTGAAGAGCAAACATGTATATGCCTGGTTTCGTGAGGCATCTATAGTGCCATTCTTAAACACAATAAACACAATAGGCCTATATTAATATATTTTACTGTTGTCACTCCTCTTCGAGCTTACAGAGTTGAGGTCTTTTACATTTTGAATTGACTACACACAAAAACATACAGCAGGACTCCTGTGACGTAGGTCAGCACGAATCTGGGCCTCCAAGTAAGGCCACGAATTGCTTCATAGATTCGTCTTACAAGACGCGACATCGCTTGTCTGATGCTTTTATGCAGCAGCGAATATTATTAAATGAGTATTCACACACGAGGCTGCAGCGTCACACTTTCATCGCTACATACAAGCTACATGCAGCCAGGCATAGTGCAATGTGGCAGCTAGGTTTATTTCCTTAGACCACGGCGGTACACGTGTTTCGTTTGTTTCTCATGGCTTGATCAAAACGATGAAATGGAATCGTCGCTTTTGTCCAAGACGTGGAAAGATATTCCTGTCTCTACAATCACATGATGTCCCGCGCCATGGCGTC
Source organism: Periplaneta americana (assembly GCF_040183065.1). Taxonomy (NCBI): domain Eukaryota; kingdom Metazoa; phylum Arthropoda; class Insecta; order Blattodea; family Blattidae; genus Periplaneta; species Periplaneta americana. Next base: position 41,978,342 of record NC_091132.1, on the reverse strand, counting down.
GCGGTCTAAGGCATCCCGCCTAGGACCGGTGCCCACCCAGCATCGTGATGCACTTGGGAAGCTACGATAGGTAGCGAAATCCGGTTGCGAATACCAGCTATAACGGCTGGGGGGGGATCATCGTGCTAACCACACGATACCTCCATTCTGGTTGGATGATCGTCCACCTCTGCTTCGGCATGTGGACGTGAGGCCAGCGGCCGGCTGGTCGGTCTAGGCCCTTCACGGGCTGTAGCGCCACGGATTATTATTACAATCATATGATACCAGATTATGCTAGGAGATGCGTTACAGAGAGAGCTTGGATTGAAGTCTTAAGTTCTTTCCCGCATATTTGTATTTTTCCTTTATATAACAGACCCTACAATTTTCACCAAATTCCTGGTAATTATCTCTTCTCATTTTTTATACTGATTCAAATTTGTCATCATCCTCTGACAGTTCCTCCGCTCGTACAGTCTAAACGACATTTCATACAAGTTGAGAGGATGCGAAGGCATTTCTTTCCCCTCCTACTTGCTCTGAGACTGTCAGTGATAGCGGTAGTTGTTACCTCTTATATCTGCACCCTTCCAAGTTGTAAACACAAGAAAATAAAATATTAAATACAGAACATAAGTGAATATAAAATAAAGTGACACAGATGTTCGATAATTACACGTTTGAGTATATTTTAGTGTCATTCTTACAATATTTTCAACTAATAATTAAGGAATGTCAGTTTGTATTATGAAGTCAGGGGGGGGAGTGACACAGTGCAGATTGTCCCATTGTGTATGTTAGAGTAGCAACTAGCGGTGGAGAAAACATTTATCTTCTGTTTTCAGTAGCTTTTTAATGTGCCAGTAAATATAAACAGTAATAAAGTGAAATATAAACGCTAATCGTTTGTGGATTTTCTCCTAACATATTCACGTCATAATATTTTTAATTGGGTTACTTTACGACGCTGTATCAGCATCTAGGTTATTTAGCGTCTGAATGATATGAAGGTGATAATGCCGGTGAAATGAGTTCGGGGTCCAGCACCGAAAGTTACCCAGCATTTGCTCGTATTGGGTTGAGGGAAAACCCCGGAAAAAACCTCAACCAGATAACTTGCCCCGACCGGGATTCGAACCCGGGCCACCTGGTTTCGCAGCCAGACGCGCTGACAGTTACTCCACAGGTGTGGACTTCACGTCATAGTAATAATAATAATAATAATAATAATAATAATAATAATAATACATTAACAACTTAATCAGACGTTAAATAACTACTGATGTGGTTGGTTTGTGACGTCGAGTAGGCCTACATGACAACAAATTCATCGTATCTTTTTAACTAGTCTCGTTGCAATAATTGATTCTTGTTTCCAATTTGTACACTTCGTATAAGCATGGGTTTTTATACCTCGAATAAGTGCAGGGTTTTTATACAAAACAACCAGATTATGAAGCGAAAGGCTATGTTTCCATTTTTTCAAAACAAGTCTGTCCAGAAGAAAACAAAATTTCCGAAAAAAATGAAAGACATATTCAGACTCAGTGTCGAAATGTCGATTAGCTAGGACAGAGGTCTCCAAAACGCGTATAGTCATTCGTGATCCCGATGCTGCCCGCCGAACACAGTGTGCTGTAGAGAAGGGGGAGAGACTCGTACCTCAACAAATGGGAGCGGTCAGTGAGGGATTGCGGCAACGATCTCCCTTATGTTTACAAATAATAACATTGAAAGGATAAGAAATATCATACGTTTGTATATTATTTTGACATACTAGGAAGCTTCTACTTTTGAATGGGGAATATTCAATAATGGAATAATTCATTTCGCATTACATCTAGAAGACATTCTGTATGCACGATTTTACAAAAGCTCATTCTGTAAAGGGCTTCATTAATTCTCCAATATTCCAAGTTAGAACATAGCTAGCAAGAAGTTTTTTTGTTTAAGACTGAGGATACGGTGTGATTTGTGTTTGTATTTTCTTGTTTCAAATTTATCAAAATATTTGTATGTATTTCACCTAAAATGAAACGAAAACTATAAGTAGCCTATATCTTGCGAAACTGAGTGTAAACGTATCGTAATATACTTATTAATATGTATTACCAACAGTCATACAGACGTCCCAAAATAAATTATTTTCACATGTTGAATTTTAACACATTCTTAAGATTTTTCGAACAAATTAAACATTTCATATTCTTCCCACTAACACGAAAATATATTTCTCTTCCCTTTCATCCTTGAATGTACTAAGTCCATGATTAGAAGACATTGTGAAACGGTGGAACACTCCGACCAACACAATGATAATGGCAGTCCACCACTGCTCTTCGTTTGCGCATAAACATTGACTACAGTACAGATGGGGATGGGTGATGCGGAGCGCGCTCATTACGTACTGGCTTCGGTTCCGTTCAGGGGCTTACTCGCGAGTACGCTTTTGGAGACGTCTGAGCTAGGATAAGAAACTCGGCAAGTTCTAGCAAGGGAAGGGCTCCAAGGTGTAACAGGTCACAGATCTAATCCTTGTCTGAGAGAAAATTAACTCCAAGAACCAGCTTCAACATATGCATAATATTTCACCACAATGCACAAGACATGATCTGCTCCAGCAACGTTCGGTTGTGGAGAACAGGAAGTGAAGGTAGTAGTATTTTAATGCTTCGCCCTTCGCGACAGGTTTCTGAGGACTCCATTCCACAACTACCAAATATAGGTAACTAAAGAAATAGTGAAATTCAGCAATTGCTAAATCGAAGCCAGTGAATTTATTTATCTACACGTATGGACGGATACATGGAAACGTAATAGGTCAGAAGGGTACCAACGTGTCTGCACGTAGCAGCAATCCAGCGGCTCTCACAATGTGACCGCAGTGCAGCAGCCATCAATTTTTAGTGGCTGCGCGTTGTAAATTATTGCAACAATTTATCACAAAGCTTATGAACTAGTAGCAAATCACACTTCCCGAATAATGTCATCGGTTCATGACGTATGCTTTTATTTATTTTATTCATAAAGAGAGCTAATAAAAATCAGCATTTAGAAAGTTACAAGTGTACCGGTAATGTAATAAAAATAGATAGAATTATGTAACTGTAAGGCTCGGTTTCTTCAACCTTTTTTAAATTATAACAGTATGTTATTCCATTTTAACTGTAAACTTAACAGTTGAAGCATTTCTTCAACTACCGTTAGTATTAACAGACTGTTAAAACCTATGTTAATTTAACTGCCCAATTTCATGCAGTTAAATCATTTAACTCTCTGTTAGCATAGAAGTATTCAATATGGTTGGTGCGTTAGATGCTGAATTTATATATCTGGATTATTTAGAAAATGATATCCATGAATACATAAACAGAGCGGATGATTTCTGTCATTCGACAGACCAGCAGTTCATACAAAGGTATAGGTAGGCTATTTTCTGCCAAGCCTCACTTTTCGCTTTCAACTTTGATCCATTTGTTTGTTTATTCTCAATAATTGGTTTATACTGCGAAATTATTTCCAGCAGAAGGCCTCTCTCGAACGAAGAGAAATTAGTCCCACGATTTCTTTTTGTTCCAGTGTTTTCCATTTCATAACAGCAATACCAGTACGCCGCTCCACGCTATTGTGATACAGACGAGGAAAGAAGCAGAAACCAAATCTGAGAAAATAGAAAGACTTCTATCCTCTCTGAATCAAACAACGGAAACAAGCGAGAATCGCAATTGTCAGAGTTCAGAAAACAGAAGTGAGGCTATACTTGGTTATAGGTTATGGTTAAACTCTAGAATCTCTGATCCTAACAGAGAATTAACAAACAGAATGTTAAAATTTGAAATGTAAAGTTGAAGAAACGCAATATTTTTAACAACAATTCATACTTTTAACTTACAGTTAATTAACGCTATGTTATGTGCATTTTAACAAAGGTTGAAGAAAGCGGGCCTAAGAGTTTTTACATTTAATTTTGGCTTTTCACGCTGGTAACCCGGATTCGAATCCTGGTAGATTAAATTGAAAGTTGTGGAAGACAAAGACGGTGCTTGAAGGTATATTTTCGCAGGACGCTCCCGTTTCCTCTGCAGACATTCCATCATTGCTCCATTAATCATCATGGGATGCTATGTAGTTCGAATACCGTCATATGCAGTCACGGCAAGGGATAGTTGGAGAATTTAAACAGCCTCGCAAGGTCACATGCTCTTTACCTCCCGGTGTGGTTGGCGAGTAGGGGAGGGAACATGCTGCGACGTGTTTACATTCTCTAACTATCCCATACCGCGACTGCACAAAGGGGAATGTTAAGGCTATGAATCGGTGAAAATAACTACAAAAAAAATGGAAATTTTGATTTTAACTCTGAAGAATAAAATAATGTTTCAGTTTTCTAAATCTGTGCTTATTTTGACCCTATGACAATTTAAAGCCTCTCAGGACGAATTTAAAGGGATCAGCGCTTACGTAAGCTGTAGTTCTTTTTAAACTGACACTCAGCTCTCATTCTGACAGACTTTGTTCTTCATTCTAACTAATTTTACTTTTCATTCAGTTCATACTTCGCGCTGTTATGTAGGAGAAAAATGTGTGTGGTAGATCTGTATTGGAAAGAAGGATATCGATGGTATATATCAGTGGTCGTGAGCAATCGCTGAAATGTGTAAAGGGTAAGCGGAGCTATCCCGTGTGCCCCGTCGTGCAGCAGGAAGAGGTAGAGAGCATACCTGCTAGCAGCTACGAGTGCACCATAGTGCTCTGTGCTGACGACCACTGGTATATATCATATACATGCTGTACTTTGATACTCGCTTTCTCGATTTTCCAATTTTCAACATTTTGTAATATTCAAAATCTCTAAAGAATACAGTTTTTCTCAAATCTCAGTGAAATTTTGCACAGAAGTTCACAAAAGCATGTGAAGTAAATTGACATGTGTTTTCTTCTACTATTGAAAGTATTCAAATCACCATGTATTGAGGATGTGATACGTTTTAAAATAATGAAAGTTTAACAATTAAAAGAGTAAATATTTTTTTTTCTCAAAAAGTAATTGGAAAAATATGAAAAGCATGTTTCATATTTTAAATACATCTATCATGAATATTTTAAATATACATTTATGTAAATTTTGAAAATTGAGATAATTATAATTGAGTATTAAAAACAAACAAAAAATAATTATAAGTAAACTAATTTGAATATTAAAGTGAAAATTTGTTTATTGCATTTTCACATTGTCAGAAATATGTGGTAAACATTTTAGATTAATTGGTTTAAAAATGTAGAAATTAGAAACTTCACAGATCCATAGCCTTAAAGAGGCGGCAAAAATAACTACAGTTTCCGAATTTCTCTTCTAGATAGGGACCCTTGGGTGAACGACACAGTTTAAAAAAAAAACTCCTAATTCGGCTAATTCAGAGACTTTTAAGCTAAGAGTCGTCTTGGATGGGTCGCCGTAGATTTCCGAAAAAAAAATTAAACTTGTTCATTTTAAATTATAAAAAAATCTTTCAGAAATACTTTTTCGCTAACAATAAGAAACTAAGAAAGTGCCTGTCTCTATAATAATAATTAATTTCTCCACTTATTTACACTATCATTAAATAAACCCATTGGTTGCCAACTTGATTTTGGATCTTGACCAAAAATCTAAGAACCCCTTAGCTAATTGATGTACCATCCAAATAGAAAATATGTACTTAAATATTAACAACTGAGCATAATACGGAAAAAGGAAATGCAGGTTGAGCCAACTTTCGCTTTTGGTTTTCATTTGTACAACATTTATTATTATTATTATTATTATTATTATTATTATCATCATCATTATATTATTATCATTATCATTATGGCTAGGATTTTGATGACCTATAAATCATGAAAAAATGTCCTAAAAACAATGCATTTATGACATAAAAATCTTTCAAAAATGCCCTTAAAATGCCCTAAAAATTGATCTTACATAATTTCTTAGTAGGAAAAGAGGTTTTGTACTACCTAATATTTAGACTAATAATTAAATTAAATTCTAGTGCTAGCAATTGAGTTTATTTAATTTTACATAATTTTTTCTAAGTAGTACACTTTAATTAATTATTTTACCTGATGTAGTTTCCATGTAGTCCACCACAAGGCCACTTTTATCCGAAAGTAGCCGGTATAGAGGAGTCTATATTGAAGGAGTGGTTGGACTGATCCATTTAATGGGGTGTACTACGTTAAAATGGTAATATTGCCATGGAAAAACGATTAAAATATTATAAAAAAATGGGTATTAATGGACAAAATATGTAGATAAATATCTAAGGAAATAAACATTATTTTACATTAATAATGGGGATTTATGGCCAAAATTAAATGAAAATGCCTCAAAAATGACCCAATAAAACAAAAAATGCTCTTATGAGCTGAAACAGGCAAAAATGCAAAACAAAATGCCCTAACAAATGTGTCTTAAAAACTCAGTTTATCACCTAACATATAAATACTAAAGCAGCTCTGTCTCTGGCTTAATAGAAAAAAGATGCAATTTCATCAAAATCCTAGTCCTAATTATTATTATTATTATTATTATTATTATTATTATTATTATTATTATTATTATTATTATTATTATTGAAACCAAGAGTACGAAAAGTTTTCATATTGTGTCAGGACAAGAAAGCAAGTACTCGCACGTAACGCAAGGCAGACAGACGGGCTTGCCAGCACTGTTATGACGAATAGCCGGTGTGCATGCAAGGCAATAGCTGTGTGTGCGATCACCTCCGTCGGGTGAGATGAGATTTACGTGAACTGCCGAGCGCTTTGTCATCCATCACCGCTTGCTTCCAACCAATATGCTACATAGTAGGTATCAAGATTTAGTGACCATTTTGCTGCACGATTTTGTACTGAGGCATAAATATACTCTTTTTTTTTCGCCAATGCCCCTCCCCAACTTGTAACGGGTCCCAGACTGGCAATTGTCTTGCCTCGACTTTGGCATGTAACTGGTACTGTTCAATGTGCAGCCATTTCTCTTGAACATCTACATATTTTATTCTATTGAAGACAATGAACGAATATCAACTGCAAAGATACACCGATAATGAAATTGGTGATAAAGAGAATTTTTTTTTTTTGTCGAAATCAATCCGAGAACTCGCCATGGGATTATCTGATATCCGTTTTACTATTGTGAGAAGGTATCAGGAGAGGGGAAACATTCAAAGAAATTGGCTCACGCAGGATTCAAATTCACGCCCGGGGTCAGTCTCAGAACACGAGTATCGGTGATTCAGATTCCTATTGCTTCAATATTCATACTATACGAAGCACTGGTTTCATTTAAAATCCCCATTAAATGAATAAAATTAATAAAGCCTATTATGAATAAGATATTGGCTAAAGTAAAGATTCAATCGGAATATACAGAAGAATTTTATGTAACAAACGGTTTAAAACAAGGTGAAGGGCTGGCCCCAATATTATTCAATCTAACATTAGAATATACAATTTGGAAATTGCCATTATAGCGGTTTCAGAATAAGAAGGCATATGGCCTACGCCAATCGAGTGTTAGCAGCAGTACGACGTTGTCACACGGTGCACGGTGCACGAGGCGTGGAAGACAGACAACAGATAAAGACAGAAAATATCAGTCGCGGGCGGGTCAGGACCTGTTCCTTCATTGTGTGTAATGTTTAAATATAATTATTCTTACTGAAGTAATTTTCATTCCAATTCCTATTACTGCTTCGCTTCACAAATCAGTAGATCTTGGAGTTACTAACTTGCGAAATAAAGTGACAGATATGTAGAAATTTACTTTGCTAATGTCAGACAAAGAATGTCTTAATTAAAAAAGAAAATGCTGCATATTGTATTGCACTATCTGACATGTGGAAATTCTCTCTTGAAAAAATTGAGGGCGAGAAAATTTACCCAAATGTTTAGACTTCCTTGTACTGAATTTATTATTGTTTATTTCTCCAGAGGAAAGATGAGATACAGTTTGTTTGTAGGGGCAGCCTACGAATCCAGCAATAATAAAATGTAAACATATCTGCAGAAACGTAATTTAGTATTGATATTGAAGTTGAAAAGTATTCTATTTTCCCTCTGCTAAATGAAGCCTATTTAACTTAATTTAATCCCTAGCTTATACCTACCTAGGGGTCCAGGATTCTATATTCTGGTTACTAATCTGGTTATAATGCAATGTAAGCATAATGTGTGTTCATACATAATTCAGTATTCATACTGAAACTGTAGACTATTTTATTTTTCTCTGTTAAACTAAGTTTATCTAATTTAATTTTATTCTCTAACTTTTACGTATCTAGAGGTCCAGGGCTCTATATTCTGGCTAAGAATCCGACTATAAGAATATAAGTATATCTGTTCATATGTAGGGCTAATTCAGTACTCATATTGAAATTGACTATTACTTTCTTTTATTTCTTTTAAATCAAGCCTATTTAATTTAATTTAATCGTCAAGCTTAGGGGAGACCCGGGCAAAACGAATAACCCGGGCAAAGAGAATAATGCCTATTTCTTAGAAACGCCAACAGTTAGCGCTTTCTGCTATGTTGGGGAAGAATCCCTACCAGATTTTCTGCTGGAACTGACTTGTCGTCATTCTAGCTAGTGAGAGAAGAAGTCAGCGTGTGTTTTAAGAAAATTGACTGTTTTCTTAAAATATTTCAAGGTAAGAGAAACATATTATGTATAACATACAGTACTGCAGAAACTCTTTGTTATGTGATAGTAATATATAGGCGATACGATTACTTCTAAAATTCCGTACTTACGAAGAAGATTATTGACGCTTAAGTTTGTATAACCTTAAATGAAAAGCGAAGTGGCGTCTGCGGGCAAAGTGGATAACTTATCCACTATATAAGTGTTAGCTGTATTTGTGTATATATTTGTCTATTGTAATAAACCGTGTTAGATCATTTTACATAGTGGAGGCATTAAGTCACACTAATTAAATTATAAATCAGCAACACTGATCTTAATTTTTACTTAAAAAGGTCGTAAAGTGTTTTCAGATGGTTTAATTTTTCAAGAGGAAGACGGAGAAGCCAAATGGTCTGAAGAAGTCATGAAGAAAGCACTTGAAGAAATAAAATCTTCCAATCAGTGGTTCTGCTATGTGGCCATACAACCATAATGTGTTTGTTGATGAAGAGTTTGCTCCAGATGAACTTACAGATCGCCCACTTCAGACAGAAATCAGCGAAACGACAGCTGGCTCAGATTTAACAAATTCTGCGGTGCCAGCTTCTTCAGCGGCTGAAGAAACAGTTAATGCTCACTCAGAACCAACCACATCTTGATGTCGGCATCTTCAGAGATTGACGAAATATTCAATACATCAATTACACTCATTAATATCGTGTTTATGTGTTGATTTAATTTTATTATCAGTGAATAGAAATTAAATAGAAAGGTGAAAATGTTATAGGGAGATTCACTTTGCCCGGGTTAATTATTCGCTTTGCCCGTGTACCCGGGCAAAGCGAATAATTAACTATATTTTATTTCTCAAATCATATCACTGTCCGTAGGTACGAGAAACGAATTGCTGTTTTGTAGATATGTGGACAACATGTGTCACAACCAAAGTCATGAAGTTTTTATTTCGGGAGCACCAAAATATAGCCTGTGGCATTGTTTATTCTTAGCTTATCCGCTTTGTCCGGTTTTCCCCTATACCTACCTAGAGGTCCAGGGTTCTATGTTCTATCACTCTGGCCTGTGACATTTAAGCCTATGAGTGAAGGTAGTTATATAGAAGTGAATATGAAAACCGTAACCCAATAATATCGTTAATATATTGAAGGTAAATTTGTATATTAAAAAAACGTATAAAATGTAATATATTATATATAACGCAAAGCCACCGGCGTAGCTCTGTCGGCTAAGGCGCTTGCCTATCGATAGGAGTTGCGCTCGGACGCGAGTTCGATTCCCGCTTGGGCTGATTACCTGGTTGGGTTTTTTCCGAGGTTTTTCCCAACCTTAAGGAAGCAGAATGTCAGGTAATCTATGACGAATCCTCAGTCTCATTTCGCCAAATATCATCTCACTATCACTAATCTCATCGACGCTAAATAACTTCGTAGTTGATACAGCGTCGTTAAATAACCAAGTTAAAAAGAAAATTATATATATATATATATATATATATATATATATATATAACGCGAAGTTTTAAAAATAGAAATTGAGTTTTGGAACTGTAAAACTCCTCATTTCTAGTATGCCTATATTTATTTTAAAAGTGAAATGTAATTAAATTGCTTCAGCTTATAAAGTATGTCATATTTTCAGAAATTTAAGGTCATTTTATAGACCATTTTTATGCGATTTTTAAGTCATCAACTTCCGAGTCATAGTCATTACTCATAAAATTTCAGATATTACACAATCCGAATCCAGATAGTATACACAGAGAAAATGCCACTACGAAAACACTTTATTTGTCTGTAAAGTGGTTACCAGAAAGAATCCATTCGATAAATTATACCAATCGTATGTGTTCGCCTTAAATTAAAACACCACCATATAAGCAATTTGCCGTTACTGTACAGAAGCAATGTATTTATTTATTTATTTATTTTAATTTTAGGTTCTGTTGCACACTCTAAATTGCAGTAAGTTATGTCAATAAAATATGTTGAACTTCGAGGTAGTGCAGCAATGCAGAATGTAAGAAGACGCTGAACAGAACAGTTACCTGGATGCACTTTTAAGATTAGAAGAAATGTTACAGCACAACAACTAATTTGTCTTATGCCCGCAGGTTCTCCATCTTCCGATATGTTCTCACGGTTGCTACAGAGAGACTCTTCGTTACGGTTATGTTAAATATTATGATCCACAGGCAGAGAGTGGTTAAGATTTTGGTGTGGCTACGGTTCGAGTAGATCGAACTTTCGACAAATTCCAAGTAAAGTGTTCTTAGTCTTTTCCTATTTCCCAGTGTAGGAATTTGACCTCTTCCTCTTCAACTATATAATATTCTGCATCTATACCTTCGACCTTCTCTTTGGCTGAACTATTCTTCTTTTTCCAGTTGGTAACTTATTCATTACAATTTTTATTTCGCAAAGCCAGAATGTATTAATGGAGATTAAAGGGAAGAATTTTAACATTGCCTACGTAAAGATATAGCGAGATAGAGACAGAGATAGATAGAGAAATAGAGGTAGAGATAGAGAGATAGAGATAGAGATATAGAGAGATAGAGATAGAGAAATAGAGGTATAGATATAGAGAGATAGAGATAAAGAGAGATAGAGATATAGATATAGAGAGACAGAGATAGAGAAATAGAGGTAGAGATATAGAGAGATAGAGATAGAGAAATAGAGGTAGAGATACAGATAGTGAGATAGAGATAAAGATATAGATAGAGAGGTAGAGATACAGATATAGATAGAGAAACATAGGTAGAGATATAAAGAGATAGAGATAAAGATATAGATAGAGAGATAGAGATAAAGATATAGATAGAGAGATAGAGATAAAGATATAGATAGAGAGAGATAAAGATATAGATAGAGAAATATAGGTAGAGATATAGATAAAGATATAGATAGAGAAATATAGGTAGAGATATAGATAAAGATATAGATAGAGAAATATAGGTAGAGATATAGATAGAGAGATAGAGATAAAGATATAAATAGAGAGATAGAGATAAAGATATAGATAGAGAAAAATAGGTAGAGATATAGATAGAGAGATAGAGATAAAGATATAGATAGAGAAATATAGGTAGAGATATAGATAAAGATATAGATAGAGAGAGATAAAGATACAGATAGAGAAATATAGGTAGAGATATAGATAAAGATATAGATAGAGAGATAGAGATAAAGATATAGATAGAGAAATATAGGTAGAGATATAGATAAAGATATAGATAGAGATATAGACATAGAGGTAGAGAGATACAGAGATTGAGAGATGTAGATATACAGAGAGATACATAGAGATAGAGATATAGAGAGATAGGGATAGAGATATAGAGATAGAGATATACAAAGATAGAGAAATACGGAGATAGGGGGAGAGAGAGAGAGAGAGAGAAAGAGAGTGTGTGTGTGTGTGTCGCTGATCTGACTGCAACCTCTCTAAGTAATACAAAGGTACGAAGCTCATAGAATAGGAATCCTTCCGAATTGGAAGTTCTTAAAATATTGATGACATGAAGCAGATCAAAGAAGAATGTGTTTCAGATCCACCTTTCTCCCTGGAGAAATTTACAAACGATTGTTTAAATTGCTGTGCACGACGGAAGGCTGGATTTAAAACAAAATAGAAGTTCATACTCCGATAACGAAATAGAACCGGTAAATAGAAAAGGAAATCACTTTCACCACTGTCACTTAAATAAATAATGTGTAATACTTATGCCTAGAGGGTATATAAAATCCTGCAGGCTGTAGTCAAAATCCAAATAAATTTTATGCACCTTGGTTGGTAGCTATACCCGTAAGCACATCACACATATAAATCACTAACATAGGCGAGGATGGAAAACGCTCATGAAAATAAGTCTGCCTTCAGTGAAATGTAGAAGATAACGAGATGTCTCTCCAGTAGCTGTAGCTCACTGTTACGAGTCCCAGCTGAAAGGAGAGAGGGAGAGGAGGTACACCTTTAGCTAGAATAATTTTAATAGGCTACATTAAAACATTTTTATTAAGAATTTATAGGATGTTTCAAAGAAAGATTGACACTACCTGTGCATTGATTTTAATATTTTTGAAAACCTAATAGTTATTTTCTTTAGTTATGAAAATTCGTGAAGTATTTTGATCAACCGGACACAGATTTTCTGATAATACAAAAAGTACTTAAGATATTTTAATGAAAACTTGCATGCATATATAATATATAAGAATTATATAGCCTACTTTTACATTGAATTTATTTGTGAGCGTTAGCCGATATTTACAGGTTATTTTGTATGCTTGTATAAATTGTCATTTAGTAGAATTAGGATATGAATTGCAATATCAAAATGTTAAATGTTATGTTTTATTTAACGACGCTCGCAACTGCAGAGGTTATATCAGCGTCGCCGGTGTGCCGGAATTTTTGTAATATCAATTATGTATCATGTTTAGTCAATATTTCATTATATGTAAGCTTATTGGTGTGCATGAAAATGATTTTTACATTTAAGCATGACTATTAATATCACTATTATTGTCACTGTTTCATTGTGTATTTTCACTTCTGGTAGTGTGGAAGAGAAGACCTCATGGCCTTCACTCTACCAAAATAAATAAGTAAATTAAATAAAATACAATAAATAAATGAATAATTAAATAAGTAAATATATAAATAAATACATTAATAAATACACAAACAAATAAATAAATAATTAAATAACTAAATAATTAAATCAATTAAATGAAATAAATAAATAATTAAATGAATAAAATTAAATAAATGAAATAAATAAATTAATTAATTAATTAATTAAATAAATAATTAAATAAATAAATAAATAAATATTATTATTATTATTATTATTATTATTATTACTTGATAATAATGGGTATTTCTCTGTCGTCATTCTCCCATATGAAGCCAGTTGTGTAGATCAACTTACCGACATAGGCCTAATCGTTGCCCAGGGTGAATCATGGGAGGCTAGTCTATGCTACACCCATGATGACATGAGATGATGGAGCTTTGTTGGGATGCCACAGGGAAACCGGAGCTCTCGGAGAAAATCCCTTTGTTACCTGGACCATGGCTTGCCCAACACAAGTTATAAATCGAGGGTACATCGGGGATCGAACCCGGATCCACAGGATTGTAAGTCCATCGCTCTAGCCACTATACCATTTTAGCTATTATTATTATTATTATTATTATTATTATTAATATTATCAACACCATTAATTTGTATCTCGGTGCGTAAATTAATACCGAAGTTATTACTTTTTATCAAAAGCTTACAAATAATCTGGTCGCTACTGAATTCAATTAAAAAGAGTGATTCATTACGTGGGCCGGCTTTTATTAGAAAGCAGAAAATAATGTTTAACTGCTGCGTTACCTGATTTCACACTGCCAGGCCGTGGAAAGTAGCAGCAGATATCAGACGGCAATTAAATTAAAATCAAATTTCATTTCCTGCCAACTCTGGCACCCAGATTAAAATTGATTATACTGTGGGCAGAATTACAATTACAGATTACAGCATCATTATGAATTGTGAACGGTCAAGATATCACCAAATATGAGTGTGGCCCACATTGCACGTTGGAAATGTGACACTTGGCGAAAGTGGTAGGATGTCTAATGTAATAATGACACTGAAATAAAAACAACTCACAGCACGACTTAATAATCACTCGTTTGAAGAGGAATAGGCAAGCACTTCGGGCTTCATATTTTGAAGTTAGACATAAAGCGTCATTATTCTGCGGTTCTGAATCCTAGATACAATAAAAAAAAAAGGTCTAAGTAAGAGAACAGCAACAGAAATGACAATTTTACGTTCTGTTGAAGGCTTGCAAGGGAAGAGAGAATTGAAAACATACAAATTAGCCAAGACCTTGAAATATTTGCAATACAGTAGAACCCCGATTATGCGTCACCCTATTAACCGATTGGAGGATTATCCGACTGTCTATTTCTCGCCCTTTTTTTACTTCATAAATAAATAACTTACATGAAGATCTGTTTTGTACACCATATTAGTAGGTTCTACATATGTTTTTGCTAGAGAGAGTTATTACAAGCCTTTATCGTTACATAGCATTGTCTACTGTTCAAATTGCTGTTCTATAATATAACTTGTACATAAAATGTCTTCCACAGGTGTTAAAAGAAAACGTGTTGTGCTAAGTATCGAAAAAAATGGAAATAATTGAATGGTTTGAGAAAGAAGAACTGTGGCTCATCTCACATCAGAATACGAGATTGGAGCTACAACTGCGCGATTTAATAAACAGAAACAAGGATAAAGTGTAAAAAAGTATGTAAATCTGCAACATGAGACCTCCTTTATTTTCTGAGACAGTCATTACAAAGGGCTTCCTTGCACCTTAAAAACCCGTCGTTGACAATCAGACTTAAATTAGTGAACTTCTGATTCACTATCTAGTGAGTTAAATACAAGACCATGGAGGAAATTACAAAATCTTTCATGGAACGGATTAACCGATTTTTTCGATCAACCGTTCAGTCCATCCCCTTCATTACCACGGATAATAGAGGTTCTACTGTAATAGACAAAATAGAAAGATCATATAGACAGAATGAATGAAAAAAGATATCCTAAACAAATAATAGTATATCGTCGTTGTTCCTGCAATAACTCCTATGTGACATATTTATCGATTTTCAGATTTTTGCTCTATTACATAACTTAAACAGTGATACAGCAAACAAAAAAACTCCTATATGAAATTATATTTCTTTCTTTCGAAAATGTAAGAATTCACAATCCCCTATATACGGCTGCCATAGGATGAATAAACGTGTTTTTTTCTCCTACTGAAAAATTGTATATTTTGGACATAAGAGTTATTGCAGGAACAACGACGATATAAACCAATTGAGGAAGGCGAGATGTAGGTAGACCTAGAAAGCGTTGGGGCTGATTACGATACATGTCTAATGACCTAATCCGTTAATGATGATGATGGAAAGTATGTTGTCATTCATCGTTATGTCGGCCTCGGATTATGCAAACCGTAAAACAAAAATTGGACTTAAATAAAAATCTAAAGATTATATACAATAAAAAAAAGTAAAATCCGAAGTTGATATAGTGCTGGCCTTCTATGGTCGAGGTTGCGGGTTCGATCCCGGCCCAGGTCGATGGCATTTAAGTGTCTTTATATGCGACAGGCTCATGTCAGTAGACTTACTGGCATGTAAAAGAAACTCCTGCGGGACAAAATTCCGAGACACCGACGACGCTAATATAACATCTGCAGTTGCGAGCGTCGTTAAATAGACCTTAATTTTTTTCACCGTTATGGAGTAACGTTAGCATGTCTGACCGTGAAACTAGCGGGCTCTAGTTCAAATCCTGGTTGAAGCAAGTTGCGTGGTTGGGGTTTTTTTCTGAGGTTTTCCCTCAACCAATTGAAGCAGAATTTCTGGATAATTAATGGTTTAAAGTGCGATGTTTGTATTTCAAAATATTTTATCAAATTTAATCTGTAAGACAGTCCTGAAATCCTAAATAAAAATGAAACTTGAGCTAGGCCTAACTTTATACACGCGAAGACTTATCGTAGACTTGACTGTTCAGGCTTACATCAGGGAAGGAGGCCTATATCTGAGTGGGATGATAGTTCGTACATGCTCAGACTTATATCCTACACTTATACTACACAAATAAGATGTAAGAGGTCGTTTAAATCAATAATTTTTTTTTGGAGATATGTAGTCATTCGAGAAATACTATCCCTATGGTTCTACAGTCACAGAAATGCATGAGAATAATTTCAATATCTATACTTTAATAGCTTACAACAATTTCACTATTTCGCTACAGAGTTCTTAAAACGAAACGATGACGAAATCTCACCCACATGCTTGCAGTATCGGTTGTTTCTCAGATTACAGTTTCTTCTTATTAATTTGCAGATCACCACAGTCTGAAAATTTAAGGAGCCGCAGAAATCTGGAGACTTACCTCAAGGTCAAAAGTCTCAATATTTTTCGCCCATACACGAGATTTACAAGTGGATTTGGGTTTGTACCGATGTACCCTGTAAGTCTCTGCATGTACGGGATCCTTATCGGAGGGGCAATCATTCTCAGTGTCAAATATGCGTGTTCCATTATTATGATACAAGGTTACTTAAATGCTGATTTTAGTTACTTTTGGAAACTGTCGTTTTTCCTCAATCTTGCGTCTCTAATGCAATTGAAGGGTTCAGAGTCATAATGGGCCAAGCGCCGTTTATTAAAAACGGAGAAAGCAGCGGTTAAAGTTAAGTGAATACCATAGTTTAATGAAGATTGACGCATCATTTAGTTTTAAAGTGCATACTTTATATTACTTGCTATATATGTTCCATTAAATTATGGCAATCAACTTTAACCTTTGTTTTATTCGTCTTTAATATATGGCGCTTGGTCCACTATGGCTCTGAATACCATATTTAGTCAAGATTGACATATCATTTAGTTTTAATGTGTATACTTTACATTACTTGCTATATATATATATTTCATTAAATTATGGTATTCACTTAAGTTTAACCCTTGTTTTCTCTGTTTTTAATATATGGCGCTTGGTCCATTATGACTCTGAATACCATAGTTTAGTGAAGACTGACATATCATTTAGTTTTAATGTGTATACTTTATATTACTTGCTATATATATTTCATTAAATTATGGTATTCACTTAACTTTAACCCTTGTTTTCTCCGTTTTTAATATATGGAGCTTGGCCCACTATGGCTCTGAATACCATAGTTTATTGAAGACTGAGATATCATTGAGTTTTAATGTGCATACTTTATATTACTTGCTATATATATTTCATTAAATTATGGTATTCACTTAATTTAACCCTTGTTTTCTCCGTTTTTAATATATGGCGCTTGGCCCACCATGGGTCTGAATATCATAGTTTAGTGAAGATTTTCATATTTAGTTTTAATGTGCATACTTTATATTGCTTGCTATATATGTTTCATTAAATTATGGCAATCACTTAACTTTAAGCCTTGTTTTCTCCATTTTTAATATATGGCGCTTGGCCCACTATGACTCTGAACCCTTCAATTAATATTTGTAAGCACAATATAGAATAACTGTAATGCAAGTTTTGTAGTCATAAAATATTTTCCACTGAATGCATGCCAGATTTATCTTATTTTGTGTAATTTAACGTGGAAATAAGGGAGTAATGCCGGATCGAAATCTGCCGTGCTTCATGGGAGAGCCCTCTGCGATTGGCACACAAGACAAGCACGTTTCAATTAAACGGTGATTTACAACGGGCGTGAAAATTGAAGGTCATTTGCGCTATTGTAGTCTCGTGGCATGTGGAAACCATGGCAACGGCTCTGTGGATGGGATTAAAACTCGCTGCTGCTGCGTGTCGATTCAATTCCTACCGATTTATACCTTACACCCTTACAGCATTCGCTGATGGCTAACCAGCCACAATGCAATTATCACTACAAGTTTAATGCTTGCATCGGCCTGAGAATTAGTTCCGGATATTCGAACTCCGCGATGCGGCAAGTAGAGGCATTTATACATTTTCATAAAATTTCGAATACAAAAACAAAAGAAGTTCACGTCGTGGTCCAGACACCTCATACAGTTCACCAGTTGTTTTCAGTTACCTTCACTGCTTCGGCATGTTTTATCTTTTCCTTCCATACTAACCTACAATCTAATGCAGTATAAAGGAGGAACTATAGGCTATTTTTGGACTATGAGGGGATAAATACAGTATATAAGCAGTGGCGGTGCGTCAATAAGAGCACAACAGCACATGAACACCTTGTTTCCATTAATGCACGACTAGTTTTATTATTTGATACCTTATTGACGTAGTGGGGATGTATAATATCAGAATCGAGTATTTTAAACTTCCTGCATCTTGCATAAACTTCTTTTGTAAACTTGGCAACATCCGTTCACGTACAAGCCGTGCTCTTTTCGAGATGGTTACAGGAATTTCACGCATGTGCAGGAGAAAATTGTCTTTAGCTGGCCGCTTATGACTCGTCAAGAGCACAAAGCGTTAAGTGAACATGATGAATATCTATCCTACAGATGTCAGGTCCATCGATGCCTATCGTTCACGTGCTGTATCTCGAGGAGGAAATTTAATAGCCTGTAGATGTCAGCATCTGACTGTAGGAACGTTTACTTTACGTGGATGTGTGTACAGTGCTGCTACGAGAGTGTAGTTTGTGAATTACTATACTTCAGTGTCGGCATAATAGCACAGTTTGGCTTTCAAACACGTGCTGGCTGACTGTGGTGGTGATATGAATTTAAGTATCTGTATGGCAGTGTATAATATTTAAGAATAATATTTACTGGCATGTATTTATAGTAATCTATGCGAATGGGATTACAGTACTGGTATAGGCTATAGTGTATCAGTGTGTTGTGAATCAAAATATATTACTGAACACACGCGTTTGTAAATAACGAGACTATGGTACCGGTATGTATTCATTTTTAACAAACGTAAACAATGAGACTGTTCAAATAATTTTGAAGAGTAAAGAACTGGGTAAACTGGCTTACCAAGAAAAATTGGAAATAAAAAGACTGAGTTTCATTATTATTATTATTATTATTATTATTATTATTATTATTATTATTATATGTTTTGAATTTATATACGGTTTTTTTTCGATACTGAAACATTGGAATCATGACATTTCGTATTAGACTAAACGTACGATTTCAAATTCGCTTCGATTTTGGAACCACAAAATTGTGAACACACATAATATTTTATCACGAGCCGCCACTGTATATAAGTAAAGAGAAAGAGAAGAAACCAAAGGCGGAAAAAGTACGAGAATTAACTAAAAGTGAATATTAGACTAGGGATATTGAGAACAGATTACTTAGTGCTGTGGAAGTAGCGATCAAAGAAAGTGAGAAAAAGTGAGTACAAACACGTCAGGGGTGAAAAAGTGATAAAAAATAAGCACAGAGACTGTGACAAGGAGAGAAGAAAGTTAGTGGAGAGTGACGGATTTGGAAGCAAAGAACTGAAGTAGATAAGATATAATAGTAGGCAAGAAAAGAATGATAGTGAATAAGTGATGAAATATAATGGTGAAAGGGGGGGGGGAATAAAAAATTAATAAATACAGGTAAAAACTTAGGATGGATAATGTAATAAAGGTGGTTGCTAAGAGAAATGGCATTAGGAAATTAGTATACACAGAGTGTTTCAGAAATACTTTGACAAACCTTTGTGGCATGTTCCTCACACCAAAACAAGAAAAAGAAGCTCATATAAACATATGTCCGAAAATCCTTAGATTTTTAGTTATTAATGAAATAACTTAATGAAACATCTATTAGATATTGTCAGCTTGGTAGCAAGTGTTGCAACGTTAATCAATTCAGAAGTACAGAAAGATGAAACAAGATCTCTGCGCAAATGGTATGTGGGAGGGTTAGAGCCAATGATCACTCTTGGGGGAGGTGTTGGTTGAACAAAGCTAGCAATCGCTTGCAGGGATTGGATCATTTCTATCTGAACTCTACTCGACCTTCTACCACGAGCATCTTACCCCTTAGCGGCCTCGAGTTGATGCTGCCCGCAATACACTCCGGCACAGATAGACTCCGCCCCCATATGCGTGAAGTTACTCTACAGATTCCTGGGACGGACCATAGGTCCTGTGTACACCGTGAGAAGACCACCAAACATCGAAACAGTGAGGCAGACAATGACGAGGAGCAGGGTTGCCACATAGTGATAAGTACTAGTCGCCGATCTGCTAGTAGTATGTAGCCTAAAGTCACTTTTAAAAATAGTAATAATCACTATAGGCCTATAACTGAATAAAATACAATGAATATAGACTGCATTTGAATTGTGTAGGTCCATTTATTTTGTCAACATCTCTTCGTATCTTTGTTGGAGAGTATACATGTAAAACGAAACAACATGTAGCCTAATTTCGCCCCTTCAATTTTTGAGGTAGCCTAAATGGCGACTCGGAGACTTGTCAATTTTATTACTCGCCGATTGCCTCTCTTATGTAGCCTAAATTATGATAAATCGCCCAATCTGGCAACCCTGAATTGAGGAGTTCCATCTAGCAATAGTAAGCTTTAAAGGGATTGAGTTTACAATGTTGTGATAGCCTTCCACTAAAATAATGGAAGATAATAATGATGATGGTGGAGAGTATGGACCATTAGGTTTGGTTGAACGTTGTGTCAACTGTCAGGTAATGTGTTGTTGCTCTTTGTGGTTTAATTCTGTATTATGTAAAGTCCAGCATCCTCTCTGATAGGTGCCATGAACAATTTTTCAATGGAGAGGGAAAGAGGGGATACTTGTCCATTTACCCGTGTTTGGTACTGAGGCTGCAGAGGTTATTGATCTTCACCACATCCCCCGTGCGATCTAAGTGGGGTGAAGCACAGTCATACGGAATGAGATTACTGAAACCTGAACCCTGCAAACTCTTGCTTCCCACATACTCAGCCTAAAACGATATCTAGTTCTCATTTTGAAACTTAGTACTTAAGTCATCTACAACAAAGTCTGAGTCCTTGCATTAGACTTCGTTTAACAGGCGAAACTCGAAATGATTAAATACAGCCCAATATTCAAAGAGGAAAAATCAGTATTAGGGAGTTGACACATATTTCTTCATCATAGGCTTTATGAATAGTCCGGGCCAGCTTACTTAATACAGTAAGGGTGAAACCTAACCATTTTACCCCTATTACTACATATGCTAGTGAATTATAGTGATTTTCTAGCTCTCAGGTTGAATTTTTTTTACCAACTTCGTTTCGAATTTCGGGTACTGACAAATACAACAACTGGCAGTTATTTTCTAACTGTTATGTTGGCATCAATAACTTCGGTTTGCAGTAATATAAACTGTTGAAAATGCAAGTACCTAGGCTTGTGAATTAATAATTAATTAGTAATATTAACATCAATACACATTCAGTTATGTTGCGGTGTGATTAAAATTCAATTCTATATTCAGGTAACTGTAATTAAATAAGAAATAACTTATAGACCTACGTCGTGTGAAACATGCATGTAAATATATTGACATTTTAATGAAATTCTTTAGTGTTTAGATTTTTATTAAAATGTCCCGAGAGGAAGTAGCATGGTAGCGACTTCTCCAAGAAAGAAAGTGCTTGAAAGTATTTTAAGTAAGCCATACATTTTAAAGTGATGTTCTGTTTTCGGCATTCATACTAATCATTTCACGTGATTAAACTACATTTTTAGGTTAGGTCTCGTGAATAATAAACTGTTTAATTAAAGCAATGAATTTCATGTTGCCAGACAAAATAAATTTTAATATTAGATAACATTAATCCTAATTACCAACATAATAGAGAGAATTCCAGAAGGAAAATATACTATTTCATAAATTACTGAATCATGTATAAAACACCTTGCAACATAAAGATGAGACGTGGTAAATAAGTAAGACATGTAGTTATTGTTAATTACTGTATTATTATTATTATTATTATTATTATTATTATTATTATTATTATTATTATTTCGGTACGTAGCATTGTGATTTTTCCCCTTTGGTGATAACTGGTATTAGTTGGCAACACTGAAGAGACGGCCAAATTAGACTTTTAGGAACTACACTTACGTGATTTTCACTATACAGTATTTTGTACCGGTATATTTCAGTTTCCTTTATCATGCTGTGAACTATATTACGCTACTGTTCCTGGATTACTTTTATTACCTACTACTAAAATATATATTAGGCCTACATAAATGAGAGAAAAAACATATTGTCGATTCCTTGACTACACAGGCAGTCGGTAGCTCAACTCGAAGAGCAACTGGATAGAAACTGTAATGTCCAAGTTTCAATCCCGGAAGGTGGTGAATTTTTCTCGTTGCCAGAACTTCTACAACGGCACCACTGCCTCATTTAGAATTCGCAAGTTTACCTTCTTTATTTTTCTTCCTATGACCATGGTCCTCGTATTGTTTGAATTTATCTTTATCCCATACTGCTCACAGCTGTAATTTAGTTTCAGTAGCATATCTCTTCGTATCATAATCTTGTCTACTAACAACGCCATATTATCAACAAATCTTATGCACTTTATTCTTTTTCCTCCTACTATCACTCCTCCCATGTTCTGAAAACAGTTCTTCACTAAATCCTCCCAGTAGATGTTGGCCAGGGTAAGTGATAGAGGGCATCCTTGAAGTACTCCTCTCCCTATTTCACTTCCTTCCGACATTTTCTTCTCTTATCCTTACTCTGACTCTTTCATATAAAGATTACTAAACAGCCTCCACTCTTTCCAATTCATATTCGTGACAATCTTCTAATATATATTGTCCTTTGCGGCATTACAACATTTTTCACATTTAGCATAATGATGAAGTAAAAGAAGCCAGTATTGTAATTTCAATTCGATTTATGAAAATAATAGCAAATTAATAAAGAGAGATGGATTTGATTAAATCATCAGCCCTCCAGTGAGGGTGACCACAAGGATCCAGAGTACAGAACAGTTAAGTTTTATAAGTGGATTAATTAAAAAAATAATAAATTTTGGATTTGGGATGCGCTTGATGCCAAAATGTCATATTGACAAAATTACCTTTCCTGAAAATATAGATGATATTGAATAACAGGTAAAGAGTCCCTAAGAATTTGTATTAAGATGTTTTGTATTTGAAAAAATTAAGCTAATGAGTTTTGATTTATTCAACTAAAACAATTATTTCTGGCCTTTTTAAGTCAAGAGAGAATTCGATGCAGATTACTTTATTTCATTTTTAATTTTTTTGTTTTGAAGAATAGTTCGTAAATTTGCTACCTTCGTGAGGTGGACTATAAACTGAATACTTACTTACTTACTAGCTTTTAAGGAACTCGGAGGTTCATTGCCGCCCTCACATAAGCCCGCCATTGGTCCCTATCCTGAGCAAGATTAATCCAGTCTCTATCATCATATCCCACCTCCCTCAAATCCATTTTAATATTATCTTCCCATCTACGTCTCGGCCTCCCCAAAGGTCTTTTTCCCTCTGGCCTCCTAACTAACACTCCATATGCATTTCTGGATTCGCCCATACGTGCTACATGCCCTGCCCATCTCAAACGTCTGGATCTATAAACTGAATAGCATGATTTAAATTAGATCCCATATTTGTAAGTTTATAATTTTTTGTTAATGTGTTAATTTTGAAAGGCATTACATTTGGGTTGTTTTTTATACAGGAAAGTAGATGATTCAACATTCAATTTACACCTGTAAATTACTAACCTGAGATTAATACCACGCGTGAACAGTGTAAGTTTTCATGTCGCAATCTTGAGAGCAAATTTTGTGCGAATCTAATTGCCAGGTGTGTTGAGTCCACTTGATAGCTTCATCGGAGTGCAATCTTCACGGAGCTAAGTACTGTTATTTGCAGTAGTTCTGTTACACATTACTTGTTCAATTGAGAGTGAAAAACTCGAGTAGGAGGGCCGGAGCACAGATGAAAGTACGTCAGTGCGTGGTATGTAATTTCTGAGTGGAGAGCAGAGCTCTCACGTCCTGGTGTAGCGATGCTCACACATAATCATTCAAGCAGCAACGAATCCGTAATCACCCCATCCTAGCAATGGCGTCTAGTTTATCGCTCTGCTTCATCAGGCCATTGTAGTCTCTGCTGTCATTCTTCTCAAGCTCTGTAGTGACAAATTACCATACGTGAGCCAAATATCAGCCATCGACACGTGCGGTGCACTCTCAGCACTGGACAGGACACAAAACTTTATGGGGAATTCAAGAATGAAGGAGCCTGAGGAACACACAAATTAATTAATGTACGTGTTCCTTCTAAATATAAAAATTGGAAATTTATCTTTTGAAGAGGTGGAGAAGTTTAAATATCTGCGAGCAACAGTAACAAATATAAATGATACTCGGGAGGAAATTAAACACAGAATAAATATGGGAAATGTCTGTTATTATTCGGTTGAAAAACTTTTATCATCCAGTCTGCTGTCGAAAAATCTGAAAGTTAGAATTTATAAAACAGTTATATTATGAAATATCACGAAATAATACTCGCTCACAATACCATATCACACTCTCCATTCCTAAACACAGAACATCCTTCTACTCTTCATCTTTCACCGTCTCTGCAGCTCATCTCTGGAACTCTCTACCACAACATGTCAGAGACTGTCGGACATTGTCTAGTTTCAAAAATAAATTAAAATTGCACTTTTTCAACTCAGATTCCTTTCAGTTATAAGCCTTTTTCTCTGCGATAGTTTTGTAAAAATATAGGTTATATATTTCTTTTCCTTCCTTTCTCCTTTTTGTTCCTTTTATCAGCTGACGAATTTATTATCATAACCTTTTATTGTGAATTTTACTTAATTTTATTTCTTTTTTGTTTTTTTTTCTTTTTTATTATTTTATTACATTCCATTTTGATATATTCTTTATATTCTTCCTTACGTTTTTCCATATTAACAATTTGTGCTAAATGAGTTGCTTTTGCTATATTCCAATGTATTTTACTTGCATTTTTTTCTATCATGGTATTATTTTCATGTTGTTTAGTGTCGATTTTATTATGCTATTATTATGTCTCTTTGTAATATGTTAGTATGCTGTTCTGTAACTTTTTTGTTAAATTTTAACTGCTTGAATACTTTGTGACCTGGTAGAGTGTAAGAGAAGGCCCTATGGCCTTAACTCTGCCAGTATAAATAAAGAATTATTATTATTATTATTATTATTATTATTATTATTATTATTATTATTATATTACCGGTTGTTCTGTATGGTTGTGAAACTTGGATTCTCACTTTGAGAGAGGAACAGAGACTACGGGTGTTTGAGAATAAGATTCTTAGGAAAATATTTGGGGCTAAGAGGGATGAAGTTACAGGAGAATGGAGAAAGTTACACAACACAGAACTGCACACATTGTATTCTTCACCTGGCATAAGTAGGAACATTAAATCCAGACGTTTGAGATGGGCAGGACATGTAGCACGTATTGGCGAATCCAGAAATGCATATAGAGTGTTTGTTGGGAGGCCGGAGGGAAAAAGACCTATAGGGAGGCCGAGACGTAGATGGGAAGATAATATTAAAATGGATTTGAGGGAGGTGGGATATGATGATAGAGAATGGATTAATTTTGCTCAGGATAGGGACCAATGGCGGGCTTATGTGAGGGCGGCAATGAACCTCTGGGTTCCTTAAAAGCCAGTAAGTAAGTAAGTACGTGTTGATTCTAATTCATTGTCTTTAATTATTGAGAATTTCTTTCAATCGTGAAGTATCATCCTTCCTTCCTTACTTACTTACTAACTTACTTACTTACAAATGGCTTTTAGACAACCTGGAGGTTCATTGCCGCCCTCACATAAGCCCGCCATCGGTTCCTATCCCAAGCAAGATTAATCCAGTCTCTATCATCATGTCCCACCTTCCAAAAATCTATTTTAATATTATCTTCCCATCTACGTCTCGGCCTCCCCAAAGGTCTTTTTCCCTCCGGCCTCCCAACTAACACTCTATATGCATTTCTGGGTTCGCCCATACGTGCTACATGCCCTGCCCATCTCAAACGTCTGGATTTAATATTCCTAAATTACGTCAGGTGAAAAATACAATGCGAGCAGTTCTACGTTGTGTAACTTTCTCCATTCTACTGTAACTTTTTCCCGCTTAGCTCCAAATATTTTTCTAGCACGAAGTTTCATCCAGTAAAAGAAAAAGAAGCTTATTCTTCTAGTGTTTATATTACATCAAATTATTAATATGAAATTCATTGTGTAACTTACGGTATTTTTATTACCACTGTAATTGATCCGGTAAGTTACGAAATGTCAATATATTTAGGTTTCAATCTATGACTTATCCTATTTCTGGCAAGACTTAATAATAAACAGTTATACTTTGATAATGATTTACATTTATTGAACAAACGTTTTCGATTATTTCGACAACTTCAGGTCCTGTTATAGGAATATTTCCCATTTATGAATACATATTTACCGTAACGAGCATTAAACTAACCTCATAATCAATATTAATTATCTTTACATTTTTATGATAATGTTGCATAATTACGTTTTTATAAACATGCAATGGTTCATAATATTTTAATTAAAATTAAGTAATATCCATTTAAATATCCAAGGTTAAAACTAACCTCATGTCTAGTATTTATGGGCCGTATTCATAGACATTCTTAGCGCGGGCTTCCGGTGGATGATCAGCGAACTAACGTTTTTCGTATTCATAAACCAGTGTTAGCGATATCATATGATATGAATCCTATACAAGTAACCAGTCGATAGCCGGTGCTAGTTTAGCACGCTCGTAGCGCGGGCTAGCGAAATGTCTATGAATAGCACCCTATAAGTTTATAACTAAGTTGTAATGTTGCACAATATTATATTCTCGTGTGATCAGCCTTTTCTAAAATAATTTGCACTGTAAGATTAAAATTATAAAATAACCATCTAAACATTAGGGGAGAGTCGGGTAGTATCGGACATCGGGTAATATCGGACAGTGAGTTTCTTTCGTCTACCACACGATGATAGTACCTGATTGACGTGGTTACGTATCTGTGATGTCGCATAGAGAAACGTTACCATGTCATTCAGGTACCACCATATTGTGGTAGATGAAAGAAACGCACTGTCGGATACTACCCGATGTCCGATACTACCCGACTCTCCCCTAAGACTAAAAATTATCTTCGGCACCGGAACTCCAACCCGTAAATAATCACTTAGTAGTTTAAGACGGCGCTCATTCCGTCGGATCCCGGCCACTTAGTCACTCTTAATGAGTGCACCTCTGCACATAGTGTGTTGCACATTGTGCCACTGTCACACATCTGTGACACAGTGCATGAGGGTTTGCCAATAAAGGGAAACCAAGAGGTGAAACTTAAACTGAAAGGATTCAATCCAGCATCGGGACTGGAATCCGGTGTAGCTTAGTGGATAAAGCGTCAGCACGTAGAAGTGAAAACCAGGGTTCGAGTCCTGGTGCCGGAGAGAATTTTTCTCCGTTTTACCCATCCTTCATTATATAATAACGCAGGTACTTCGGTGCATTACACTTATGTTTGCAGGTCTAAACTATTCTGATGTGACAGAAAAGGCTTCCCGCCAAGTGGCACGGCATCACACCAGCATGCTCACTCACAGTCAGCTGCTTCGGATAGTCTTCAACAACAGGCTCTGGAGCCGGATCGATGTTCTCTCCCACAACCAACCCTCCTTAAAGCTGACTGCACTTTCTGTGCGCCTCGCAACCCATGGAATTACATAAAATATCACTTACACGGATAGACGTCCTAATCAACCTTAACTAGGGGTGAAGTGTAAGCTTGGACTACTCGTCTGAGATTTCAAAGTTTGAAGAGCTCGAACAATAACAGCAAAAAAGGAATTTGTATCTTCTCCGCCGTTACTAGAAAGTCTTTAAGCCTTTGAATATAAAGCTAAATGGTGTTCATTACCAGGGCTGGCGGTTTCGGAACCCAAACAAAAAAACAAGTTATGTGCACATAGGGTTGTGACCAGGGTTTAAGCTAGAAAATAAATAACTGTCGCAAAAATGTACAAACGTAAAATTATATTTGAGCAAATTGTGAAAAATTTGTGCAATATTATGAATAATTCTACAGAAAGATAAAATTAATAAAGTATGCAGAAACAAAAAGTTATATAATTTTTTTCTTGAAGTTTTATTACTTTCTATCCATATTACAACACTCTAGACACAGGCCTATTTATGTAAGTAAATCATTAAATCATTACACATAGGTATGTTCAGAATAAATTACTCCTGAATTTATACCACATTAAAGTACAGTACGTTATTTTATGGGCACTCTAAACATTTAAATTCGTTATTAGTAGGTCCTTCGATATTTATCGTTAGCAGAGTGCTAACTCTTTTACTGAAAGGCGGTTTCTAATTCCAGTTTTTACAAGATTCATGCAACTAAAATCTCGCTCACAATTTACAGTATGCAATTGAATTATATAAATCAACTAGAAGAAATTGTTTACTTAACTTACATGAATTCCACCACTATTTGAAATCCATTCCTGAACATCTATTACCTTTTTTAACATTGCTCATTTCATTAGCATTTCATTTAAATTCACATTAGTTCAAACACATCTCTGATATCATTTTCTCCATTACCATCTTCGTTTCTGAAGTCTAATGCTGTTGTCGCATTTTTGCACATTTACAGTGGACTCTCCTAAGTTCGACAGAACAGAATTGAAAGTTCAGTCCAATAAGGGTTGTAAGTGTGACAGGTGAAATGAATACAAATTCTTATTGGTTATCCATCAACGAATACAGTACTGTACTTGCATTTCCTGTCCGCCCCGAGACTTGTGTATGCGCTTCTAGTACCAGACAGTATCGTCCCACAAACGGCACAATTCTCAAATAGAAAAAGAGGAGTTCATTAATTTAAAATCAGTGATCAATATGGATGTCCTAATCAATAAAATATTCTGTTTTCCTTTAACGAAAGTATCACTACATGACACAGAACCAATTCCCAGTCTTTTCATGATTCATCTTAGAATATAGGGATAGGGAAAAATATCGAATTCCAATCGTAATCCATTTCGAAAATGTGTGTACATCGGCTTTTCAGAAATTCGACTCTTTACTAGCTTTTGTGACCCGTACTGCCTACGTCCATCTTCAGATTTCAGAGACACTACACCTAAACAGAGCGTTTCTGGACATGGGTTTATTAACAAAATATGATATGGTACCCATTACCTACCATCGAGCCTTGTAACATATATTTTTTTACACTCTGTATAATAACGTAATCTTATGCAGTAATGATTTATATTAGTCTGAAAAGTGAACGCGGAGAAAGTGTCTCTTACTGTATCACTTACGAGGCAAAGATTTTATCTACATTGTACGAGTATTAAATAAAATATTGATACATTTTTTAGTAGTTTTAGCTAAATTTGTCATTATACATTTCTTTTTCTTTACGTGCGTACATATAATAGTCTTTGTGAGAAAGGATGTATATCGATATAAAGTTATATAGCTACAACCTGAACCCTAAATAATGTCATTAATTACAGAGGGTTATTCTTTGAGATATTTCAAACATAAAAGTTAAGTATAATTTTCTCGTTTTTGCTTTCTTTTCTAGACAAAAACTTTTTCATATGAAACATTTCACAGCGTGTTTTGGGAACGCTATTTAGTTCCCAATATGGTCAGTCAATTTAAGATAGCACTGTATTATGATAATAAATGATTGAAGGAATTTAAGTTTTATCAATTGTGCAAAAATTTGATCTGAACAAATGTAACTTTTCGTTCTGCAAAGGAATTTTATAATGTTACATTTGTTGGATAAAAATTTCTGCACATTTAAAGGACAAAGGTAAATTATTTCAATCATTTCATACCATAATGTACTGCTCTCATAATTATAATACACGAAATGCACATCTGTTCTCAATAAAAAATTATAGACTTGTGAAATATGAAAAATCGCCTGCATATACTGGCATTCTGTTTTTTAATAAATTACCATCACAGATACAATCTTTACTTTATGAAAAATTTAAAGTGCAAGTTAAACAGATTTTAACTGATCAAACTTTTTATTCAGTAAAAGAATTCCTAAATCACAAGTTGTGATACTATTTGATTATATTACCTATTTTAAATGTATTTTAACTTGTAGTGTTTTTAATTTTATTGTGTTTTTCTATTTATTATGTAAATGACGTGTACATCCATGTATATGGCCATGTATAGAATAAACAATCAACCAATCAAACTGACTAAGCAAAACGGGAATTAAATCTATGGCTTTCACAAAACACGATATGTAATGTTTCATATAAAACAATTTTTATCTGTAAGAGTAAGCAAAAACGAGTAAAATTGTTCTCCCTCTGTTCCAAAATATTGTATAGAAAGATGTCATTAATTCTGTTCCAAAATATGGTATACATTTCTCAGTAATATAATGTAACTTCAATACATCTTCTAGATACTTATTTATTTGATAAATTGACATTAAGAAAAATATAAAAATAAGGTACATTTCATTCTGTGTGATGTCAAATTAATAAAAGAAAAAACAAACATTGTTTGAGAGAGACAAATTAACATAAAACCTGCAATAAATTACAACCCGCTTATATACGACTGTTGAGCTTTAAATGTACTATGCAAAATTGACTGGGTTAGTGTTACATTTTCTGCAAAAGTAACATTACAGCAGGTGCCCCTTTGATTTCTGTTCATAATGAACTATTTAAATATTATAGTATGATGCACTGCAGAAGATTAGAAACATTCACAACTGCACGGTCTGATAGTCCCTTCACTACTGAACTGAATACCACACCACAAAATATTTCGTGCACGCATGCGCAATAATCAAACTTGTTTTGTTTGTTACTATACAATATTTTGGAACGGAGGGAATATTTAACTTTTGTTTGAAATATTTCAAAGAATAACCCTCTGAAATTAATTACACTACTTACGATTCACTCTGTATACCCTTATTGGGAATTTGTTTATAAAATACTATATTTTTCTCTAATTCTCGCATTTTTTGTTAAAATAAAAATATATATGGTAATTTACATCAGGATTAAAACAGAATGCCAAGAACAAATTTTTCTGTACTGAAAATTCTGGACAAGATTATTTCAATCAAATTTCTAAATGTATTTCACATTATCACAGAACTTCCCTGTACATTGTACTACGAAATGGTGAAACTAGATATCGAAGCAAATAAATCACGAAGACTGTACTTGTTAAGACAATTTATTAGGTCAGACAAAGAAAATATGAGAGTAAACGATTCGAAATAAGAGGGTAGCACATGTTGGCATCAGAAAGCGTCATTATCTTAGGTAACAGCTGACTTAAAACACGAATGACTGTTAACAATGCTGTCGTGAACAACATCGAACTGCTAACAAGTACAGTATGTCCTCTGGAATTGAACTCATGGGGAAAAGTAATCCTTTCACACACAACACGATTCACAGCAAGATGACCTTGTCACCCTGGACGACCAGCGTGATTCCTGAAGACGCGTGTTCGAAATCCGTTCTCTCATCGTGCATAACAATACTTTCTTTATTACAGTGTGAGAAAAGTGTTCAAACGTGTCCCCATTGCTCCAAAGTCACCAAAATGGTCCTCGCCCGGATAACCTACAAATTACATTCTCTTGTGTGTGTTATATAGCTTACAGACTTTCTTCGAGTATTGTTGAATGTCTGATGGGCAGGGTCGGGTATTTATGGAGATCGCGAAAATCACGACATAATTGACATGCAATATATTTTTACTAATCTTTACGGATTAAGTGATTTTGATTAATAATATGCGGATAAAACAATCGCGTCAAATCGCGAAATAGAGTTCTAATAGCGGAATATGAACACATTCGCGAATTATTACTATTGCGTCGTTTTATAGCGAATTTCATATTCTGAGTTCTTTTCGGATTTTTTTACACTTAAATTTGTTATATATCCAAGTAGCCCACATTACATGGTATTCCAGGTGTTCTGATTATGTTAGTGAACTCAAAAGACGGAGAATTCAACGGAATTATTCTAAACTCGAATAATAAAATCAAAACAACTTGGAATATAATAAAAAAAGAAAGTGGATAGTTTAGAAGTAAAGAACAAGGTTACACTCTTGTAACAGATAATAGAAAAACATCAGATACAACAGAAGTTGCGAACACATTCAACAATCATTTTCTCTCAATAACTGATAACCTAATCATCCCACAGAATAATAATAATAATGCCATCGATTGTTTGAAAATATCTATTCCTGTAACTTTCCCAAATATTCAAATTTTTCCAACAAATTCACGAGAAATAATTACAATTCTAAAGCAATTAAAGTCTAAAAATTCCTCGGCATATGATGAAATTACTAGCAAAATATTAAAAGCCAGTTCACAAATAATAGCCAAGCCCCTGTCTTATTTATGTAACTTTTCAATGTTTAATGGTGTATTTCCAGAGCGACTGAAATATTCAGTTGTTATTCCTTTATTCAAGAAAGGGGACAGAACCTCGCCCGAAAACGTTTCAACGGAGCCGCCATTTTCAGTTGACTATCTATGCTGTGAACAAATTACGGTCGCAAAACATGTTTTATAGTACCGTAAAGAATTTGCAGTTTGAAATGTTGGCAAACAAAAGAAACAAATGCTAGGGTAGTGATAACAACAAACAAATGCTAGGGAAGCGATAAAATTAAACAAATACTAGGGAGGTGATAAAATTGTGCGATAAGCAGCCATGATTGGTTGAAAGACATCCTTTCGTACGGTTTTATTGGTCAAAAGTAGTATGACGTAGCAAAAATGTCCCTCCTTACAATCCATGGAACTCAGGTTTCAGCCCCTGAATCTCGGATCCAAGGTAACCGCAACACCACCGAGGATATACTGTATGTAGGGTTTCAATATAGGATAATCGTCTATTATAGCCTCGGTCCACTTGCCAAACTTTTCTTTAATATTAGCGTGTGTCAGTCCGGATATGTATAAGTAATTGCAGCTGAACATAACTTTTTTAGCGTCGCGTCGCGCGGGTGGTCTAATTAGTAGCAATTGTGTGGAAATGGAGAAACTCGGATCACCTGTAACAGCAGCACGAGATGTGTCGCACTTGATTGCGCACGAGGCCCCGCGCGCACTTCCTGCTCGCAATCCCATTCTTCCCCGGGACTGCAATTCGTGAAAGGTAAAGTAGGTCCTTGCTAATTATTCAGGAAGGCGGAGACAGGGATTTGTTTCACAGTGTAATGGCTTTTAATTGCCGTGTGGTGTGTTAGTTGTGCTCCGATAGGATCAGAGCGCAGTCGGTTCCGACTGCTGCACGTTTTCTGTGTATGCTATGCACAATATCCAGGTCTCGCAGACGGAACAAGAGAAGTGATACTTCTCAACTGCGTAGAAAGCTAGAGCTTGGCACCACGCGTTCACCCCGACAATGCGATGCGATGTATTTCTTTTTATAATAACACGGACACTCCTCTTGTACAGGGACATCACTTTATTTTTACCAACATTTTTAACATTAACCTGCCTATACTCGGAAACACTGTTGCCCCCTTCCATTGCAGGAGTTTGATGTTACTAGTGCAATATGTAAACAAATCATTTTACTAGGTATAAGAGGAGAGAAAAGTAGTGTATCCATTTATGTTGTAGGGAAATACGATATTACGATTTTCAGTTTGATCATCACTTTTACGGAATTTATCAAAATACGGTAGAGTAGTAACAAATCATTTTACTAGGTATAAGAGGAGAGAAAAGTAGTGTATCCATTTATGTTGTAGGGAAATACGATATTACGATTTTCAGTTTGATCATCACTTTTACGGAATTTATCAAAATACGGTAGAGTAGTAACATTATTTTTTTCAAAAACTCAACTTTTCAGGCGGCTATGTTCGTTATGTAATGTCTACTTTATTTAGCATATTAATTATTGATGTTACCATACAATATAGAGAGTGCATTTAAATTGAGGGGGTCATAAGTAAAGGGCTGTAAGTGCACTTAAGTTACTTTTGAGAAAATGGGGTTTAAATGTTTAAGCTTTCGTAAAATCGGTGAAATTTTTTATTTAAATTTTAATGTGTGATGCGATTAAAATATCCCTTTGCCACTAAAATTTTAGATACTTTTGCTTACACTGGATGCACTTAACTCATGTCAAATGTCACTAGGATTCCTTTGCTTCTAGCCACCTCAATTCAAAAAAAGCTAATCTAAATTTTTAAACAAGTTGCTGAAAGTGGTTGCCGTTCATTACAATGCAGGCTTCAACTCAGTACGCGTATTATTAAAAACATTTTGAAGCATATTCTCTGAAATTGAATTTATCGTTTCTTGAATATAATTTTTTAGTACGATATTATTAATATAGGTTCTTTCTTCTATAGAAAACGCAATCATATTTATGAAACACACTATACACTGCAGTGTTTACTTCACTGCTTGAAGACTTCGAATGCAACAGCGACCGTAAGTTTGTGTGTCTGACGGGAGCAAGGACATTAGTGAAGGGGTGAGAGTGAAGTACATTCAGAAATGCAGGTACAATAAAAATGCAAGTAAAAATAAAATGATGTCCCTGTATAATCTGAAGCTGACGCATGGGGAAAATGGGAAGTGAGACTCGTCTAGCCGCTTCCAGGTTATAAGGTCCATAACAAAATGTCCAGAAGTACAAAAGGTCCACAAAATAAAAGTCCACAAACTAAATAGTCCAACATTTAAAGTCCTACATACAATTTGTCCATGGAGTGAAAAAGCCCAACATCTATGTGGTCCACCATATTATAATAATAATAATAATAATAATAATAATAATAATAATAATAATAATAATAATAATAATAATAATGATTTATTTTAGCTGGCAGAGTTAAGGCCACACAACCAGCAAAAAGTGTATATACATATGCATGAACTTACAAAGAATTCAACAATTTGATTTAGATGAGAGTTACATGTATACAAGAGTTATTTACGAATTAAACAACAAAATACTATGAACTATTAATCAAACACTGAAATAAACTGGGTAGCAGAATTAAACTAAAATACATAGAATGTTAATATATTTCAAATTATATTAGATAATAGAAAGAGATTATTATGAGACAATTTTGAAAATGCAGCACAATCAGGATGATGTCTAAAGGAAAAAAGCAACAGTGTAGTCAGTAATATTTTAAATCAGTATGATTGGAGTGAAATGCTAATAAGGTTATCTTTTAAGCTGTTCTTAAAGGTGTTTGTTGTCTTGCAGCCCCTAATACTTTGTGACAAGGAATTCCATTGACGCGAGGTGGATATTGTAAAAGATGAGGAATAAAGCACATTATACGGAAAAGTCCATCATAAGAAAGGTCCATACAAAAAAGGTCCAACATACAAAGTTGTTCAACAGAGATGAGTTACCAACTGTAATAATCTGTTGGGAATAACAATAGCGTTTCGTTGCTATAGCACTGAATGCTTGTCGACTGGTATTCCCTCAGGCAGTAGTGAGTGGGTGTCTTTTCCACTTCAATCAAGGAATATGGAGAAATGTAGTCAACAGGGGTCTGAGGGCATAATATTTGGATATCGAGAACCCTGAAGTAAGAAACCAAATACAGGAAATTATGGGACTGCCGTTTATTCCTCTAAATGACTTGCAATTTGTTTGGGATTTTTTAAATAAAAGATTTGTGGACGATATCTTGGACTTAGCTTCTTACATTGAAATTACATATATTACTGGTCATCCGGCAAGAGGGCGAAGGCGAGCAGTTCCTCCTAGATTTTTTCCTGAGACATGGAACGTCTATGAATTAGTAATTAATGGCAGACAGCGTACGAATAATGTGGTTGAAGGATTTTACTGTCAATTCCAACGACTTGAGGTGGCACATCACGTGAACATTTGGCGATTCATTAGCCATTTGCAACAACAGCAATCGGAAATACAACATTTAGTAACTTAACCCAGGTTCTTGATGGGCATACAAATATTAAGCTGCCAGTAAATGAACGGCAGCCTATATCAATAATCAAACGAGAGTTTTCAACATTGTCGGTAATTACCCAGATTACAAAGATAGGAATGAAATTTTTCGATATACTAGGGCGACATCATACCATCTGAAATTATATAGTGACCCCCAAGATGAACAATAGATGTAGCTTTTGTATTACATATGTAATATTTATAGCATAACTGAAATTACAATCAATTTCTCGGCACTTTCCTTGCAGTTTTCTTTGTCGGATATTTTAGGGAAATGGACGAATTTATTTGTGACATTTTTAAGAAGAGGACTTGCTGACAGTGGACTTTTTCAGGTGTGGACATTTTTATGGGATGGACGAATTTTCTATGTGGACATTTCTAAAGGTTGGACATTTTCGAAGAGAGGACAAATTGCAAAGTGGACCATATCTCACTTAACCGTCTAGTCTAGTTAGACACAGAATGTTAAACAAAGATTGGAGACTGAAATGACCAAACATTACACTTTTCACCTATAATTTCATTAAATTTTCCTCTTTTTCTGAATCAGAATATACAGGATAAACCGCAAATAATGTCATTAATTTCATGAGGTTATTTTTTGAGATATTTCAAAGAAAAAAGTTAAATACAATTTTGCTCGCCTTTGCTTTCTTTTCGAGATAAAAATTCTTTTATATTAAAAATTTCATAGCGTGTTTTGGGAAAGCCATTGATTTAATTCCAAATATGCTAAGTCAATTTAAGAGAGCAGTATATTATGGTAATAAATTCAAATTCAAATTTATTCATAATTTACATTTGAATAGATACCCGAAATGAGCCTATGCTCGTGCTCGGGTACAGTCCAGTAGACTCTACATAAATTTTACAGACATCAATAATAATGTTGATGATAG
Organism: Periplaneta americana; assembly: GCF_040183065.1. Classification (NCBI taxonomy): domain Eukaryota; kingdom Metazoa; phylum Arthropoda; class Insecta; order Blattodea; family Blattidae; genus Periplaneta; species Periplaneta americana. Next base: position 41,941,139 of record NC_091132.1, on the reverse strand, counting down.
AAATAATAATAATAATAATAATAATAATAATAATAATAATAATAATAGTAATAATAGAATAACAGTGCTAGCGGAGTGGTAGAGGGCTGGCCTTGCAATCGGGAGGTCCGGGTTCGATCCCAGGGGCCGGCAATCCTAACTGAGGTTTTTCATGGTTTCCTCAGTTATTTCCAGACAAATGCCGGGATTGTACCTCTTGAAAGTCCGGCCATGGACGGCGATCCTTCCCTTAATCCTTTCATATGTGTGAGTGAATGCTGTGTAATGTCTTAAATGTTTGTGTTGCATCGGAGGTGGTCCTGGCACTGAGCTGATCCCTCGTCCGGGGAGGCCCTCCATGTCCTTGTGTGGTCAAAAAGTATGTATGTGATCTACAGTTTAATTCCTCTCCCGACAGGTCGCGGCCCTGTAAGGCCCGGGTGGCGTGAGTCGTGTAAATGAACCTACACGGGAGAGGTTAAACTCAGGGAAAGAAAGAAAGAATAACAGTGACGGAGATAATACAAAGATAGTAATATAAATTAATTAATTAATGATAATAATAAAACAAATATTAACAATAATAAAAATAATAACCAAGACTGATGAAAGAAAATATAAGATCACTTAGCGAGAGTTAACACAACTTATATAAGCATATTATAATAATCAGGAAAAAAAAAAATAACGAACTTGAATGTAACACCTGCAACAACTTCTACATAGGACAGACAGGCAGATCATTTCAAACACGTTACAAAAAAACATATCACAGCAATAACAAAATTACAAAACACCTCCACATATGCAGAACACATCACAAATGCTAACCACACATACAGAGACATTAACACAGACATGGACATTCTACACCCATCCAACCAAAAAGCCAGAAACTAAACACACTAGAACAATACGAAATATGCAGACGCACAAAAACACATCCAAATGAAATTCTCAACACACAACTCAATTTCAGAACACACACATTCTTTGACTCCACATTACACTACACAAACACACCCCCAAAGAAACAAAATAAAAGGCGCTAAGACCAGCAACAGCCAGTTCCGAAGAAGGTCAATAACAGACCGAAACATGTTAACCAGTTACGAGAGAATTTAACACGAGAAAGACATATTATACATATTCCGAAAAAAAAATCTATTATCAGAAACAGAATTCTTTCGGAATGAAAAGTAGTTGTCACTTCGTGATATTTTTATTTGTGGGAGAACTTAAAAGAAAAAGTTTATAAACAAAATACTTATACAATAGAGGATTTTTTCTTTCCATATTATACAGTAGGCCTACCTATTATATTGACATTAATTTTAAAAAATAAAATGATTTGAACGAAAATTCCACTCCAATCTCTTTCAAGGAGGATGATTCTAAAAATGTAAACCAAAAATAGCAAAGAGAATGAAAAGGTTTACATGTATTACAAGTATAAGTGGATAAAGGTACATAATTCCAACCATTCAATTTATTTGGGGAGACAGTAGCAATGAAGTGTTGTCCTAAAACGTTTCAACAGCTACGTTGCAACTCACGGTTTAACGAACAACTGTTTTTGTGTGGATTCAGGCCTAATGCAAAACACTCACAGTACTGGAATAATCAAGATAAGTAAACTATGCATACAAATTTAACCCTCTATATAGGGAAATGAAAGCCAAAAAGCGTCACGCATTGATTGCTCGAACCGACGCCGCCGGTTACAATGGTGTTTTTCTTGCCAGCTCAGTCCAAAATCCACTTCACTTAATGTTTGTATTTCTCCAACATAACGACACTAGTAATACGCAACTGACTTGTTTATGAATTGAGGGTTGGGGGAGAACATTGAACATTGTAAAAGCTTATTTATTAATTATAAAATACTAACTTTTCCTGGAATTTATATCTTTGCTTGCGTGATTTTTATAAAAGAAATGTGGACAAATATTTTAGTAGATCAACCATTCATGATTATGGCATTAGGTCGTGTGATAATTTGAGTTTAAAGTCGCACTCCAAAGTACTGAAAAGTTGGGAAACTATAGGAATTAAATTTTTAACGCCTTACCTGTTAATGTGAAATGTGCTACTCTTTCCCATTTTAAAAAAGTTATCTTGAAGTGGTCAACTGATAAGGCTTTTTACACTGTTCACGATTTCTTTAATGTGGAGGTGAATGATCTTGTCTTTTAATTTGTAATATTTCCTTTTAACGAAGCCTATTGTAATTTTAATTATTTAATGGCCAATAAAATTATTATTATTATTATTATCATTATTATTATTATTATTATTATTAATTAGAATACAGAGAATTATTTTGTATGGTAGTGAAACTTATCATTAACTCATTCACAAAGAAATAAAGAAAGAGCAGTAAAAAATCGACTGCCGGTAAGACGAAGTCTTCAGCTGACACGAGAAAACAAAACCGAAAATCAGTTGTTTTGAATGGAAATGAACATCACAACATTCATTGTAAGAAAAAAAAAACTGTATTAGAACCTTTAAATGGCAAGGTCATGTGCAAAGAAAAGAGAAAAACCGATGGCCCAGAAATATATTCCAGTAGACATAACCAGATAGGAACAAAAGAGCAAAACCATGATTGAATTATTGGAAAATCCATGTACAAAATAATGTTGATGGAGGAGACAAACCTTGAAAAATGAGATTGCAACAACAGAGAAAAATGGAAACTGGAGACGACAAACCTATAGAGGAGAAAACCAGAAGAAGAAGAAGCAGGTTTTGTTACAACTATAGAATATGTACATCTGAGTTAGTAAATCTCATCTGTTGCGAATTGTAACAATATTTTATTTGTATAGGCTGTCGAAATGTCAGCGCTAATTATCGTAATTTTTGTTCCGTAACATGCAGAAGATGCCATTTACATATACAGATTATTTTCTTTTCATTCAAGATTCAACTGAATAATCAAAGTTCTGAATCATAAGAACTTGAAGAGCGTCTATCTGAATAATAACGCTGTATAAGACATAAAAGCGACTTTATTAAACTTTTGGTTCAGGTGATAGCTTAGTTTATTCTTCCGACTTTAAAAGTTATGTAACACAACTTTTCTCACATTCTAAGCATTCCCCATATATTTAGGAACTTCTTAGAAAAAGGGAAACAAACTCACAATATATCACAAGAAAACTTAGATTTTTTTTAAATTTATTTATGCCACTTCTTAAGATTATCTTAGTTACATTTTCGTCACAAACTTCTGAGTAGGCCTACTCACCAACAGATGGCTCAGTGAAAATTAAATAATTTTAACCGACTATTCAGTTTATATGACGTCATTCCATTTTCGGCCAATGAAGTGTAATGAAATTTTGAATTCCAACCAATTACAGTCATACATCACGATAATTTCTGCAGCTCGATTTATCACTATCAATTTATCGCATGGCCGTTCTTTTGTTTATTCAGTGTCGCCAACTGTTTCCACATAAATCGATGAGCATGAATCCATTGTACTAAATAAAGTGCTAAGTCCTACTTCCACATCTACATCTTCATCTTCTAATTCCATGTCCATTGTATCTAAAGAAAATTACACTCCTTCATAACAACTGTTCATTTAATTAATGTATTAATCGGTTATTTGTTATTATACTATAAAATGTTTAAATTAAATTATGATTTCAGCAGATAATGAAAACGTATTTCTGTTATAGTAACAAGAGAAAAGCGCAGTACACGTAATTAACATTTTTAAACCTGTATTTCGCTTTTTTTCAATAGGCATTACTGAATAACATTCAATTCCTTTATTGTAGTAATCGTTATTCATCTATTTCGACTTCACAATGTCTGAATAGGTTACGTATTCATATATACACAATTATTAACGTTTTGTGAGTGAATGTTAGGGATATATTATTTACATTTTTATTTTATTCACGGAATGGTCCTAATAAATGCCACTCGAGGTCTGAGATTACTATAGATAATTCTAGATTTGCATGTCAAGAGTAATGGAATACCTTAAATCAAGAAAAAAAATCTCATTTTATAAGACAATTTGAAAGTCATAGTTATCAGTGCTCGAAAAAGACAGAGCATAGATCTATTATCATTAAATCATGCGACGAAGAATATATTATACAGGAATACCAGGTAAAATAAGGTATGACAAGTTATGAGGTGAAGATACTAAATGACTATGATAAATGTAGCTAATAAAAAGGATAGTTGTACAAAAGGAAAGACCATACAATGAGCACGTGAGCAGGACGGTATGGGATGGGATCGTTTCTAAAGAATGGCACGAGATAAATCTCCAACAGCAAAGAGGGACGAGGGTCGTCTAGATAAAATATGGAGATATTCTCTATCACAGGAACAGGAAAGGTGTAACAGGGAGACAAGGTTTACTAGATTTATGAATGACCCGAGACAATTAAATTTTATTTATATTTTTAAATACTTCTTACTTAGACATATGTTAAAAATGAAAGTAAAAAAAAAAAAATATATATATATATATATATATATATATATATATATATATATATTGATGTCGTCCACAACACATACTTAATACATAATTACAGTCCAATACCCATACATTATTCGACATTATAATACATGACACACATAAAACCACCCCCACCATAAGAGCAACACATCCCCACCCCTACAACTGACGAACGCAAACGCCGGAAATCAAGATCAGCTAGAAGAGCAGTAGTTGGTAAGACACTGAAGATGATGCCGCACCTGCATCGAAACGTAGACCCGTCTGTCTAAGATATATAACCTGTTTAAATTATAACACTTTTAACGGTTCAACTAATATAGTTTCAAGTTTCATTTATTGTTTTCTTTGTCCATTTCATACGCTCCATTCTTCTCCATATCCACATTTCAAATGCTTCCAGTCGTTTCTCTTTACTTCGTCGTAATGCTTATGTTTCTGTCCCATACAGTGCACTTCACTAGTCTCTTCCTTGGTTCTTTTTATAGAGGTCTGCAGAAGATGCTTCTTTTTTCCATTAAAATCTTCTTTTACCATTGCTATCCTCCTCTTGACTTCCGGCAGAGCTCGTGATATTACATTCTATATCCCAAGTATTTGAAGCTGTATACTTGTTTCACCGACTCATTTCGAATTCGCACGTTTACCTTCTCTATTTTTCTTGCGATATCTTCGTTTTATTTACATTTATCTTCATCCCATAATGCACACAGCTGTCATTTAGCTTCAGTAGCTTATCCCTTAGCATCTTCTCCTCTTCTGCTAACAACGCCATGTCATCAGCAAATCGTAAGCACTTTAACAGAGAATTATCAACTTATCAGACTGAAAGCTGGAATTCAACTGAACTATAAGCTAACTAAACACGTGCTTGTTCTAGCCTTGAATATAATATGAGGCGACATGTCTGGGTCCTTGATCTATGTACGCAAGCGTATCTTATGCATGTGTCTCCAACCGAGAGTCAAGTTGAATGCTCTGTATTAAAACGCTCTCATTGTAATGGTTTACATATTTTCTATTTAATGTTAAAAAATAGGCCCTTAAGTCCTTAGCTACTTAAGGCAGCTATAAAATCAGAAAAAAGTATATATTTCATGTCCGATTGTATTAATTGGATGTTGAACACTGCGCATTATTTATACAGGGTGTATAAGTGCCATCCTTTTCACAGTCGTCGGGGACGGTCTATAGGATCAAAAAATGTCCATACAACATAGGGTCAAATCTTGATAGTTACCCAAGAAAAAAAAATATTTTCTTATTTTATTCGCGTTATACTGTTTATATCGTTAGTAAAATTACGAAAATAATTACATCAGTAGGTATATCTAGCAAAGAGTTATTATTAGTAGTTTAAATACATAGTTGTGTGTTCTATTACGTTCTCGTGAAATTACATAAAATTGATTTCTTAAATTTGTTAATATTCTGGCGTGAGAGACGTGGCAACGTGTTCAGCAGGCAGTACTCTGCACAGACGTACGTACATGTCAGCTGAGTTCAAGCTCCCTGTCCATAGGTCTACTGCCGAGCGGATGACAGTTCGGTACCAGGTATTCGATAAACAACTTACAATGTCATTCACAGTTTAGGATTATCATGTATTATTAATTTATGGAGAAAATCGTCGTAATTTAAGTGAGGAAAGAAGATGTACAGCCAATGTTTTCCGCAATGAAGGTTACCTAATCGGCGAACTTTTGTAGCGGTTTCTCAACGATTAATAGAAACTAGGAGTCTCTTACCTCGTTTCGAAAATCACACAAACAGAAATTTCGCTAAAAATGGTGCTGATTAAAATGTTGCATTAAAAAAAAATTCGTGTGATTTTGTGCAGTAAATCATTATTGTTTATTTTTTCGACGTACAATAAAAATGGACTAATATTGCCAATATTGTTAAATAAAATGAAAATTTACCATAAAGTTCTACTAATCAAATTGAAAGTTTTTATTTGCTGCTCGTTTTATGTAAACAACGGTCCGCCCCTGCATTAGAACAGAGCATCTGTTTTGTACTGGTATGTCTGTATCCGCTTGAGCTGCAATGTGTACTTGTAAACTCCCTCCTCCCTATCCAGCAACGTTGCCAAACGCCTAATATTGTAAACTTTAATAATTAGTTAAATATCTCAATTAGAAAAAATTGTGAGGACATTTTTTCTTCCTTATGACATGAACAATCAATGGCACTTGTACTCCTTACACTCTGTACATATGGGGGTTTCTGATCATACTGTATAGGATGTCATCGTACACACTCCACGTGTGTTGGTATTTGTGAAATGTGTAAAGCAATCTTGTAAAACGATACACAATCTTTTTCCTTTCCTTTCTTTTCAATTCATACTTTCACCTTCACATGTTGAGCTTTATGTGTTATGATAAGCATCGGCAATACCATCACTCCTCCCTCCCACACTTTAAGGGATTGCTGCACTTAATTAATCGTAAGCGGGGACAACACGCTCATTGTTTCCTCCTCAGCGGGGGAACGATTTATAACTGTGTTATTAGACTAACGACAAGCACACGTTAAAAATCTCTCTGCAGTGGAAAGCTGGACAATCTAATTGGGTGAAAGAAGGGCTCATATGTGGTGTGTTGTTATCTTAGGATGATCTTTAGAAATTTGGGTTACGAAATGAAGCCTTCTTACGAGTGCCATTTGAAAGTCAACTGGTCATATCAGTTCTGCTACCGAACTTCCATGAAAATGTTAAAGCGTTGCGTATAATGCAACGCAATGAAGCATAACGCTTTTATATTAAGGGGCGGGACCCGAGCTCTAATTCTAATCGGTAATTTTAAAAAATGCCACGGACGGACGTCCAAGAGAAAATGAGTGGTGGACATTGGTGGAATTGTACAACTTTCCTAATAACATACAAGTATGTAACTGGTCTTCTGGCTTGCGTCTCGATAGTTGTTGACTTATTTACGTAAGCGACATCACATAAAGGAACAGAATTAAGACAGTGCTTTTAACAATGCCGGATAATAGAAAAGCTCTTTACTAGTTACATGCATCCCCGTTTTAATATAAAATTAAAATCCTTCACAAGTTATCATATGCATCCCCATGTTTTATATCTTATTACACAATTAAAAATCCTTCACAATTTAACACATGCATTCTCATAGCTTGCATTTTACTAAAAAAAATACTATACAATTAACATTAATTCAACTAGAAACTATGAGTATTTTGATAATAAGGTTGCCCAATATTAGAGTACGGGCTTGCTACTCGAACTCGCGTTCGATCCTCGGCACTGACTGTGGTGACGCTTATGGCGCACTTGTTCAGAGAATAAGACTTATCGAGGTTATACGCCTACCGTATCTTCTTAACATTTTTTATTACAAGTGCAATTTAACCAGCATTCTTCACTTCTCCCTTGCCATAATTCATATTATAAAAAGTATGGTCACAGGGTAGCGGAGAAGCTTTCGTGGTGCTGTAAGGAGTAGATCGGATAGATAGCAAATTTGTGAAACACTCATGTATGTAGGCGTATGTGTGTATGTATTGTATTGTATTCTATTGTATTGTATTAAATTACATAATAATATAATATAATATAATATAATATAATATAATATAATATAATATAATATAATATAATATAATATAATATAATATAATATAATATAATATAATATGTCATGATTAACGACATCATTAAAAGGGCCCTAATTTACGCTGGTTTTTCTATCATCCTATAACCCAAAGGCATAGATCGTTCCGATGGCAAACGTCCAGATGTCTTAACTTTAACACCATGGTCCAAAAGCAAATCACTTTTTATGGGATGCCACTTGTTATAACACCTCCGCTTCTTCTTATTTGTCCAAAACTTCCAAACTCGCTGGTTCAGCCGCTGCATCTGCTGTGACAATTAAACGCAAATAAGTATCTCGAGCTTCTGGATCGATATAATTTTCTTGTTTTCGTCGTAGAATCTATGGTTTTCCGAGACGAAGTTGTTAATTTCTGATATCGGCAAGTATTTATCAGCACTTAACATTAACTCTCGCTCTACGGCCTTCCTCCACCGAAGAATCAGTAATGCCATTCAACGAGGGAACGCTATAAGTGTTATGGGGACTTTTCCAGAACCTACATCGTTGGAAGAAATATTTTATTTCGTGTAGAGCTGTAGACAGTTTTTCGCATCCTTTAGTCTTGTTGCTAATTTCTAGTTTGTCCCTTACTCAATTGTTTAATTTAATTTCAAAATTGAATTAAAGTTTATTTTGTATAAGACAGTTTGATATGTTTTTTAGACAATATTGCTCTAAATCAAAACATTAAGTGAAATTGTTAAGTAGGATAAAATCACTCTGTGAATTATTACTGTTACAATATTTTGTTAGTGGTATTTACATTACCTCTAATTTGTCATGAGAATATCCATTTGATTATAATAGTCTTAGCTATAGTATAATTATGTCCATGTATCTATGTTCTCTTATTGTTATGTATAAATAAACTTTATTCATATATCCCTAATACAATAAAATAGATATTAATTGAAAAAATTATAATGTAATATAATATAATATAATATAATATAATATAATATAATATAATATAATATAATATAATATAATATAATATAATATAATATAATATAATATAATATAATATAATATAATATAGTATAATGCAATATAATAATTATAATAAAACATAACATAATAGTCTATAATATACAGGATGATTCACGAGGATTTACCGCCACTTACGGAGCTTATTTCCGAAGGCATTCTAAGCAAAAAATGTTATATAAACATTTGCCCTAATCTCAATATTTTCAGAGTTACACTATTTTGAAGTTGTTGGTAAAATACCTTTTCTTCTTTAGTTTTAAGGGTAAAAGAATATTACAAATGGAGAACGAACTATTCAAAAGTATCATTTTTTTTAATTGGCTAGTGTTCTGAAGCTAAAAATGTATTTTTAATTGCTTTTTACAGATTTCGTTTTTAAATTTTTAACTAAAAATTGCATTATTCTTACGCACTTACCACAAAAATTGTTACAAACCATACGACTTTAGGAACTTAATTCTTACAGTTTAATTATGTATCCTAATGTAAGTCTTGAAGAATTTACAAGAGTGGAGTGATTTGTAACAACTGTTGCGATAAATGCGTTAGAAAAATGTAATTTTGTAGTTAGAAATCGAAAAAAAATTCTGTACGAAGCAACTATGGAATTCACAACACATTTTTAGCTTCAGAATACTAGGCAATTAAAGAAATGATACTCCTGAATAGTTCATTATTTATCTGCAATATTCTTTTACTCTTAAAACTAAAGAATAATGGTATTTTACAAACAGCTTCAAATTAGTGTAACTCTGAAAATACTGAGATTTAGTATATATGTTTATATGACATTTTTTTCTCAGAATGTCTTCGGAAATAAACTCCGTAAGGGACGGTAAATCCTCGTGAATCGGCCTGTATATTTATATTGATATGATATGATATGATATGATATGATATGATATGATATGATATGATATGATATGATATGATATGATATGATATGATATGATATGATATGATATGATGTGATGTGATGTGATGTGATGTGATGTTTTGTGATGTGATGTGACGTGATGTGATGTGACGTGATGTGATATGATATATGATGTGATGTGATGTGAAGTGAAGTGAAGTGAAGTGAAGTGAAGTGATGTGATGTGATGTGATGTGATGTGATGTGATGTGATGTGATGTGATGTGATGTGATGTGATGTGATGTGATGTGATGTGATGTGATGTGATATGATTTATATTATAGACTATATATTGTATTATATTGTACAGTATTGTATTGCACTTATTGTATTGTGTTATATTATATTATAATTATGTTACATTGGACGTAACCACTTATATAGTGTCGTTACCCTCAACTATGTTTGCGTCTTACGAAAGAGAGCAGTATCCAGCCAGTTTGTACTATTCACCAAATAGATGCCTCGTCTGTCGCGGAAGATGGCTGACAACATACTGTATGATGATTAAATCTGCTTTACACATTTGCGTTTCTCAGTAGCGCTTCTCAACTTCTCTATTGTTATGGAAGCGCTGGAGTGGCAGTTGAGAAGCGCTATTGCAGTGTTTGCAGCGAGGCTAAGAAGCAAAATAAATCTGATACACAATAAAAATAATTGTTGTATAAGAAATGTGGTATAACAACAAAATCATGAAAGTAGATTTAAAATGTAGTCGGAAGTTGAATAGAGAAATAACTAACGTAAAAAGTAATTCTTTCAGTCGGTAAACATTGGTAATAAAAAATTAATAACATAATTACAACATACCTAACTTTCTTTACATTTCCATAGAAATTTAGCTTGTGAAACAAGAGATAAATCACTACTGACATTAATTCATATTTGGCAGCCATTATCTTTTCCAAATCAGGACCTGGCTTGAAAGACTACTGTACTACAGCAACAAAAAAGTAATTGGTTTGCCATTAGGTACAAGACAGAGGATGGGAAATTAACTCAAAGATGAAATCTAAGTGTATCATATCCGGTACAGTTTAATTGTTTCTTCAGATACGGAGATATTAAGTTCCAAGATTAAAGTGAAATCGAAGCGTAGAACATCGTATGTTTTTACTTCACGACATATTACACTATATAAATGTCTCACGTACACATTACTTATTTTTTGTGTTTCAGATACAACACTATTTATTTCTTCAAGCAGCAACAAACTCAACAAGAAAGACTCATTATTTATCACAACCGGTATTAATTATAATAGTTACTTACAACATATCTAATTTAATATATTTCAAGAGATTAGAATCCGTAATTTTAAACTTGAACGAATAATTCACTCTGCATGGAAAGAGGGTGTAAAGTGCTACATTGAATTACAAATCCAATTACATTAAAAAGAAATTCAACTCACAAAAATATATGTATTACAAAATAGAAGAAGAATTATTATAGTTTAACAGTTCTGCAGTTTTGATCTAGTTGCAATAAAAAGGTACAAAAAGCACTTTAGAAACACAGTCTTCCTTCGCGTACTTTCTATCCCACAGAGCTTCCGCTCTGCTGTTTCACTCAGGCACCTCGGGTTCTATTCCTAGCCTAGTCGTGATGAAATTTATGGTGGACAAAGCAGGCGTTGTAGAGGGTTTTTCTTGTGGTACTCCCGTTTTAAATGAATGAAAACCTATAGCTATTACGTTTTGTAATTAAATGCACGGTTAATTAGAAAATTAAGTTTGAAGTTTCAGCAGTCCGGCAACATCGCCGCTAACACACTCTACTCGTGATACAGATGTAAGAGGTTAACGAACTCTATGTGTCTCGGTAGGTGAGCCGCTCTCTGCCGCGACGTTGCCACCACTTCGAATCGTGCAGTAGCTGCAAATTGGAGGTTTTTAAAATTAAATTTACACGAAAACCGTTCACTCTATTGAAATAAAGAGGGATAAATTATTCTTTATAAGATTTCCTATCGATATGGACAAAAATCACGGCCTTATCGCAATAGTTACCGAATAAGACGTTGCTAAATATCTGGAAAGAAAAAAACTTTTTTTTTCTAAAAAAATCTACGGACTTTCCACCAATATGATATTATAGTTTTTTGTTATATACAATATCAGCTATTCGCTCTGAAAATCTGCAAGGTTATTTCACTTCCATCCTGTCTATCACGTATAATACATACTGGGTGTTCATTTCAAAGTGTGTCATGACGTCACTGTTGTGCAGCGATTTGAAGCGAGTTTCAGCTTTATGTCAGAGAAGTTGCCTATTATTCAAGGCGTTCAATCTGAACTTGAGAACGTGTACGGTATAACTTGAACGTCTTAGCAACAGGTGGCGATCTGTACGGTCCATGTGCTACCATAACCTCGTTCGAACTGTATTTTGCGCGGGCAAATCGTACGCAGGGTATTTGTTATCATTGCTAACGGCAACATTCCACAACACAAATCAAATGCTCCGTGTCCATGTTGACCGTCGAAGTTAATGTCAACAAATACGTAAGTAATCGTCTTAACCCTCTCCCCATAAAGAAAAAAAAACTCACCTCAGTACGTGTTTCCAAACAGTTCACATTCCTGCCACTACCGGCGTTACCATACGTATCAGAATGAACGCCGTACTAGCCAGGCAACTTCACTGGCACATAGGTAATACGCCTTTGCGGAAGTGTAGGAAGATTGAATTCTCTAGGCTCATCGGCTAGCCACATGACGGCATACAGCGAGCCATGACACACTTTGAACTGAACACGCAGTAATGAACTTAATACGAAACATATTTTCTTGAGATATTTTGCGTAGCTGTACTTAGAGTCATAATATAGTGACTTCACATTAGTGCTTAAAACAAGATATTTAGAAAATTAAAAATGTTATTATATTAACACATAAGCGATATGCAGCGATTGTTCTTGGGGTTATAGCGGATGCACAACTTCGATGCGCACATGCGATAAGAGATGTGGCAACAAGTTATGGGACGTAATCCCATATTAATTTGTTCATGGGAGGTGAAGACTACGACAGCTTGTTCGCGTAATAAATCCATCCCGTAAAGAGATAACAGCAAGCTTCTTGAAACCCAATCTTCTCATGTAAGCGATCGCCTCGCCTCCACTAATGAAAAGTGACAAACTGATCCGGGCTGTGCTATGGGTAGAAACATCACGAAGAGAAAACGTTACTTCCTGCAGTTGAATCTTGGAGAGAAAGAGAGAAAAGTTCACTCCCCTTTATTTGGTTTAATCGTATAATCGCATTAATAGAATGGGCTGGAAACCACCCCAGGCATTTGGTACCCCAATTAAAACACGGACATTCTTTAGTCTTACATATACATCTCTAAGTTCGAAGCGAGATGAAGTCAGGCACTATCACGCAATACTTAAACTGCATCACGCTATACAAGTAGGACGAAGAACGTCGTTGAAGACTAGGTACAGTATCTAATCTTTTATTCATGGACCTTTTATAATGAACTGTTAATCTCGTTAACAATAATAATAATAATGATAATAATAATAACAATAATAATAATAATAATAATAATAATAATAACAATAATAATAATAATAATAATAACAATAATAATAATAATCGTCATTAAGGCAATACAAAATTTATATTTATTTATTTATTTATTTATTTATTTATTTATTTATTTATTTATTTATTTATTTATTTATTTATTATTTTGCTATTAATCGTAACATAAAATATAATATATACAGAAAAACTTTAGCTCGCCCCTGAAAGAGGAGAACTCTTGCTCAGGGGCGGATTCCTGAATTGAAATTAATAATTATACAATACAATTTGTCTTATGTCTACTATGCAATTTTAGTATATAAATTTAAATTTACAATTTTTCAATTTTTATAAAATCCATACATAACTTTTTAAATTTAATACTAGAACTATTAGAATTGACAAGATTAGGATATTTAAATATAAATTTGTTTTATATTCTTGGGCCTAAATTACTACTATGATTAAATGCTGTAACAGTGTTGCATTTTGGTTCAAACAATCTTAAATAATTCATACCTTTCGTTTCATAACTATGAGAATAAATTCAAAATTATTTCGATTTTTATGTATGAATTTTATTAATACAATATAATAAATTTGTCTTACGTTAAGTACATTAAAGTCTAGAAACAAATTTTGAGATTGAAAATCAATAGGTTTATGAAGACATATTTTAATTATTTTCTTCTGTAATAAATAAAGTGGATTAAAATTGGTTTTAAATGAGCTATCCCAACCTATAATTCCATACATAATTACCGATTGAAATAAAGATAATATATTGTACGTAATAAACTTATTGACAAGTAATTCCTCAATAAAACAAAATAATATACTATTTTACGTAATGTATTACAAAGGTGCTGTCGTCCTCTACATTATTTAAAATATAGTATGTCTTCAGGAAGCACTGAAAGTTTTGAGACAGAAATGTTCAAAAATGGGGATCCATACAGCAAACGATAGAATTTTGTTTATACACTACATTTTGCTGATAACAAAATTATTACAGCTCAAGACCAAAAGGACATGGAATATATGTTTAGAAAACTGCTACAATAATATAAAAAATGAGGACTAACAATAAACACAATATTTAATTATTAATGAGAAGGAAAGTATAAGACACCACAATGAAATGGAGTATTTAGGAATAAAAATAAATCATGTTTTGATTATGAAGAAGAAATAAAAAAAATAAGTTAAATTTGCAATAATAGTATTAAGAGGGGTTTTTTGGGACAAAAATATTCACAAGAAAACAAAATATGCCTTAATAAACTTCTCGATTACCCTTCAGATTTGTTGCATTCAGAATTTAAATTATCTGACTTCCATCAAATTTATAGCAATGTATTACTGAATTTCATACATAAAAACCGAAATATATGTAGTTTATTTTATATTCACATAAATATAAAACCAAAAGATCAGACAAAATATGCTTGACAGTACCACAACTGTAGCATATAATCACAGAAGCAGCACATGTTTACTTTTATTATGTCACCTGAAGATGACTTTTGTATAAGTCGAAAATATTCGTGAAGTATAATATAATATGATATGTGAAATAAGGTAGGTGTCCGTGATATGGCCATGCTAAGGTTTGAGAATTTTTCTAGCCGCCATTTTGAAAAAAATGTAAACCACTTTTTTCTTACTCGTTCTCAGTTTAATGGACTTTCTTAAAACAATTTCCTTTCCCCATAAAAATAGCTTTAATTGTCCAAAAAGTCCCAAAATCCAAAAGTCCACCTAGTGGCCATATCAGGAACATGTGCACATGATATGGCTACCCTTGTTCCATGTTCTATGAATCGTGATTGTTTTCAGTTTGATAGCGAAGTTGTGTTAAAATTAAATAATTTTGGTGTAAAATGAATAAACATGACACTTAATAATCTTTTTCATAATTCAAAATTGTAGTCAAAACAGGTTTTTCCACAAAAAAAAAAGTACGTTGTTTTTCTTAAAATACACAATTTTTGCGTAATACCAGCTATAAGGCATGTAAATTTGTCAGGTGAAAAAATAAAAGTGAAATGAACTTGATATGGCCATGGTGCATTTGATATGGCCATATCAGGAGCAGGTAAGCTTTCACGAAAATCGTTTGATTATGAACAACTCGTAAAAGATACGCCATCAACTACAACACCAATCAACAGAACGTTAAAAACTGAATGGAGTACGATGGTTTTCATGAAACAAATCTTTGAAAAACATGCATAAAACAAAGGAGACTTACCAGAGTAAAACAAGAAGAGGTCACATGAAAACCGCAAAACAGGCAACTGACGCCATATTGCTCAACCTGACTGGATGGAAAACGATCAAGTGACATACCAGGATGCCCTTTCACTGGATGGTGCTGCAATTTAGCGGATTTTTTGGGTTAACTAACTTACAATAGGGGGGGGGGGCATATCAGGAAGATGGCCATAACAGGAGCATCCACCTTATATAATTTAATGTGATGTAACAGAATTCATTCGTACTTACATTTCGACAAGTTGCTGATTGAAATCATATAACCTTTTTATATTAGGCCTATAATTCCAACTTAACTGAATCTTAATATGACCTTCAAACTTATACCTGATGATACCTAAAAAGGCGAAAGTAGTCGTAGCCTTTACTTATTATTATATTTTCCTCACAAATTGAGTGGTTGACAATAAAATGACAGTCAAATGAAGGCTGTTTGTGTAATTATTTACTTGTACAGCGAAGCAGGGTATCCGTGTTAGAACTCTAGTGATTATTCTGGAAGGTTACCTTGTCAGAATATGTTAAAGTGATTTAGCGACGCCCTGTACATTCTGTAATACCTACATAGGAAGAGAGTATAAATATATTTGAAATTGAATACAAAGGTCATAGTTTAATATAATGGGCAACACGAAAGGTTGAATCAGAATTCTTACTGTTGGCTTCACGAACAACGCGAGGAATGAATGACATCTGAGGCAGTGTGTGTTTAACAGGCTAACTGCCCTCCGAGCCGCAAAGTCTATCAAACCTATGATAACTGAAAGTCAAAGCAAGAGATGAAGATATCGTCCATCACTTTCGCTAGCCTTGACGGACGTGTACATGATACAACCGCACCTCAGTTCGCCTTTTAACGGCGGATGAGATTTATTGTAACATAGCCTCGATGATTATGGAGCGATCCGTGACGATTCGCATCCCGGAAGAATTCTTCACGATCATCATGCATGCACTTTCACCTCTCGAACCCCACTATCTTATATCTGATTTTTATGTGCAAGTATATGGAGAAATAGCACGATATTGCCTATCGTGCTGTGAGCCATTGTTTTCTAATATGTGATAATACTGTAGATCTTTAAAAGGACCTCGCTGAGATTAATTTGGTTCAGCACGATGAACAACAGGGATCGTGCGGGCTGCTGGATTTGTTTATTTCACCGTCAACTAGGTTTAACTTCCTTCGATTCCACCACAGAATTTCTTGTCTCGTCCATTTTGTAGCATTTAATATTACTGTTACTAACGCAATCGAGTGGAGATAACTAGGAGATTGCAGACTGCATGAAATTTACGAATCCGAAGTCTACGATCTTGATATGGAGCTTGGGAACTCAAATCCCCTCAAGGACGCAGATGTTTACGACTTCATTACATACTGTATGTTTCCGAATAGCACAATGGCCAGGGTAACAGAGTGCTTTACTCTAGGATTGCAGTGAGTGTAGTTCTACAGATACATTTTTCATTGCATTTAATGTGGCTGTGTCCTTACTTCGCGTTATGACGTTATGACAGTCCAACTGTACGTCTGTCGGTGTTCTATAAAAAAAAAAAAATTCAAAACTAGGGTCGACCTCGGTAGCGCAATGGGCATAGCGATGGCCTTCTGCGCTCGAGGTTACGGGTTCGATCCCGGCCTAGGTCGATGGCATTTAAGTGTGTTTAAAAGCGACAGGATCATGTCCGTACATTTACTGGCATGTAAAAGAACTCCTGCGGGAAAAAATTCCGGCACACCGGCGACGCTAATATAACCTCTGCAGTTGCGAGCGTCATTAAATAAACCACAATTTAATTTTTTTTCACTACTACTACTACTACTACTACTACTACTACTACTGCTGCTGCTGCTGCTGATGCTGCTGCTGCTACAGCTACTACTGTCCACACCTGTGGAGTAACGGTCAGCGCGTCTGGCTGCGAAACCAGGTGGCCCGGGTTCGAATCCCGATCGGGGCATGTTACCTGGTTGAGGTTTTTTCCGGGGGTTTCCCTCAACCAAAAACGAGCAAATGCTGGGTAACTTTCGGTGTTGGACCCCGGATTCATTTCACCGGCATTATCACCTTCACTCAGACGCTAAATAACCTGAGATGTTGATACAGCGTCGTAAAATAACCCAATAAACCCAAACTACTACTACTACTACTACTACTACTACCACTACCACCAGTACTACTACTACCACCACTACCATCACTTCCACTACTACTACTACTACTACTACTGACTGGGTTTTAAAGAACCTGGAGGTTCATTGCCGCCCTCACATAAGCCCGCCATTGGTCCCTATCCTAAGCAAGATCTCTATCATCATATCCCACCTCCCTCAAATCCATTTTAATATTGCCTTCCCATCTACGTCTCGGCCTCCCCAAACGTCTTTTTCCTTCCGGCCTCCCAACTAACACTCTATATCCATTTTTGGATTCGTCCATACGTGTTACATGCCCCGCACATCTCAAATGTCTGGATTTAATGTTCCTAATTGTCAGGTGAAGAATACAATGCATGCAGTTCTGTGTTGTACAACTTTCTCTATTCTCCTGTAACTTCATCCCTCTTAGCCCCAAATATTTTCCTAAGCACCTTATTCTCAAACACCCTTAACCTATGTTCCTCTCTCAAAGTGAGAGTCCAAGTTTCACAACCATACAGAACAACCGGTAATATAACTGTTTTGTAAATTCTAACTTTCAGATTTTTTACAGCAGACTGGATGATAAAAGCTTCTCAACGGAATAATAACAGGCATTTCCCATATTTATTTTGTGTTTAATATCCTCCCGAGTATTATTTATATTTGTTAATGTTGCTCCCAGGTATTTGAATTTTTCCACCTCTTCAAAGGCTAAATTTCCAAATTTTTATATTTCCATTTCGTACAATATTCTCGTCACGAGACATAATCATATACTTTGTCTTTTCCGGATTTGCTTCCAAACCTACTGTATCTCCTTACTATGGATAAAGCAGAACAAAAAATGTGGGACATTTGAATTGAATTAAACTAAACTGAATTGAAGAAGGAGGGGCACTACGACCCAGCACTGCGACCTTATTAGATCTATTGCGTTGATCCTCAATCTAGGCGCATTTCCAAACCCACACCGGCTGAATACACTAAGATTCGCTGATTACACCGCTGTGGGCTAACGGTTAGCACGTCTGACCGTGAAATAAGCAGGCTCGGGTTTAAATCTTGGTCGGGGAAAGTTACCTGGTTGAGGTTTCTTCCAAGGTTTTATCTAAACCAATCAATGCAGAATTACTGGGTAACTTCTGGCGTTGTACTTCTGACTCCTTTCGTCATTATAATTATACTTCCCCTCTTTCATCGTCATCTCCGTTTCTTCCTTACCCTCTGGGCCTATTTGGGGTTGACTTTATTGACTTATGGTTAAGATACTGGTGGTGGTACCTGGATGATGATGATAATGATGATGATAGCGATTAATTATGATAGTGACGATGATAACTAACAAATGCGAACTATTTTCACGGCTGTGTGGTACACTTTCGACACAGTGAGTGAAAAAAAAAAATACGTGGCGATTCAAATTTCTTTATTTCAACATATGACAGAGACATTAGCGCCAATTTCTTGCGTAAAATGAAGAGCCTTTAACGCTATGGATAAGATAAATGACGCAAGAACAGCTCCAGTGAGGAGAAAATTTCTCCATTTGTCTTATCTGTTCTAATAATGCCCTTCACATTTCAGTTCGTTGCAGTTTGAATTTCACAGTTGTTCTTGCACTGTTATTAACCAACTCTAGTATTATTTCGCTCAGTTTCAGTTCAAGAGCAAAGCGGCCTTCAATTACTGCCCAGTAAGAAGTTGTTCAATGACATCATGGGCATTCCACTGGTACTGGTTATTCAGGTACAGAACTCGTGTTTGACCAAGTTTCAGCCGGTAGCAAAGTGTAACATATTCGAAAGGGATAAACTCGAAAAGCAGGAAAGAGACGTCAAACCTGAAGGTTCTAAATGATGGCAAAATTGTTATTCAATTTCTCCAAAGACTATGAATTATGTAATACCTTTATTTCACTACTAAAAATCTTATTTCTTCGAAAGAATCATAAGCTGGTTTTAGTTTTGGTAGCCACACTTTGCTCCATGCTGATGATAACGTTGGGCAGCACACGCCGTTACAATATTTTCGTTGTACAGGGACATCATTTTATTTTTACTTCAATTTTTATTGTACCTGAGTTTTTTAATGTACTTCCCTCCCACCCCTTCCACTACCTTCTATCCGTCCTCGCACAGGACTAAGACCTCATATCCAATCAGAGACGTTCGGTCATAGTAGGCCTAAACAGTACTGAGTGAATGAGCACAGTTCGTTCCAGAAATATGGTCGCATTTTCCAGTGAAGAAAGAGCATTCATTATTGAATCATGGGTATTTTCGCACAGGTACTGTTACGTCGTTTGGTTACGTCGCATCCCGGTTTCCCTCACCCATTTCTACTGGCCTCTCTATAAAGGCTAGTGGCCTCGTTAAGCAACTGTTACATGATTTTCCCCCTTTCTATGACCCTGCGACATAATCACTTGGACGGACAGTAGGTAGCATATATGAGTAAATTTATCTGTGCAGATTGGGCAGAAGTGAAGATTGAATTTACAGTACGTAAGGTACTCTTTTATAGAGTAGGTAGAGAACTATTTCAACATGAGCAGAATTATGGCTCCCCATGTCGCCTGATTTGATTGCTTTGCATTATTTCTTTTGGGGTTATTGTAAAACAGTTATGTTTGCTAAACATCCTACAACAACAGAAAAATTAAAGAATTACATTCAAGAAACAATACATTCAGTTTCCGAAGATATGCTTAAAAACGTCTTCGATAATAAGCACAAAAGAATTGAATTCTGTATCGAAATGAACAGTCACCATTTTCAACAGTTTGTTTAAATATCCTGATTTTGATTATTTTTCAATTTAAATTCACTCTCCATATTGTGTGTTAATGTGCTGTATACAGTATACGTCCGCCTGGATATTTCAGTTAGTGAATAAAAAGCACTTATTGTTAATACTGTACCATATTTAGAGTAAATAGAAACCGAACGAAAATTATAAAAATCAAAATCGTAATACTTACTAGTTTACGTAAATAGATGTACTACTTTTCTTCCCTCCTATACTTAGTAAAGTGATTTGTTTTTATTTTACGCTAGTGTCATCAAACTCCCATCGCGGAAGGAGTAACAAACAGCCTTTTCGATCCTCAACCGTTAATTCAGAGGTATAGCCAGGTTAATATTAGAAATATTAGTAAAAATAAAATGGTGTCCCCGTATATATACAGTAAAGAAAGACACTCTTTCAGCTTTCCCAATAACGGGACTGCCTCATTGGACAAAGCATAACACACAGAGTGAAAACAAAGACAGACCACAAAAGAGAAAAGTGGAGAACGAACAAAACGGGTAAATTGAGTACAGGAATGATAATAGCATACATATAACAGGCCTAAACGTAATAAACAAACGGATTAGAAGTTCAAACAAAAGTTCTTCCTTTTTAAGAAACAAAGTACAGGTAGTATTTTAAATTGGCAAGTGATTCTCTGATAGCAGTAAGGGAAACATCACGAATGAAGTCGTTGTTCAGCTGGAACTTCCTGTAGAAACCGACAAAGAGGCGAGGTATTGTGCCCCTACTTCCTACCAGGAAATGAGTCCGAGGTCCAAAGCCGAAATTTACCCAGCAATTCTGCTTCGATGGAAAAACCTCGGAAAAACCTCAACTAGGTAACTTGTCCCAACCAAGATTTGAATCCAAGCCCGCTCGCCTCACGTCAGACATGCTAACCGTTACTCCACAGCAGTGGCCTGCTATACTCTCACTAATTTCAAACGGGTAACGAAGTCTATGGCTGAAATTTTTTTAAATAAACATAAATTAATAATGTATACACAAACTCTCTCATCATTATTATTATTATTATTATTATTATTATTATTATTATTATTATTATTATTATGCGTTTCACAATGTCTAACAGACGACGTAAACATTGCCGGCAGAGGAAGGGAGAAAGATACTTGCTGATCAACCAATGGCAGAGGTTATATTGCAGTCTTATATTGAAGTTGGGTGGTCTGAAGCGTTCTAACTCCGTCCAGCTTCAAGATAAGCCTGGAATGTGACCAATGCCATTGGTTGATCAGTAGGGCTCGGAAGTTCATGCCCTAAAAAACTATGAAATATGCATGTAAATATGCTCTTAAAAACTTGAAAATATGACAATAAATATGCACTGTTAAATTAAAAGAATTAATGTCCCTTGGCAGTAGACAAGACGAGTTAATATTAATAATAATAAACTTACATTATTCCTTAGAGATTGAAGCAGAAGAGGTCCCGCTGCCAATGTTGAGTGATGAATTGCAGTTCACACCCATCACTTTGCACAAATTTTCAACTGAAAAACTTCGTCTGTTGTCTCACAAAACGCTTTTGTAACGTGAAAAACTTCTCTCCACGTCACAAGATGTTATTGGGGCATATTTAAACAATGTTAACTGCTCCACAGAGAGAGGCAAGTCTCTTGGTGTGACGGAGGATGTCTCGAATATCGCAGATCTGTTTATAACCAGGATTTTTTTTTGAAATTAGATAATTCAATTTCTCTTTCACTTTATGTCCTATACTACCAGGAACAAAACTTAGATTGCATATTGTTTTTCAAAAACAGTAAGTGATTCATTTAAGGGAGATCCTACAGCTTTCTCCCCCCTCTTCGTAATTGAGCCATCATATAGCCAAATGGCTTGTCTCAAAATTGAGACGATTCAACAAGGCTCATGATAACAATCACCTCCTACATAATAGCCAAATTGGCTAGTCTCCTATACATGAGACAACTCATCTCGCCTAAGGTATTCCGTGGTTTTCCTCAGGCGTAAGACAAATGTCGGGATGAGCCCTATAAGAAATGGGCTACGGACCTATATGCCCTTCCCCATATATATTCCACCTTTATTATAAACGATGTATGCCCTAGTTCAGATAATATTAATAGTCTATTAAATATACGAGGTCACTTAATAAGTCGCAACTTGAAAGGACAGGGACCTCTCAAATTGCAGATTAGATTTCACGGCGCTTCTTCCGACGGCCTTCACATGCTTTGTCATTGAACAACAGATGACGGCGTCTTGCCATCCTAACGGCAAACACCAGCCAACTCCTCCTCGCCCCGTTCCGTGATCAATTGATCAATCTCAGCCCCCCTCGCGTATGTGGTACCTAAGAGGTTACGTCCAATTTCGGCTTCCCCTTCAAAATTTTCTAGAGCTCCTTCAGGGGAGCAGCGTAACCCGGAGTGAGACTAGTGGCCAACAGGCTTGGAGCTCACATATTTAGTTTTGTACAGCCCCCAACCCCTTGCAAGGACGCGTTTTGCGTACCTTTTAAATTTTCCTCCCAATTCTCCTTCGATTTTTCGATTTTTCTTTCAGTGATGTTGTGGCTGTTGGTAAGAAAGAAAAATGGGCAGATACGAAAGCAAGATTGCAAGATTCTCTACTAATCCAGTGCTTGACTGAATATTTTGCATGTTTCTATTGATGTATTATTCGAGTCCAATGAATTAACAACCTCGTTGACTATTAATATGTGCCGAGCATAATACAAAGCTCCAGATGAAAAAAAAAAAATAAAACTCATTAAAATATGCCATATAGACACTAAAATATTAAAATATGATGCATTTATCAAAATCACGAAAATATGCAGTTATATGCACCATAAAATCATGTTCAAATAGCTGAAAATTCCATAATTCGTGCACATAATGTATAAGCATACATTTTTAACCCCTAAGAAAGAACATGTAAATGCATGAACTTCCGGGCCCTATTGATCAGTATCTTTCCCCCTTCCTCTGCCTCCGTCACCTGTCAGACATTATGGAACGCAGTGTAGTCATAAAACGTCATTTCTACAGCTCTGTCCATCTATCGGTGCCACCAGCGCTGAACAATTCCAGCATTTCAAAATTAACGTTGAAGGTACAGAGACAGTTCTCTATTTCATGGTCATTTGTACTACAAGGGCTATTCACGATCGTTCAAAGACAAACATGTATTTTTTAAAGTTGGTTATTTAACAACGCTGTATCAACTACCAAGTTATTTAGTGTCGATGGAAATGGTGATAGGGAGATGGTATTTGGCGAGATGAGACCGAGGATTCCCCATAGATTACATGACATTCGCCTTACGGTTGGAGAAAACCTCGTAAAACCCAACTAAGTAATCAGCCCAAGCGGCGACCGAGCGCAACTCCGAATCGGCAGGCAGGCGCCTTAGCCTGTGGCTAAGATGTAACTATAGGGGAGCTATTGTGGAATAAGTGAAACTGGACTGTAGAATTTTAATGTGTGTAACAATTCTCAAAAGATCATCGGAGTATTACTGCTCGGCTCTTTTGGTGGAAGGTCTTCAGCCGGAAGAACTGCATTAATAAATATAAAAATTGCTTTCAGTTTTCCATAATTTCTTACCTATTACACGCACCTCATGAACGAATTTTCCTTTGGTTTCTTTTGTGTTCGCCAAAGAAATCGCGTTCGTAAATTTGCCTGGGACTTAGCGTACATGCGAATGATCAAGTTTCACAACCTCGGGCAATTCCGGGAGCCCAGGTGTGGGGCGCACCCCCACGATGCTTACAGCGTGCAATAGACCCAGTAACAACTTGGCCAATTCTGGTTTTTATCCGACAGTTTTCTGACCAATAAGATAAATTAGCTTTAACCATTAGCCTATCATACGAGCTCACCAGCGCAAGGAAGATGGATGCCCTTTCTAAGCAGTGCTCCAGATCATGTCTCGGCTCCACCCTGAATTTATTGGTTCAGTGAGCCGCTAATTAATTCGCGCGTGCTTCAGAGATTGAAGAGATCAATCAATGCACGCTCAACAACATGTCAACCGGTAATTATCACGGGCAGCGTGCATCTATCAATGAGAGAGTGCTTGGAATCGGCATGATTTTCAGCGTGCTCACGTCACAGCCCTATTGTGAGAGTCCTATCTCGCAGTCAGATCTGTACACATCGCTCCAGGTATCCCACGCGGCGCATGCAGAGATGAGTCTTGCCGAAGATGTAGGATACCGGACTGCGGAGTAAACGGGCCGAAAGCTACTTATCTGCAGATCTAGCGTTCTACAGTACCTCCTTTATTTTATTTGTATATAACCCATTTCCTAACGCGATGCTGGTGAAATTTATTGTGTCTATCACGATCAATTTAACGATTTTTTCAACTTCTGAGTAGGCTACATTAAATTACATATCTAATACATCCGAACGCCTTTATGTAGTCTGTAATATTTCAGCCTTTGAAATAGCTGAAAAGATTCGCTCTTCATTTCACACAGATCACTACGACAGCCATGATGCATAAAACACTTAAAATTCACAAGCAAACATTCTGATGGGGGCAGATAAAAAAGTTAAATTTCTTCTTCCACTATGTAAACAATGTCAAAAAAGTGCTTATACAGATTTTTGCCACTCGACCGCATTTACGAGGGCCGTAAAAAATAACTTCGCCAGGGGCCGTTAACAGAAAGAAAACACATTTCATTGCAAAAATTTTTGGAACAGATACAGCAATTTTTGAGCTATTTTTAAACATATTTTCCACCGGAATTAAGACATTTGTAAATTTTATGTTGTATTATTGGCTAAGATAACACCGTACACGAGCCTGCCTCTTACGGTAGTGGTTAGAAACATTTTTGTTGTATAATATTAATTTGTACTCACTTTGTCTACTAGGGTAGTTAAATAAATAAATATGTCATATCATGGGATCGACAGAGAGATGCAGACGGTTGTCAAACGCTGGTTCCGATCCCAGGCGGCTAACTTCCACGACACAAGGATACAAACATTGATCCCATGGTATGATAAATGTCTCAATCCCAGTGGGGGATATGTTGAAAAATAGCGCAATAATTTATATATCTGTTTCAATAAATCTTTCCATGCAATTGTGTTTTTTTCTGTAAACGGCCTCAGAAAAAATCACTTTATGGACAGGCTCGTAATTGCGGTCGAGTGGCCAAAATTTGTATGAGCACTTCTTTTGACATTATTAGCATGGTGGAAGAAAAAAAAAGTTTTTATCTGCCCCCATCAGAATGTTTGCTTGTCAGCTTTAACAATAGCCTACTTACAAGCAATATTAGTGAATAAGAAACTCTAATAAGTTATTACATTTCTTAAATATATTTGTTAACAATGTCGGCTCAAGATCATAGCCGACGAAAACTTGAGTGAAAACATGGATTTAGGAAGGAAAATTCGCGGAAATAACTACATTTTAAATATTGATTCTCTACTGGACAAAAATTACAATATTCGTCCATAGAGATACACAGTCGAAGTTGAAAGGACTACTTAAAAACTGAATTGTCCAAGATTTCGAATTAGACAAGTTTCAATGATTGTTTTCCTACTTCTACGCCAGAAGTATTTCGATTCAAAGACATCAAACTTTTTTTGAGAGAAACGGTCCAAACCAACCAACTAAATTTACGGAGCCCCCATGGGAATCGTACCGGAACCTGCTGTGTAAAAATAAATGCAATACAGTAACAAAACTATTTACTCAAAATTTTGTATAACATTCAAAATTGCTAACAAAAGCTTGATACTTTTGTTTGTTTTCAGCAATTTGATTTCTTCAATACAACACCTTAATTTCTGGATGTGGTCCGTGACCTGGGCGATTGTAGACAATATTTTCTCCGGATATTGTGGCCCTTCTTCATTATTATTAAGCATTATTATATCATTTTTTTTACTTATGTATTATTATTTGATTCTATTTGTATTATTTGTTTGTATTTTGTATTTATGTGTATTTGTGGTATATATTTACAAAATGTAAATTTATATTTGCACAATGTAAATAAATTTGAATAAAAAATTGAAGACAGGGAGACAGTCTGTTCGTACTATATTGCGGGCTGATTTTGGTAATTTCGTAACTGAATTCCTCTCGATTTCACATCTAATTAAGAAAAAAAAAATCGAATTTCAGACGATTTTTAACATTGCGTTGTACAGAAATGTCAAGGAACCGCGCGAAAAATTCCAATTATTCACGATTTTGAATTAAAAACGTTGGAATTAGACAAGTTCGACTGTATTATATTTTCCCCAAACATTTTACACTGCGGATGCCCAAAGATTTTCATATTGTATCCTCCATTATAAACAACAAACTATACAGACGGTCTAAAATGGTACAATGTGACATCTCTGAACAGGATTGCTATAGATCAAGCCTATCGCAAATTGTCAATTTTCGTGCTTTACTCTTTTCCTCCCTTTTCTCTGAATATTTTAGCCTCACACAAGTCAGACTAACATCAAAGTCTACTATATACAGTCGCGAAGCTCAATATGTTGTAAAAATGCAAACATGGTTAGTTGCCCACCACTAGGATCGCTACTATCGCCTCATCATCGCAGATCTCTCTCCTAGTAGACGACAAAATATGTTACACTTTCGTTGTGTTCTTTTGGAAAAATTAACACCTTCCTTCCATTATTGAAATATTAAATGCATAAAGTTAATTTATTATTTTAATGAAGTATATTAAATTCCACCATAAACTCGAAGATACCTGCAAGAAATAGGTTAATATTATTATTGTTTGTGCAAAACGAACCGAAATTTACTATAATTGCTTCACTCATTCAAGATTATAGCGATATTTAACTATGAAACCAATAAATATTAATTTGCATTTCCCTTTACAACAATAATAATGGAAATATGAATTAATGGAGTAACTTATGTGTACCGGTACTTGTAGTGTAGGCTTACGTAGTTAACAAAGCGGGATGAGGTTAAGCAATAATAATCACACCAGAATTGAAAATAAAACGTGATCAATAAATTTTATTGCAACAGACTTTTTCTACGTCTCTAGTAAAGTAACAAATAAAAATAACAACAAAATAAACAGCTATAATTGAAAACATATCCTTAAAAAAAAGTAGGTCTAAGCAATAATAATCCCACCAGAATTGAAAATAAAACGTGATCAATAAATTTCATTAAAATAAACTTAATTTTTCTACGTTTCTAGTAAAATATTATTATTCCAATTATTGTATTTTAGCCATTAAAATTTTCATTACAACCAATAACGAACATTTCACAAGCATCAATGTGAAATACGCAACGAGCTAGCGCTCGATGGAAATACGACACAGTCCAAAGTCGACCGTGGACCGTAAGCAACGCCGTGGACAGTCTATTGTTTCTAGTTGCTAACCGCTTGGAGCGCTTTATCATGAGATTTGCAAAAAATCACCTCACGCTTCGCGACTGTATATAGTAGACTGTGCTAACATGGTGTCAGCATGGCGTCAAGCCTCCACCTAAGACAGCTATCTAAACAAAACAATGAACATACATCCGTGTTATAGTCGGGAAAGAACATACAGTCATGGCTTTCACGCAACTTTATTGTATCTCCTACCCATCCACAGACCCATCTGTCGGCTCACCCAACCACTTACTGTATCTCCTACCTACCAACCGACCTACCTGCTTATACACGCACCGACTCACCCACCCACTCACTTACTGTATCTAATATCCACCAACCTACCCATCTATCCAGCCAATTATTGTATCTTCTATCCACCCACCGAATTACCTGACTACACAACCACTGCCAGCCACCCACTTACTGTATCTCCTTTCCGTCCACCTACGCACTCACTTTATCTCCTATTTACCCAACGACCCACCTGCCTATACACCCGCCCGCCCACCCGCCTGTCCGTCCGTCCGTCCATCCATCCATCCATTCTTCTTTCTAAATTCAGAGTTAGCCATTTGTTGTGAAAAATCTCAACCCTGCCCATACTAAAGCGATCCACTAACACAACGAAATTGAAAAGTGGTATCTGTCATGCTATCTGCACTAAATCTGATACGTCTCTTTCCACATTACCATTCTTCACTAATTCAGACATCAGTGCTCTGTTCGACGTTTTAAGTGAAAAACGGCTCGTGTGTTATTTTAAAAGACGCGAATTACAAAACACCGGAGATATTGAATTGTGATAGCCTATTTCTCTTTCAATAATTATGGTTAGATTAGATTAGATTAGATTAGATTTATTTATTTAACCTGGTAGAGATAAGGCCGTCAGGCCTTCTCTGCCCCTCTACCAGGGGATTACAACTATAACATGAACAATAAGATTACAATTAATATTAAATTTACAATTACAATTACAATAAAAATTAAAGTACGACAAGAATACCTGATTAATGAAAGCTAGACATTTTATCATAGAAGTTAAGAACAAAGAATATTTTTGTATTTACTAAATTACAAATTAAACCTACAATAACAAAATTCTATAGTGATGAAATTACCGGATATTGAGATATTTTGTGGTAGATTAAAAGAACTATTTACAAGAAACCATGTCTGAACGAGTCTCAATTATTGACCAAGTGCCTAGTAAGTTTCCGTTTGAATTGAATTTTATTTCGACAGTCCCTGATGCTAGCAGGTAACGAATTCCAGAGTCTTGGCAGGGCTATTGTGAAAGAGGATGAGTATGAGGAGGTGCGATGGGATGGTATTGTTAGTATTGTTTCATGGCGAGAGCGTGTGTTCAGATTGTGGTGGGAAGAAAGGTAAGTGAACCGAGACGACAGGTACGAAGGAATAGAAGAGTTCAAGATTTCGAAGAGAAAGAGAAGTGAATGTAAATTTCTTTTCTTATCTAGTTTAAGCCAACCTATTGCTTCCAGGGATGGGGTAATATGATCATATTTACGAACATTGCTTACAAAACGTACACACAAATTATGAGCACGTTGAAGTTTCATTTTGTTGTCGCTGGAAAGGTCAGTCAGTAAAATGTCAGCATAGTCAAAATGGGGAAATACAAGGGTCTGCACAAGGGACTTTTTTAAGCAAGAGGGAAGATGAACATTTATCCTTTTTAGCACATGGATAATAGAATATACTTTTCTGCAGGTTTCTATGGTTCGTAGCGACGTGAAAGTTTGACATTTTTTTGTCATTTGCTCATTAAAGAAGGTACGAACTAAAAATAAGAATGTAATGTTTAGTAGGAAAAAAGACAATGAAACTCACCTCTGTTGTTTCAGGAGTGACGAATGCAGTATCCATAGAATTTTCTGATGGAGGAAACTGCTCCGATGCAGAATCTACAAATTCATCTATCACGGCACTGCAGGGAGGGTTTTCTTCTCGTGATTCGATAACAATTAGCGTTGTTCCACCTTCGTTTCTTGAGTCTAACACTTCGCCGGGCCCGTCCAGACTCTCGCGCGTAACGGCACAAACTTTTGCTTCCTCCGGCACCACTGATTCTCCTGTAATCTCTATCACAGTGCTGTTAGAGCTATCGCAGGTCACTTCGACACCAGCTGACTCCGGGGGCAGGACTTCAACCACGGACACGAGGTTGGTCGAGGGTTCCAAAGTGGACGCGATGTACCACGACGTGGTCGACACTTCCCTGCTGCCGCTGTTGCTGCGGCGCCTGGAGGTACGCAGCCGGGCAGGCTCGGGTCCTTCCTGGTCCGCGGCAGGCTCTGCTGATTGCTCCTTGTCTTCGTTTTGTGCCGCATTGGAGTTCCCCAGAGCGGCGTCCTTGCATTTCTTTAGGTAATTCTTCACTCTCTTCGCTTTGCTGGACTTGCGCGTGCAAGGGTTACCAGGTAAGTCGGGCGGAGGTTCTTCCGACACTGCGATGCTATCCACGGATGCATCGTGGTCTTCTGGAGTCGGCGAACACACTGATTGCTGCCGTGGCAAAGTCGCGTCTTTCGCTTCCCATTTGCCATCGTTGATGTCAACGCGAGGTTCCGCAGGATTCACCTGAAACAAATTAATAAACACTCATTAGCTGGAAACTAAGAATATCTCGACACTTTTTCTAGCATAAGCTGCAATGAATTCTTAGCGTACAGTAATTCTTTATTCAGTGTCCCTCTGGAAAAACAGAAGTAATCTAGAAGTGAAAAAAATGATAATACGGACTTAATAGTATACGTACGTGAACGACCACAAATATTATCAAAAATTGCAGGCTCTAGATTTCTAAAATTTTATAAGAAAATGAACTCACAATTGGACAAAAATTACAAGGTACCGCAACAAGACTTATTAGAACTTAAATATCTGATAAAAGTACAAAAAAGATTACTAATAATATTTTTCAAACCAGTTTTATGAAAGTATGAAAAAAGAACAAAAATTCTGCAGTTACGTCTTTTGGTAACCATAACATTATTATGGTCTCTCTGACATTTTTAATATTTTACCTGCATGTAATAAACACTTATTTCTGTAAAGCAGACTACTCTCAGATATGTAGAGTTGTTTATTTTAATATGATTAATTTTTTATTTGTCATATATAGAATATATTACAATTTACACAATGGTTTGTGACCTAATCTTTCTGTTTTCAAAGAAATGGACATTTTTGTAGTCTACCTTTAGCAATAATGCATGTTAAATCAGTGTATAAAATTTCTGAAATCTATCTCTAATTGTTGTGGAGTTATGAAATAATATATGTGAAAATTTTCAAATTTTGGAAAATTTAATTTAAAGTAAAATGTGAATTCTAAAAAAAATAGTATTAGTAACCTTTTTTATACTTTTATCAGATATTTAAGTTCTAGTAAGTCTTTTTGTGGTACCTTGTAAATTTTGTCCAATTGTGAGTTCATTTCTTTATAAAATTTTAGAAATTTGGAGCCTGCATTTTCTGATAATATTTGTGGTCGTTCACGTACATATACCCTTAATGGAGTGAAAGTGGAACGATGTAAATGAGAACTGAAATGAATTACTGGAACACTTGATACATCATGTTTGAATTTAAATTTCCCTCCAAAATCCAACATTATCCGTAAATTGTCGATAAAAAGTAATGCAGAACTATCAGTTCTTTAGTATGCACTAACGAACGCTTGAAATCATCTACTGGGGCACTTGATTTATTAAGTTAGATTTAAAAATTTCCCTACAAATCCAACATTATCTGTAAATTCATCGATAAAAAGCAATACAGAATCTTCAAGAACTATCAGTTCTTTAGTTTGCACCAAAGCTTAAATCATCTACTGGGACACTTTATATATCGTGTTTTAATTTAAATGTCGCTCCAAAATCCAACATTATCCGTAAATTGTCGATAAAAAGTAATTCAGAACTATCAGTTCTTTAGTATGCACTAACGAACGCTTGAAATCATTTACTGGGGTACTTGATTTATCAAGTTTTATTTAAAAATTTATCTAAAAAATCCAATATTATCTGTAAATTCATTGATAAAAAGAAATACAGAATCTTCAAGAATTACCAGTTCTTTAGTTTGCACCAACGCTTGAATCGTCTACTGGGACACTTTATATATCGTGTTTTAATTTTAAGTGTCGCTCCAAAATCCAACATTATCCGTAAATTGTCGATTAAAAGTAATGCAGAACTATCAGTTCTTTAGATTCACCAACGAACGCTTGAAATCATCTACTGGGCACTTAATTTATCAAGTTAGATTAAAAAATTTCCCTAAAAAATCCATCATTATCCGTAAATTCATCGATAAAAAGAAATACAGAATCTCCAAGAACTACCAGTTCTTTAGTTTGCACCAACGCTTGAATAATTTATTGGAGCACTCGATGTACCGAGTTTGTTTACTCCAAAATTCAACATTACCGGGTACTGATAAAATCATCGAAAAAAAGAAATATAGAATCTTCAAGAACTACCAGTACCAAGTTTGATTACTTCAAAATTCAACATTACTGATAAATTCATCGATAAAAAGAAATACAGAATCTTCAAGAACTGGTAGTTCTCATAGTTTACATCAACGCTTTAATCATCTGTTGAGGCACTTTATATACCATGTTTTAATTTAAATTTCCCTCCAAAATCCAAAATTATCATTAACTTAGATTTATGGATGAAAAGTAATA
This sequence comes from Periplaneta americana, assembly GCF_040183065.1. Lineage (NCBI taxonomy): Eukaryota > Metazoa > Arthropoda > Insecta > Blattodea > Blattidae > Periplaneta > Periplaneta americana. Next base: position 41,908,259 of record NC_091132.1, on the reverse strand, counting down.
CAGAATTTTGAAGAATCACTCGTTCTTACTTTTTGTACCAACTCTTAGTCTATTTGAACACTTTATTTACCAACTCTGAATTTAAATTTCCCTCCCAAATCCAAAATTACTCGTTAATGTATCGCTAAAATGAAATACAAAATCTTCAAGAAATAATCGTGAGTACTAAAAATGTGGGTTATGGAAGATTTTAAGGTTTTAACTAATGAAAAATATACGAAAAGTATAACAACGTCGACTTTACGTGACACTGAAAAGCGGACCGTATCATTATGTGGAACCCTTCAATCAGGAAATAATAGTAATACATCCTTCAGAATTTAAAACACAAAATCTATGTTACAAATCCTGTAATAACTCATGCACGTGTAACACAAAACTGGTTTAAGCTGTGTTCAGCGCACACTAAATTTTAGAATCCCATCCCACTTATCTCGTCGGCTCTTATCCTCATTTAGCTAATAGAAACCATGACAAAATAATTGTTTGTAGCAAATGAATGTAGGACATCGGAATACATATGGAACATCCCTGTCACGGTCTCGTGGTGGAGAGATGATAGAAATAATACATACAAGTCAATGCGAAAACTCATTCACCATGAAATTAAAAGAATAAAAAAACTTCTGTAACTTCAATATCCGGGGGTTAATGATTCAATTCAACACACAAAAGGCGTGAGATAGTTGTCTGTGGTCATCGGGCCAAATAAAAACTCTCGTTTTCTGTCTCGGCGTGATCGCTCGAGCGAAACAATATGGTGGCCAGGTACAAATGTGCATTACTACCAAGTCATGCAATCTGAGATGCTCCTCATTCTTCTATCAATCTTAATTATCTAAACTAAATAATCACAATTCACTGTCACAATAATGAACGGAAATGTTTGAACTCCCATGATGAAATACAATAAAATACACGGTGGATTTTTAAATAATCCTACATTAAAGTGTAGTACATCGACTCTTAGAATAAAAGTCCACATTTTTTCCTTAGGCCTAATGTCTTTCCAACTTTCGTGATATGATTCTTTGGAGTAAACTAAGCAATTTATACACGTCAAATTTGAAAATCAAATTTGGGAGCCGAAAGAAATTTTTTTTTTGGGAAAAAAATTAATACAATTTTCGACCTACACTCCTTTAGAAACTGACCTTGGGTAAAACGTCTTTCGCCAAAATTGTCCCCTACGCATGGTGAATGTTACATACTAAATTTATTAATTTATCTTGAACTATTAAAACGATATGCCACATTATACGTATAAACACTTTAGAAAAAATATACATATAATAATTATAATCGATTGAAAATAATAATTTTAGTTTACAACATAGCCACATGTTTAAACTTTAATTTGGTACCTCAATGAAGTATTTTACCCAATTTGAAGTCTACTTTTTGTCCGTCGGAAGGATAATAAATGTCGGAAAATGTGAAATAGAATACAGACACTGAAGATGTAAGGTATAGAAAGTATATTTCACTTATATTATAAATATCCAAATAATTGTGATACTATTGAGATAATGGGTACAAGTTATATATTATTGAAAACTAGAAGAAATGAGCTTCCAGTTGATGCAAAAACATTATTTACCAAATATTTGAAGACATCTGACATTTCTAGAGTCGATGTATACTTTAAAATACGAGACAACATTTAGATTATCTTATTTCACTATTAGGCTTACTTACTCTAACATGAATAGGAAAAGTTCGGACTACCATCACGAGATTATAATGAAATAAACGTTGGTATTTAAATAATACGTTAAAGGAAATCTCTCTATTCCGGATTTTGTAAATAACGGAAACCTGTTAATAAATGAATTTTACATGGATTCGCGAATAAATCGGTACAAAGTTATGCAAAGTAACCTATATTTCACGAAACCTATCTAATGCGGAAACGCACGACTTTAATGTGAAATAAGTAGGGTGGGTATATTGATATTATTTACTGTGATATTTAAATCATCCCAGTTCACTCTTAACTTAATAACAGATACGCTTATATTTAGACTAATATGACGAGATATAATAAATAAACGTGGATACCTATTTAAATAATACGTTACAGGAAACCTCTCTATTACGGAACGTGTAAATAACGGAAACCTATTAATAAATGAATTTTACATGGATTCGCGAATACATAGGTACAAAATCATGCAAAGCAACCGGCATCTCACAAGAACTATCTAATGCGGAAACGCACGACTTTAATGTGAAATAAGTAGGGTATATTAATATTTTTACTGTGATATTTAAATTATCCCATTTCACTCTTAACTTAATAACAGATAAGCTTATATTTAGACTAATATGACGAGATATAATAAATAAACGTGGATACCTATTTAAATAATACGTTACAGGAAACCTCTCTATTACGGAACGTGTAAATAACGGAAACCTGTTAATAAAGGAATTTTACATTAACTCGCGAATACATCGGTATAAAGTCAAGCAAAGCAACTTGTATTTCACAAAAACTATCTAATGCGGAAACGCACGACTTTAACATGAAATATGTACGGTACATTGATATTATTTACCGTGACATTTAAATTGTCAAATTTTACTATTAATTTAATAACAAACGGACACATTTAGACTACCATGACGAGATATAATAAAATAGATGTGAATAATAATGTGTTAAATGAGACCTTCCTACAACGAAACTTGTAAGTAACGAAAAACTATTATTAAATGAATGACTCAGCCAATCCTATATTTTTTTTCCATATTTATGTTTACGGAAATGGGACAAATGTAATGACCGAATAAAATAACATCAGGATAGGAGATTCGGACACATCCTATGCATGGAAATAATACCGACAAGAATCCATGTCTTGGCATTTCTCTTGGTCAATTTTCTTCAACTTTACATAAACATACGTTTTCACATGTGAAATCTCCGAGGGCTATATAAGGGCACAGGGGGTGGTTCAGATGACCCGCGTACGATATGATTTCAAGTCTTTTTGAATAATGGGCCTCGAAGGTGAACACAAAGTAGGTAAGCTGCCAAAGGAGTACAGCCTAGCTCGCCTCCCAAACACGACAATTTCGATGATGTGCTTAGTACTGCACACGCAAATCAAGCGCTGTTTTCATTTCTAAAGCACGGGGAATCACATCCGAAGAGAAACAAGGCCATGGGAACATTATCCTTCAAACACGAGTCCATGTTTGTTCTGTTATAACATTGCACTAATATTAAAGAAACTTTAGTGAGAACGCATGGAAAAAAAAAATCAATGTTAATTGGTAATATTTAAACTATACATCTACAAAAAAAAAAAAAAAGTTGCGACGTTAACTTAATATAACTTTTCCAGCTTTTATAACGGAACACCTAGGAATATTTTAAGGGGACAGGATGGTATTTTTTGGTGAAAAATGAGTAAATTAAAAAAAATCTTTAAAATACTCTGTGATATGTGTGGAATGCATAGCATAACATTTTGCAGGTATTTGTGCCCTTATCGGATGTTGAGTCGCCATTTTTAAACTTCTTTTCTTTAAAATACCCTTTGATATGTGTGGAATGCATTGCATAACATTTTGTGGATATTTGTGCCCTTATCGGATGTTGAGACGTCATTTTTAAACTTCCTGTGCTATGGATTTTAAATCACACGCCCGCTTTTATCGGTTTCCAGTAGCTTCATTTTTTTGCTACATTGCCAGACAAAAATGGATATAATTTCTGAACTATTAAAGATACATGCATGCAATTTATAACACACATTCTTTAGACTATTAGAAAACTTTTCTCTGTAACAGAATTTTGTTAACTGATTTAATTTTAAAAATACGTCCGTTTGTTTGCAAGAAAGGAAATCAGAAAATTGTTATATTTTAATTGTTTATTTTACAAACGTAGGGATTAATATCAAAATTCTGTTACAGACAGTTTGTAGAACATGCTTTTGCAAATACATTGCAAAAAACTGTTTGAATCTATCTTTAAAAACGGTTTAGATATATCGGTTTTAGTACAATCCTGCATTCAATCCTGCATTGGGTAGATTTTTTTTTTCAAATTTGGGCCCCCAAATATTTTTTTTTTTCAAAATATTTTTATTTGGTTGAGTTGCCACAGCTATGTGCTCTCTACATACAAAAAATTAATATTTTACACCAAATAGGAAAAAAGTTTTAAAAAATACCATCCTCTCCCTTTAAGACCTGAGTACCTTTTCAGCGTCTTCTCGAGTAGTACAACAGATGGCAGGCGTGTACGCAGTATTTATTGATTTTTTGCAGGGCTTGGTACGGAGATTTTAACCCCAAAGCAATACACATTAAAACGCAAGAAATAAACTCATTTTATTAGAATATTAAAATTAACATGAACACAATTTATTTTACTTTGAATACATGTTGTTGATTATGCAGTTTGTGAAATTTATCTGGCAAATGGCTCCCAGTGGAATTTTTGAAGTTGGGTTAATGTGTATTTGAGTGAGTCAATCAATGTCACTTTCAAAATTCGCGCTTATCATTTTGGATTGATGCTCTCGAGGCTTGCGGAATGTTGCGTGTACGATATTAATCAATATCACATATGCTTAGTGGAAATCAATGGTTCAGATAACATAATGAAAATCAGTACTTTAATGTATGTAATTAAGATACAGTCACGTCACATGTAATGAGCGTATTATAGCAAAAAATTGTTTTGTTACCAGATTTCCTATACATTTTTTTTTAATATTTAAGGGGTTAAGTACAGCTTACAGCAGTAAAATTTTGGAAATATTCAACATTTTTTTCCTCCATTACTGTATCTTGTATTAATAATGAAAATTAAGAGGCTATGTGTAAATCACTGTACTTCTGCTATATGAAAAAATATTTTCTTTGATTTAAAAAAAAATTATTTACATTTTTTTTTAAATTCAGTTCACTGTGCAGTGATGAAGCGTTTCCCTAATAACTCAAAAACTATTCAACATTCTGTGATGAAATTTTTTGTGTGTGTTTATGCATGTCATATCTACAATATGATGCAAGATCACTTCTCTACCTTTGATAGATTGTGTGATAAAATATAAATTCATTTTAAAAATGGTCAAATAACAGTATTTTCTTCTAAAACAAAATAAAAAAATATTATTTATTAAGGAATGTAGTTGAAAGAGCATGATATTGTAAACATGAGTTTCAGCAATAAAATAAAAGAGAGAGAACATGGAAAACTTAACACGTTTATGAGTTATAAGGGAAAAGCTTCATCACTGCAGAGTGAACTGAATTTTGAAAAAAAAAAAAAAAAAAAAGTAAATAATTTTTTTAATCGTAAAAATATTTTTTCCATATAGCAGAAGGACAGTGTTTTACATATACCATTTTCATTATTGTACAAGATACAGTAATGGAGGAAAAAATGTTGAATATTTTCAAAAATTTTACTGCTGTAAACTGTATCTAACCCCTTAAAGGAGCTAGGGATATAATTATATTCATGTAATTTACAGAGTTTCAAAGCATGGACCTTTGTACAAACAAAGTTAGCAAAATTATTCAAAATCTAAATATTCAATTGAGTAAAATAGCTGTGAAAAATTGATACAATATATTTAAAACTTCAGCCGTAAGAAAATAAAATACGTGTTCATGAAATCATATAATGATGAGATCCTAGTCAACATACTAGCAACGAACAAAGCAACGGCGAGAGATAATTCTCCGCTTCTCTCGTCGGGAACTGAACCAGGGTTTGCAGGAAGTAACCACACACGCTACCACAAAGCCACAGCAGAGGATGTAAGTTGTAATCATGCGACTAAAATAATACATCAACGTTCGGGAACCAAACTTAGTATATTCAGGCATGAAATCCCCTTGGGTTTATTTATCTCTGTCTGGTAATCTGCAATTTCTGACACTTTGTACAGGCTCTAATGACTGCTAAAATTTATTGAGTTGTAAGTGCTTTCCACGATACGGTGTAGCTTTACGGGTACAGCAGCACGTAATTCAATCGTACTACTTACTCACGCTGTGTTAATTTCTTTGCTAGAGAGATAATTTCAGAAGTTATAAAACTCGCTTCAGAGAAGGCAGTTGGAAATAATCTGACATTATTTTACCGCCTTTCTCTAAAATACCCAAACTTCTGGACTCTGTATAGATGAAAGGAAGAGCGAACGAAAAAAAAAACAATAAATCATTAAATCAACGTTGGCATTATTGTAACAGAAAACAAAATAAAACACTAATTTCCTCATGTAGTTTCTGAATAGTAAAATTCTCAGACGGGCACCATCAGCCCTAGTAAACCAGATTTATTTAGTTCAGTGAGAGCTTGTATTGAGATCGACCGTGGCCGCAACAAAAATAAAACACAAGATTTATATCTTATACTTCAAACCATAGATGACGGCAGAAAAAAGTATGAGTAAAAGTTCTTTAAAAATGGATAGGACAAGATCTCCTAAACTGGCTTTCAATGCAATCACAAAGACAGAAGGGATAACATGTTCGAGAAAAAGTTTTGAACCCAATAAACAATTCAGGCGTCACATATAATTTTTAAATATTTGTCTCAATCCCTCACAGCTATTTTACTAAACCTGAATATTTAGATTTTGAATAATTTTGCTAACTTTGTTTGTCCAAATGTCCATGCTCCGAAACTCTGTAAATTACAAGAATATAATTATATCCCTAGCTTCTTTAAATATTTTTTTAAAATGTACTGTATACCAAATCTGGTAACTAAACTATTTTTGTGCGAGATCATGCGTATTTGCTTGGTTTCCGCACAAAACCAATACGCGGAAAGTCTAAAATTCCACATTCAGTATTCCCAATCTTACACACATAACAATTTCCCTCTTCTTACCACTTAAGTGACATATTGATTTTACTGCTTTAGGCTTTTAACATATTATTTTTAGAGACGTTTAATATAGTACTAATTATAAATTGGAAACCTACCACTGCAATTTCACCTAAATTGCACTGTTAATTATTGTTTTTAAATATTTGCAAAAATTAAGTAAACTCTACAACTCCACTGAAATTACTGCATTCGTGATGCAAGTAACATTAAGGAAGCCGTGAAAAAATCAACAAATCAACTTGCCGATGTTATTACTGCAATATGTTATATAAATAATAGTTAAAATATTAAAATGAAAAATAAATAATTACATAACCTTACCGTTCGCATTTATAGACTGGAGGGGAAAAAAAAAGACAGACGTATATCACGGCCTGCTGGAGTATAGTAAACACAGAAAACATTTTAAAGCAACAATGTTGAAGTTAGATATTTTTGTTTTCCAAATTTGCCGTCATTGAACAAAAACCAAGACGGAGATTACATTGCAACTAATTAGAAATTCCTCTTTCAGGTATGTAATAAACGATCTTCGCACAAAATAATGTACGATACACGAGCGGCATGTTTTCTTTCAATTCTCGAAAATTAAAAGAGCTCAACTACGTTTCGCTTTTTCAAACTTTTCCTCGAACATGAAAACTTCAACATACCGCTCTTGTAACGCATATTACTTTTGCTATAATACGCTCATTATATGTGGCGTGACTGTATCTTAATTACATATCGCTACATTAAAGTACTGATTTTTATTATGTTATTTCAACTATTGATTTCCACAAAGCATATGCAATGTTGGTTAATATCATCCCGCAAGCCTTGAGAACATCAATCCAAAATGGCAAGGGCGAGTTTTAAAAGTGACATTTATCGAATCACTCAAATTTCCACAGTTCAAATGACAGTTTACTGGCATTGGCCGCCGATAACGTTATGATTTTGTAAAATGTTACCGTGTTGTCAAATTTATTTGCTAGTTAAAATTCAGTACTATACAATAAAATAGGCAATAGACTCTGTATTTTAGCGGGCTATGAGAGACTGAAAAATATAGCAAAATCCAATCATTCACCCGTCTGGAGTAACGGTTGGCATGTCTGACCGTAGAACGAGCGGGTCCGGGTTAAAATCCTGGTTGAGGTTTTTCCCGGGGGTTTTCACTCAACTCACTTAGAGCAAAATGCTGGATAACTTTCCGCGCTGGACCCTGGAATTATTTCGCTGGCATTATCACCTTCATCTCATTCATGCTAGATATCCATAGCAGTTGATAAAGCGTCGTAAAATAACCAATTAAAAATATCCAACCGCGAGATGATGAGACGTGCCAAAGTTTATCAATGTGGGATGCGGGATTACACCAGCAATAACGTTTTCATTGCACTTATTGATATTGTAACAATGTAATATACTAGAGTAATGTATTAAGTATAAAGTGACTGTTTTCATTTCGCCATTCCTTTCGGAAATATGAACCAGGAAGTAAGGACGAACCGCTTGACAAGGCTTCCTCTTCGTCAAGTGGCAGAAACCTACAATCATGATGAACATCGCGAGAGCACATTTGGTTTGATTTTATTAAAGCATAAGTTCTCAACATGCTCTCGAGAGATGCAAAGTCACCGAAATAAGTCACTCCAAACGTTATCCAGGATATTCCTCAGCGGTTTTATAACCCGTGCGGGTCAGTTGATGCAGTGTTTGTCTAACCTGTACCACCGCTGAATGCGGTTGAAGTGTAATGCACAATTAACACGGTGTGTAATATCAGAGTTACGACTCCAGTGTGCTAGAAACCCTAATTGAAGTGCTGCGAGGTATAGGGCCTGCATGAGAATACGGTTGTCAATTCGGATGGAACTTTTGTAATAAACGTCGTGAAAGTCCATTGCACAGCATTAAGAGTGGATTACACCAACAGGAAGCGACCAATTTGTGTGCAACTCACGAGCGCGCTCCACGTGGAGTCCCAGCCGAGATGTCGGCATGTCAGCCTTACTCCAGTTTATCACACAGAAAAATAGGCTGCTGCAGCGATTTATACTCCTAGCTTTGATTATCTTAGCTGTTAAAACATCGACAATGGGAACATCATTTAGATTTTCTTCATACGATCTAATTAACATGCTCATAAAGTTTACATATTCCACTGCGGTGGACATTAAAATTTCACTCGGTTAACCATTATAGTCGGTTATGGTATAAGGAAACATTAAGATGCGACTTTGACGCTATAACTCTTTGTTACAGGTTCGAACACTGTCTATGGCAGTGGATCCCAAACTTTTTGAAGGTGCGACTTATTTTTGGGTGAGATATTTGTTTGCAACCCCACCCTCATTACCATACCAGTGGGAGGCCGGAGGGAAAAAGACCTTTGGGGAGGCCGAGACGTAGATGGGAGGATAATATTAAAATGGATTTTAGGGAGGTGGGATATGATGATAGAGAATGGATTAATCTTGCTCAGGATAGGGACCAATGGCGGGCTTATGTGAGGGCGGCAATGAACCTCCGGGTTCCTTAAAAGCCAGTAAGTAAGTAAGTAAGTAAGTAGTAATTTGTATAGCTCAACTGATGAATTGTTTATGATTATAAATTGAATTAATCTACTTGATATGAATTGTACAAATTTGTATAGCAAAACGAAAGTATGCTTGTAAATTGAATTAATCTGTTTACTTTGTATTGTATATGTTTGTATAGTTTTGGCTGATGAATTGCATATGCTTTAAATTGAATAGTAATCTGTATAGCTCTATTGATGAATTGTTTATATTTGTAATTCGAAGTAATTTGCATGATATATATTATCAACTTCTGTATATCTCAACTGATTGAATCGTTTATGCCTTAAATTGAATTAACTTACTTGTTTTGTATTATATGTTATAGCTCAACTGATGAATAATCGTTTGCGTTTGTAAATTTAATAATCTGATTGGCTATGTACTATATATTTTTAGCAGAGCCATCGATGTAGCTCAGTCGGCAGACTCGCTGGCTTGCTGATCAGGAGCTGCGCTCGGGCTTGGGTTGGATCACCCATTTGGTCTCATTGATTGGTTTCTTCCGAGGTTTTCCCCAGCCGTGGGACTGATGCCGGAGGTCTATGGCGAGTCCTCGGCCTCACTTCATTTCACCCCCTTTGGTCTGATTATCTGATTGGGTTTTTTTTCCGAGATTTTCCCCAAACATAAGGCAAATGCCAGGTAATCTTTTGGCGAATCCTCGAGTTTCATCTCATCTCACTACATGTCGCCAAAATATTGTAAAAATTTGTAGAAAATTGTAAAAAAAAAATTGCAGAAAATTGCAAAATTTTAAAAATTTTAAAATATTATAAAAATTTGTAAAAATTGTAATTGTAATATTGTAAAATTGTGACTTGTTCCACATCTTAAAGCTTCATTGCTAATGTAAGATCTATGAATATAAAAAATTAATTGAAAAATGAAAAAAAGTAACTCCATTCAAAAAAACAAATACTTGTAAGATCGTGAACAGTGATAATTTTACTCAAAACCAGTACCACCCAACTTCTAATGTGTCGATACCTGCAAGACGAGAAACTGCAATATGCTGCAATTACAGCTATTGTTGTTAGGCCTTGAACGTTAGAGAAATTAGTTGTAGTACGTTGTTTCAAAATAAAATAAAAATGTAACAATGTAGAACCCAATTTTGATATCGCATATTTTTACTGTTTTGTCAAATGATAGTGCACGAATGCATACATGTTTTAAGATTTGATAGTGCATGGAAATACGGGCTCCAGTAATGACGATGGTGTTGATAATATTGGTGACAATGGGGTAATGATGATAATGATAATGATAATGATATTGGCGATGGTGATAATCACAGAGATCCACACCTGTGGAGTAACGGTTAGCGCGTCTGGCCGCGAAACCAGGTGGCCCGGGTTCGATTCCCGGTCGGGGCAAGTTACCTGGTTGAGGTTTTTCCGGGGTTTTCCCTCAACCCAATATAAGCATTTCATCGGCAGTATCATCTTCATCTCATTCAGACGCTAAATAACCTAAAATATTGATAATAGTTATTTATGGTACTTGTGAGGTAAGTGCATCTTTATTGCGCGAGTGGAAAGATCACGCTCACAAGTACCATACGTAATTTTATCCATGACCATAACGAAAAATTCTGTTTTATAAAAGAAAATATGTTGAAAATAAGTCCTCATATAATCACATACCATGGCATGGATTTTAGAATCGATACGTGTACTAGATAGGTTATGATGTAGGAGGACATGATTAGTGAAGAATGGTATCTAAGGCGTTGGATAAATAACAAATGATAATTAATTATATAATTTTAACATATATTTTTTTTTCATTTTAAACGTGTATTTTCGTCTTTTTGAAGTTTCAGGGATTATTTAGAAGTGTTGCCGGGACTAATGTGATTAAAATAATTTCACATTTTACTTCTGTAAACTTAAGAGGAAGATTAAAACCTAATTTATCATCGTGTCTGTTTACCTCAGTTGGCTAACGCGTGTTGTTTTAAAATTTTAAAATCCTATAAATCCAAATTCGCAGGTTTAAGTCTGCTCGCATCCCAAAAGGTAAATTATTACATAATTAAAAAAAAAGACATATTAGATATGGATGCAATGCACAAATTACGACATAGTAGATAGAGAAAAGCGGAGATTGAGTGTATGTATATTTAAGAAATGGTAATAAAGAAGTAGAGGTAGGACATCTAGTAACTAATATATTGAGTAATAATTGAATGGAAAAGTATACGTGTGTATCCGGGTGCTAGGAAAATACTAATGAACTGTGAGGTAAAGTTCAAATTGTGAGGTAAAGTCTTTATCTCACTAGTGGAATAAAGTAATGTTGAGCCTACTTTACAAACGCAAAAGTATTTAGTAAAGGCATGTTTTTCGTTATGGTCATGGATAAAGTAAAATAACCTACTACAATAAAAATAAAAAATAATAATCACAGTGATGGTGACGATAGCTATGGTGGTCATAGTGATGAGCGGTGGTGATTGTGATAAGAGTGGTAGTAGTCGTGGTTGTTATGGCGACGGCGGTAGAGCAAGAATGACAGCTGCTGGGTTGTACTGTTGTACGAGTAATTCCAAGGTACTCGTATATGGAGAAAAACATCAATCTCCACCGTGACTACGTCTCTTGCGCCCCCTTTTGCCATTACTTTTTATTACTCTCATATTTCATGAAGGCAGGGTTGATTCCTGACGAGAAATGATGTCGACATTTACGTCCCTCATACTGGAACTAAATGACCGACTGGTCGTCTTGTTTTGTTGTCACATGAAGAGATCTTGCACAGTGCTGACAACACGACCAGGGAGTTTCGCGTTTATGGACATATAATACTAATTCACAGCTCAGGCTGAAGCCAAATAGCTAGGCCTTAAAATTTCATTAAGGCTGTAATAGCAGTTTGTAGAGTAACGGCAGGGTTGGTAGGACTGTACGTATCGAACGTCAAGGGACTTACTCTTCCCTCTGGACTGCTCCTGAATGGAAATGATGCCTCATTTTCAATGCAAACTTATGCATAAAATAAACATAGAAGCCAGCGGCCATGTATCACAACGGCTTAACATAAACGTAACGCTTTCCGAATCTCAAGACAAAGCTACAACTGACGGCTTCCCAACAAAGGGAGTGGATATCCATTCCCGGCATATCCTGCAAGAGTTTTTACGTGCATAGAGAGTTCTGAAAAGATTCTCCTAGAAATCTGATGTCCTCACTATTGTTCTTTTTATCACCAATCATCTTCGCATCAACTCTGAATATCTTTGTAGTTTAAGGAGTTAGGTACAGCTTACAGCAGTAAAATTTTTTGAAATATTCAACATTTTTTTCCTCCATTACTGTATCTTGTACAATAATGAACATTGGTAGTCCTATGTGTGAACACTGTCCTTCTGTAATATGAAGAAAAAGAAAATATTTTTACGATTTAAACAAATTATTTATTTTTATTTATTTTTTTTTTTCAAAATTCAAAACGGTGGCAGTTCACTGTGCAGTGATGAAGCGTTTCCCTCATAATTCATAAACTTGTTAACTTTTTCATGTTCTCTCTCTTTTATTTTATTGCTGTTTACAATATCATGCTCTTTCAACTACATTTCTTAATAAATAATATTTTTCTTTTATTTTGTGTTAGAAGAAAATACTGATATTTGACCATTTTTAAAATGATTTTATTTTTTATCAGACAATCTATAAAAGGTAGAGAAGTGATTTTGTATCATACTGTAGATATAACATGCATAAATATACACAAAAAATGTCATCACAGAATGTTGGATAGTTTTTGAGTTATGAGAGAAAAGTTTCATCACTGCATAGCGAACTGCCACCATTTTAATTTTGAAAAAATATATATAAATAATTTTTTAATCGTAAAAATATTATCATATAACAGAAGGATAGTGTTTTACATATACTAATTTTCATTATTGTAGAAGAGGAAAAAGTTAAGGGTGTTTGAGAATAAGGTGCTTAGGAAAATATTTAGGGCTAAGAGGGATGAAGTTACAGGAGAATGGAGGAAGTTACACAACACAGAACTGCACGGATTGTATTCTTCACCTGACATAATTATGAACATTAAATCCAGACGTTTGAGATGGGCAGGGCATGTAGCACGTAGGGGCGAATCCAGAAATGCATATAGATTGTTAGTTGGGAGGCCGGAGGGAAAAAGACCTTTAGGGAGGCCGAGACGTACATGGGAAGATAATATTAAAATGGATTTGAGGGAAGTGGGATATGATGATAGAGAATGGATTAATCTTGCTCAGGATAGGGACCAATGGCGGGCTTATGTGAGGGCAGCAGTGAACCTCCGGGTTCCTTAAAAGCCAGTAAATAAGTAAGTACAAGAGGAAAAAAAATGTTGAATATTTCCAAAATTTTACTGCTGTAAGCTGTACGTAACCCCTTAAGATGGAAGTTATAACATGATCTAATACCAAAATTTGTTTAGTTTATATAAAGTGTTATAAAGCATTCAATATTTTGAGAGGTGATAGTGTTCATCAAAACAAGGAAACAAAGTCTAATAAACATGAGTCCTAAAATTAATATCTGAGATATGAGTACTTGTTCATCAACATCATACGAGATGGTAAATATAATTTCCATTAAAATAAAAAAAAAAATTCAGTATTGTGAGAGGGGTCATCGAAAAAAAAAATATAATAAACATGGGTCCTAAAAATAAATTTTGTACGAAACAAGGGCTTAAAATTGGTATTGTAAGAACAGCATACCTTCTAATGGGAGCTTTTGCTTGCTCCTTATTGGGTGCAGGGTTGTTTCCGATCTCTGGAAACGCATTTTGAATGACGTCATGTACGTCAGGAGTCACACAACTGAAATGTGGTGAGAGGATACATACCAGGAGTGAGTGATTTCATAGTCAGAGTGCACGGTGTCTCACAGCAGCAATGACCTAGAAAATGGTGCCTTTTTGGGAGGGGTACATTGCGACCCTTTCCTATGCCAGGTACAGTTTAGTCAAAATAAAAGAAGCCTGCAAAAAACGTGGTTTCGTTACTTCAAACAAAGGATCTTCTGTGTACCTAATAAGACTGGCAAAGGTAGGGTGGGATTAATTCCAGAGGGGAAAAAGCAAGCAAATCCACTCTCCGCCACAAGCCGCACCCCCCGAAATGATACAAACGAATCCCATCTGAGTTGTAATTGAACTATAAACGCAGAACGAACAGGACGGATACGGTACACGAGTACACAACTCAAAAGGTATCAGTCACTTTCCGAGTACCTATATGATTTGATTATAACTCCACCTCTCGGCAATGTTCAGTTTTGTGAACAAAGAGCATGAGACCGCTTCTAGTGTGCAAGGAGTAAACCATAGATGTTACAAACAATGACGTCAGTGGCGGCTTGTAATAATAGATTTGGTAATTTTCTCGCAAACGGCTCGTTTGTGAACCTATGCTTACTGGAATTTTTTTGTTTCTATTATCGTGTACTTTTGAACCGTTTAAGTTGATACACCCTGTAGAGCATATCTGCATTCACATTTCAAGTTTATATAAATCCAGTTCCTGATGCTCATGATTAGGCTTCGTATTCCAGCTACCTATAAGCTGGAATGAAGTTGCCTGATTCGAAGTATATGTGACGTCACAGCGCAGGTACAGGTACGTTCGTATACAAAATAGTTACGCATCCTTTGGCCTCTTCCTCTAGAAAGTCAAAACCGGACGCAGTCATAGTGAGTAGTCTTATCGATCACTGCTCTTACTAGTCGTATTATTTAAATAACTACATCTTTGTGGCTGATTGAAGGTTCATTGCAGAGGTAAAATGCCTTAAATAAGACGCTCAAGCGTGCAATATTACAGGGCATAGCTGAGGATATTTGAACGTATATTTTCACTGTCAATATAGACAACATTTGCATAAATTGTGTAATAAACGTAAAAGTGACCAAAACAGTGCACTGAAGGACACGGCAGTAGGAAAAGGCACAGAAACTGTGTTGAACGTAATCCAAAACAGTACTATCACAATCTGAAAAGTATCAAGATATTAACTCGACATTTAGCATGGATTTGTGTAGCCTACCGTGATGTTCATTGCCAACATCCCAATTAATAAATTAAATAATCTACATTTCAGGGAATTTCTAGAAAAGTAGGCCTACATCGAAAATTAGTGGTTTTCCGTGATGGGCGACATATGCAATATCCTAATGAAACACGAAAAAATGTCAGACAATAGGAATATCTTGTACTACATCATGCACCAATAACGTCATGTGGTACTGAAAGAATTTCTTGCAATATAAAATCATTCACTGCAAAAATCACGACGACAATGAACATCACGGCTCAATCATATGTTTATTAATATAGTTTCAGAATGTCGGGACTTGACTGTACTCCACGAACACGCAGCGACGACCTGTTTGTTTATATCCTTATCCGTTGCCAGTGTTCGGCTACTACTGGGTATTCATTTCAAAGTGTGTCATGACATCACTGTTGTTGGGTCACCGATTTGAAGCGAGTTTCAGCTTATATGTTAGAGAAGTTGCCTATTATTTAAGGCGTTCTTCAATCTGAACTTGAGAACGTGTACGGTATAACTTGAACGTCGTAGCAACAGATGGCGGTCTGTACGGTCTGTGCGCTACCATAACCTCTTTCGAACTGTGTTTTGCGCGGCCAAGTCGTACGCAGGGTATTTGTTATCATCGGTTGCGTACAGTAACATTCCACAACACAAATCAAATGCTCCGTGTCCATGTTGACCGTCGAAGTTAATGTCAACAAATACGTAAGTAATCGTCTTAACCCTCTCCCCATATCCCGACAGTACGTATTTCCAAACAGTTCACATTACTGCCACTACCGGCGTTACCATACGATCGGTACTTACTCTTCAGAATGAACGCCGTACTTGCTAGGCAACTTCTCTGCCTCATAGGTTATACACCTCTGCGGAAGTGTAGGAAGATTGAATTCTCTAGGCTCATCGGCTAGCCACATGACGGCATACAGCGAGCCATGACACACTTTGAACTGAACACCCAGTATATATCCAATGTGTCTTTAACTTCAGTCTTTAGGTAGCTGAAATACGAAGCCTACTCATGATTATGACGAAATGAAAAATACTATGCGAATATCTGTACAGGAGGAGCTTAAAGGAGCAATCACTTAAGCACTCCAAAAAGGAGCAGATAAAAGAGACCGCTTTTATGACCCTCTCCTCGCGCAGTGGGAGTAAAGTCACGTCTTAAGAAAGCAGGAATGCAATTAGGTCTTGCTAAAACCTATAATCCAGCATCAATTAAAGCAAGTTCGTGGTGTCAAATGTCACAGTGAAACATTATCAGAATCATTAAGGCTCCTGTAATCGGTGCGTTACGGTTAACGGGGCTGCTCCCACGGTCTGAACGAGCAGCCTACAACCTGCGGATCAGCAGCGTTCACAGGCCCCATTCATGCATTTCTTTATGAATTGAAGAAAAGAGCGGCGCTCACGACCATAAAGAAACGTTCTATTCAAGCCCCCGCTTTTCGGTGTCTTGAATATGCGGTATTCTGAACTCCTAAAGGCTCTCTGTTCTCTCAAATTCTATTCACAAACTGGCGATTTACTTTGAAATAGTTCAAGTTCCCCATTTCTGTTCTATTCCTATATATCATCGTCTCTGTCCCTTGTCATCCTGAAATTTAATAATTATATGATTGGCATAAATCGATTCCTTACACATAAAAAGCTTCACTATACGGGATTACGATAAGAAATTCTGGGAGTTTGCATTGCTGTGGAAACTAAAATGGTATTCATTCATTCAATGTTCTGCCCATTAGCAGGTTTCTCATTGCAAATCCAACATTCTCTAATCTTTCCTATTTTCCGCCCTCCTCTTAGTCTCCGCATATGATCCATGTATCTTAATATTTATTTATTTATTCATTTTGCCAATAATTGTAACATAAATATAATATAAGCAGATAAAACTTTATCTCGCCCCTGAAAGAGTAGAACTCGTGCTCAGGAGCGGATTCCTGAATTGAAATTAAGAAGTATACAGTACAATTTGTCTTATATCTACTACGCAATAAAAATATATAAATTTAAATTTAAAGTTTTTAATTTTTATAAAATCCACACATAACTTTTTTAATTTAATACTAGAACTATTAGAATTGGCAAGATTAGGATATTTAAATATAAACTTGTTATATATTCTTGGGCCTAAATTACTACTATGATTAAATACTGTAGCAGTGTTGCATTTTGGTTCAAACAATCTTGAAGAATTCATGCCTTTTGTTTCATAACATAAGAATACAATTCAAAATTATTTCGATTTTTATGTATGAATTAATACAATATAATAAATTTGTCTTATTTTAAGAACATTAAAATCTAAAAACAACTTTTGAGATGGAAAATCAATAGGTTTATGAAGACATATTTTAATTATTTTCTTCTGTAATAAATAAAGCGGATTAAAATTGGATTTAAATAAGCTACCCCATCCTATAATTCCATACATAATTACCGATTGAAATAAAGTTAAGCATATTGTGCGTAATAAACTTTTTGACAAGTAATTCCTCAATAAAATAAAATAATATATTATTTTACGTAATTTATTACAAAGGTAATTAAATGTCATCTATCATCTGATATCTTCTTCTGCTCCGAACTTTTCTCCCGTTCACTCTTGCTTCCAGTGCATCTTTCAGTAGACATTTTCTTCTTAGCTAATGACCCAGCTAATTTCTTTTCCTCTTCCTGATCAGTTTCAACATTATTCTTTCTTCACCCACACTTTCTAACACAGTTTAATTTCTTATTCTGTCCGTCCAATTCACACGTTCCATTCTTCTCCATATCAACACTTGAAATGCGTCTAGTCGCTTCTCTTCACTTCGTCGTATATTTCCAAATTAATGCTCAGATTTTCGCTAGGGATACTTCAATATAAATAAATGTCAAATTAACAGAATAAATAGCTTTATGTGTATATGTTAGGTTATTGTTCCTTATTATCAGTATTCAATATTAATTTACGCTTCCAGTAGCAAAAGGGTTACATTGTACTCTATTATTAGAGGCGATATTGTCCCCTTTTCCTGGTTGCAACGCGAGGTGTAGGACCATAAAATTGGCTCAAAGAGAATTTGTTTCCTCGGAAAAAAAAAAAAAGAAAAAAAATTCTCTTTTCATTTTACTTCAACGATACACCACTGTAAATAAATACATAAAGTTTCATTTTATTCTACAGGGACATCATTTTATTTTTACTAACATTTTTAATATTAACCTGTCTATACCTTTAGAGAACCGGAAACACCGCTTGCTCCCCCCTCCAAGACTGGAGTTCGATGATACTGGCGTAAAACACAAATCACTCTACTAGGTATAGGAAGGAAGAAAAGTAGTTCATCCATTTACGTAAACTAGGAAATATCGCGATTTTGAGTTTGATAATTTTCATTAGGTTTTTCTTTAATCAAAGTACAGTACTGTATTAAGAATAAGTGTTTTTACTCACGAAGTGAGTTATCCATGCGAACGTATTCATTATGCAGTGTATATTATACTGTCTACAGCACATTAGCGTACAATATAGAGAAATAAGTTAAATTGAAAAATAATCATAATATGAATATTTAAACACAATTTTGAAAATGGTGGCCGTTCATTTCGATACAGGCTTCAGTTCTTTTGTGCATATTATCGCACTATAGACTATTGCATCTAATTCCAATTGCCAGTTTCGTCCTTCGTACTAGTAACTCATGTTGAAATAATTCTGTACCTACTCTACTTACTGTAAATTCAATCTTCACTTCTGCCCGACCCGAAAATATAAAATTACTCAGACATGCTATCTACTGTCCGTCCAAGTGGTTATGCCGCAGGATTGTAGAAAGGGAGGAAATCACGTGACAGTTAATTACTTAACGAGGCCCTTTTATTTAAGTTAAATTAAACAGCTGTATAATATTACGTAAACTTCCAATTCCTAAGAGAAATTAATGTTTTCAGAAAAGAGCTAAGACAGCCCAGCTATTACAGAGGGGCGAGCAGAAGGAGGTGGGGGAAATCGGGATGCGACGTAGGCAAACGGACAGTACCTGTGCGAAAATATGATTTAATATTGAAAGCTCTTTCGTCACTGGAAAACGCGAACATATTTCTGGAACGTACTATACTCAGTAACTCAGTACTGCTTACTATCTGCGGTCTTGGTTCTGTGTGGAGTTGGAACTTCCTTAGTAGAAGGGGTGGGAGTGAAGTACATTCAAAAACTCAGGTACAATAAAAATTGAAGTAAAAATAAAATTATGTCACTGTATATGCAAGGATGGATATAGGCTTACTTATTATGGGGTGGGTTGGTGAATGGATGAATTAATAAGGAGTTGTAGAATGTATGGATAAGATATCATTAATTGATTTCTCAAAGAAGACAAACACTGGAAGTAAAAATGAAAGAGTGAAAGAATCTAAAATTAGATATAGGCCTACACAAGAAAGAAAAGAAAGAATGAAGAAAGAAAGTAATCTAGAAAAAAAAAAAAGAATGAAAGAAGAGAACGGAGAAAGAAATAATTTATTAATTAAGGAATGAGTAGATAAAAGCCACAGCGATACTCAGGCCGCCATGAAAAATAATGTTATACTTACAATATGGCTTCGAGGAGATGGGATTCTATAGTCGCACGGCAAAAATTTCACTTTAAAAAGTTACATCATAAAATATAAATAAGATTACTGAGAATCCGCAAACTAAACAGAAATTTTATTATGTTACGTCACAGACAATACTCAAAATTCTTGTGAAATTTCCATAATCTTCTTTGTTGTAAATCCCGGAGATCCGCGCGCAAAAGCGGCAGAATCTCTCTCCTCTCCGCTATATTTCCGAATAAATTACTGTATACGAATTGCAGGTCTTTCTCACTCCATTATTCTATCATATTCTACAGACATTTCTACCAACTGTCCTACATCGCAATAAGAGTACTTAAATGGAAAAATACGTATATCATCACCACCACTACTACTATTACTGAAACTAGACAAACAAAACTTTTTGGAACTATATCTCTACACTATAACGAACATAGCTTATTTTTAATGAGTTATTTAACGACGCTGTATCTACATTTTCTTCTTCTTTATAAGCTTAAAGACTGTTGTGTTTGAGTCTTTCCATCTTTATGGTGTTCATTCTGGGCTTCTCTTTCCTCCAGGCAATCTATCTATTGCAATTCTAACAACTCTAATGTATTCTCATCCATCCTCGAAACATGTCTATAACATTTCCTCCTCCTTCCCATAACGGCCATAACCCTTCCTCTAATTGATTATATATCGCATTGCTCTCTAATATTCTGATTTCTAATTCTATCCACCAAAGTTTTCCACACTATAATCCGAGGTGTATTCATTTCTACTTTTTGTAAGAGTTATTTTGCAAACGTTAACAGAAAAACCACAATTCCAAGTCACACACAGATTGTGTGCACTCGATGTGGGTCTCTGGCGTTTCGTCAGCCCACGCGAGTTGTGTGGATATAAAAGGGAAAAGTTGAGACGGTGTCGGGTGGAGTTCCCGGGTAGCTCAGTTGGTAGAGCGCTGGTACGTTCAACCAGAGGTCCCGGGATCGATACCCGGAACAATTTTTCTCTTGAAATTATTCAAATCTGCTTTACAGAGAGCTTTACCTGAAAGACTAGATTTGCATAATATATACGTCACTGTGTACGTTAACAGAAAAACCACAATTCCAAGTCACACACAGATTGTGTGCACTCGATGTGGGTCTCTGGCGTTTCGTCAGCCCACGCGAGTTGTGTGGATATTAAAGGGAAAAGTTGAGACGGTGTCGGTGGAATTGGTAGCTCAGTTGGTAGAGCGCTGGTACGTTCAACCAGAGGTCCCGAGATCGATACCCGGCCCGGAACAATTTTCCCTTGAAATTATTCAAATGTGCTTTACAGGGAGCTTTACCTGAAAGACTAGATTCGCATAATATATACGTCACTGTGTACGTTAACAGAAAAACCACAATTCCAAGTCACACACAAATTGTGTGCACTCGATGTGGGTCTCTGGCGTTTCGTCAGCCCACGCGAGTTGTGTGGATATAAAAGGGAAAAGTTGAGACGGTGTCGGGTGGAGTTACCGGGTAGCTCAGTTGGTAGAGCGCTGGTACGTTCAACCAGAGGTCCCGGGATCGATACCCGGCCCTGGAACATTTTTCCCTTGAAATTATTAAAGAGTTATTTTGTTTTTATTGTGTCAGTTCTTGTTTTCGCTGTATATGTTAACCCTCGACACTTATCTGGGGTATTTTTGACCCCATATCCATTTACTCCGACGTCCACCAACAAATATAACGACCAAGTTATTATTCATCTGTAAATATCTGCTGGACATTTATTCACATATTTCTAAATATTTAATTCGATAACTGATGGTATTTGTCAACATAATACAGATGCAATTTTAACAAATAAGTTATGTACAACTAATTTATTCAACATATGTTGTTCAACTGTTTTGAATTGTTTTTAACTGTTTTATAATTAAGACATAATATATATCGTACATAATACTTTGTAACTCTGGTGTTTTCTTATTTGACAATGATGTACATATACTTAAAAAAAAAAGTCCACACCTGTGGAGTAACGGTCAGCGCGTCTGGCTGTGAAACCAGGTGGCCCGGGTTCGAATCCCGGTCGGGGCAAGTTACCTGGTTGAGGTTTTTTTCCGGGATTTTCCCTCAACCCAATACGAGCAAATGCTGGGTAACTTTCGGTGCTGGACCCCGGACTCATTTCACCGGCATTATCACCTTCATATCATTCAGACGCTAAATAACCTAGATGTTGATACAGCGTCGTAAAATAATAAAATAAAAAAAAATACTTCAAAAATCACATATGCACTCTACTCTACTCTAACATGCTCCTAAAAACTCATTTGATTTTCTAGTTTCGTCGTAAAGGCACAATTCACGCATATTGTAAGTTGTCAACTAGATATTCTATAATGTGTTCCTGTCATGTACAGATGAGACCTGAATGATGCCGTAAGGCGAAAGCGCTCGTTGTAAAATAAAATATAATTTCATACTCAATGACATAATTCATTGTTTTAAGTGATAAATATTGACTGAACAGTAACCTAATATAGGCTAATTGATTCATTGGTAACTTACCTGAAAACAACAATGCCTGTCAAACTATTATATGGTGAGATTAGTTAAGAATTAAATACGGCTATCAACCTTGAACTTAAAGTACTAAATGTTACTAAATATATATGTTATGGTAACAATGGTTATTAGAGGAGAACAATTCGCTCCGGCGCCGGGGCGACTCCTTCGTTCTACGTACCAAGTGCTCTAACCACTGAGCTACGCCGAATTTCACTCCACAGCACCGGACCGAATAATGGCAGTTGACTTAATATACAGTACGTCAACATATATGAAGGGTACACGGGAATAACGATCAAGGTCCATTTAGAAAGTTTCGAGAAAAACGAATTTTAAAGTTTAAGCACTTAATATTTTGTTATGTGTGCATTTAATAGAAATTGACGTAGTGGAATGTGAAGAACGATT
Organism: Periplaneta americana; assembly: GCF_040183065.1. Lineage (NCBI taxonomy): Eukaryota > Metazoa > Arthropoda > Insecta > Blattodea > Blattidae > Periplaneta > Periplaneta americana. Next base: position 41,885,221 of record NC_091132.1, on the reverse strand, counting down.
ATTTCTTATTATTGGCTAGATCACATGATAGTACTTCCTTTCCACTATAAGATAGCATTATTAACTCAATTTCGATTTTTGGTGGACCTTGATCGTTTTTCCCGTGTACCCTTCATATGTCTGCAAAAACAGCAATTGCTGAGGAGGTTGAAGACTAAAGTGACCAAAACAGACAGGTTACTATTTAATTTTTTATCTTGAAAACTATTCAATCAAAAATGACAACAAACATTATATATATATATATATATATATATATATATATATATATATATGCGTCTTGCATAAGCCACATGAATTTTATGTATATTGGATGCATTTTATTGCTTAGCTAAGATTTTTTGTTTTGTTTTTTAATTACGTTTTTTTCGATAAATCAAAACGTTGGTTTTTAATAATAATAATAATAATAATAATAATAATAATAATAATAATAATAATAATAATAATAATTTATTTTAGCTGGCAGAGTTAAGGCCGTAACGCCTTCTCTTCCACTCAACCAGCAAAAAGTGTATATACATATGCATGAACTTACAAAGAATTCAACAATTTGATTAAGTGAGAGTTACATGTATACAAGAGTTATATACGAATTAAACAACAAAATACTATGAACTATTAATTAAACACTGAAATAAACTGTGTAGCAGAATTAAGCTAAAATACATAGAATGTTGTTAATATATTTCAAATTATATTAGATAATAGAAAGAGATTATTATGAGACAATTTTGAAAATACAGCACTATCAGGATGATGTCTAAAGTATGAAGTAACAATGTAGTCAGTGATAATTTAAATCAGTAAGATTGGAGTGAAATGCTAATAAGGTTATCTTTTAAGCTGTTTTTAAAGGTGTTTATTGTCTTGCAGCCCCTAATACTTTGTGGCAAGGAATGCCATTGACGCGAGGTGGATACTGTAAAAGATGATGAATAACAAGATGTTCTATGAAGAGGTATACTTAGCGTGCCACAGATAAGTGATCTGGTATTTACGTCGTAGTTAGAGTATAGATAGGAGAAACGAGACGAAAGGTAATTTGGTGTTGAGGTGTGCAGAATTCGATAGAGTAAAGACAAAGAGTGTAAAGTTCTGCGTTCTTTAAGTCGGAGCCACGAAAGATACCTTTTCTCGTAGACAGTAGTGTGAATATTTTTTCATAAATGTTAGAAGCCATATCTTAGACTACAATTTGAGGAACGGAGAATCTCATATCTTCATTATCATCATATAAAAATTGTTAGTAATTTTCAACATTTCCAATAGAAAAAAATACGTTTTCAGAATATTTAACAAGCAGTATGATTGAGTCTCAAGATGTATTAATATGATTGTTCATTACTTGGTGTAATACAGTATAATAAGCATCTGTGAAAAATTTGAATGAAATTGGACTTGTAGTATCTGAGAAAAGGAACATTGACGACTGTAAAACGTCGTTTTGAGAAAACAGCGATGAAGATAAATTTTATTATTGGTGCTACAGTCCGCATTTCACGAGAAGATCCGAGCAAGGAATGCAAATTTTTCCCTCACTCTTATAATCTATCCCCGACACGAAACCGGCCGGCCATTGATTGAACGTTGTTTGTCCCAGCCGACCAATGACACCACTCCCATCCACCTGCTTCTTCGACAATGCGAGTTACTGGCTTACAGTCTCCTCTCACCCCGCAAGGACCGTACTCCCCTCGTGAAATTTGGAAAGTATGTAATGTAACATCTTCAAAAGATGTCATTTAGAGAGCGTAAACGATAACTTTAATAAACTACATATATTTTGATGCACAAAAATGGCAAATTTAATTGTATTAAAAGCGAAAAAAAAAAGTCATTTTTTTGTCGTTTGTCTTCAACCTTCACTTAACCGCAACACTTTTCGTCACCAACGCCGTGACGAAGTCGGCAGAAAATCTCTTCCTGAGACACCCGTTCTATTACAGCAGCCGCCACCGGTTCCATCACTGCTTGACTTCCATCAACAAGCCATATCACGTCACCAGGTCAGTTATTTTTTCTCCAGGACCTGTAATGCTAAGTAACCGAACGCCACTGCTGCATTTGGAACCCCCAAGGAGCACTTGTACCGCAGAGAGCCACTCCCAGAGCAGGAGAAAGAATAATGATTTAATGTAAAAGAAAGACATTTGTTATCTGGTATACATCTGCTGTCCCAATGTAAGGTGCCGACGTCCGTACAGATCCGTCCTCCCACATAAATAACCCGACAACGTAAGTACACCTCACCTTGTTCAAACAATCTATTTTACGGTCAACTTTTCTTTATATTTCATCCACGGAGACAGTGGCGGCTCGTGAACTTGTGGATTGGGGGCGCTGCAGTAGATTTTGGTATGTACAAATTTCACTTCAATCTTCTCCGCAAGGGAAAGTTCAGAGAAATTAATATTCTGTAATTCACACACACTCATGCTTGCACATTTGCGCTGGTTAAGTTACGGTACTAAGATGTCACACCAAAGCAACACTCGGATATACTGATGGTCAACAATTTTCTAAAACTGGAAAAAGGTATCTTTCGTATTTTACATGCTATATCAAAAGGATTCTACTCGCGCAAACATTTTGAGTTAAGGAGGCTGGATATATAATAAGGCAAAAGAGGATATTAATTTCATTATATTAACTCGATAAGATTCTACAACAATAAATATGTTAAGAGAAAATAAAAATTTTGTTATTAAGTTTCAAGGGAATAGAGAATCCATTTGACGCAGCATTACAATAGCTGTGTGGGAGGGGAGGAAAGATCTTCCCTTGTAGCCTGGCTCTGCAAGCCACTGCAGCGAAATATGGGTTTTAAACAGCGGCAGTTTCCCCTCCGCTTCCCTTCACCTCTCTACCCCCTGACCATGCAAGACACACTCTCTATGAGCTGTCCCACCCTGCAGATCCCAGGACGACTTTGAATGCAGTGTCAATTCCAATACAGTCGATGCGCAAAAATATTATGCATCAGATAATAGTCCATATTCCCGGCCAGATGGAATATAAAGCAATTTACTTAGAAAAGCTATAAAAAAATTATTCTACAAATTAAAATTAAAATTATTTTTATTTTCTTGACAAAGCAGGGAGTGCTGCAGCTCTTATGGGCGAGCCGCCTCTGCGCGGAGACAATAAGAAGACCACGAAAAAAAACTTCTAACAAGAAAACGAATCTTCCCTGAATGAAATATATTCATAAGGTATAATGCACCGGGTCCCAACCACATGACACCCCTTCACAACAATTCCGTCCACATTTTCCCATGATGTACGATACGCCAAGGCGCCCTCGGTCGGGAACCACATAATCCGATTGTGTGTCCTCCTCTTCGAAAACATCCCTCTTACCCCCCTAGGGTTTTAGTCATCCATCTCGAAAACGTGCACAAATATTTTCATTTTCTCCCCATGAAACAACACGATGCCGCACGCATGCCTCTTCAATTTCACTCCGATGATTTATAATGTGGGGAGCCAACCACAATGCCGGCAGCAAATTATATCAGCTTTTGTGTTTTTAACTCACTCCCGTGCGATATCTACAATCTTTTATTTTCACTCCTGGCTACAAATTTTAAAATTGCAATAACAAACATGTTTATCCCGTGAAAAGGAAAGTGCTTCGGAACAATACAGAGGTAATCATTCCTAAATTACCTCATACTAGAGATCCAAACTCATCCAGTACCAAAAATAATAATCATAATAACCGTTGCTTATCATCAGAGTTCTACTGCCAGTCCGGAAATTCCATTTTCACACACGTGTCCATATCTATATGCGCTGCATGCCAAATTTTTTGAAACTGTTTCCCTAGCAGTGGATGGATTATGCCGCTCATTTGGCACAACACTAACTTACGATAATTGCGGAACCGGATTCGAATCCCTATGATGGCAAAATAATACTTGTGATGGAAAACACTAAAGTTCCTGCTTATGTTATCGAAAGATTTCGAACACACTTTCATAGAGTATTAGTATTCTGTTCTGTTAGTATTCTGTTCTTTAACTTTTTGTTAAATTTTCACTGCTTGTATATTTTGAATGAATAAATAAATGAATAAATAAATAAATAAATAAATAAATAAGTGAATGAATGAATAAATAAATAAATAAATGAGTAAATGAGTAAATAAATAAATGAATAAATTAATTAATAAATTAATTAATGAATAAATAAATAAATAAATGAATAAATAAATAAATAAATCATTCAATGAATAAATAAATAAATAAATCATTCAATGAATAAATAAATAAATAAATAAATAAGTAAATCTGTAAGTAACTAAGTAAATAAATAAGTAAATAAATAAATAACTAAGTAAGTAAATAAGTAAATAAATAACTAAATAAATAACTAAATAAATAACTAAGAAAGTAAATAACTAAATAACTAAAAAGGAAATAAATTATTATTATTATTATTATTATTATTATTATTATTATTATTATTATTATTATTATTATTATTATTGATTTTTCACTCACTTCAACATCCCATTTTTCATTCTTACTATTTTGAGGGGTCCTTATGGAATAAAACTCAAAATACTTTCAGTAATAATAAACAGTCACAAACTCATAAATGGAATCTGTTTCTCGTGAACAATGTATACAGGGTGCAAAGGATTTAAGCGCAGATATATTTAGAGGTAATAGTGCATAATATATTGAACCATATTATGTAAGAAAAATGATGCGTCTTTGAAGATATTTTTAGACATAAAAATGTCATGTTTTAGGTTCGTTAGAGTTTTTAAAAAGTGAGAGGTAAGATTAATTCCTGTCTTTTTTTTTTCCTACATTATTTTAAAAGAATCTGACACTGGCATATTAAACGACAAATGAGAGTTTTGTATCGCCACCCACTGCCATAACGTCATCGTAGATGTTGTCTGTGTCCACCATCTTGTTCTTGTACAAGTAAAAGCGTCTCTTTAATGCTGTATTCAGCAGCTTTTAGTTCGTGTTATGGAATATCTGCCACAATTTGTGCGATGGAGTCCTTCAACTCATCAATAACTGTTGTTGGATTGTTAAAGGACAGCCTTTCCTTCAGATAGCCCCAAAACCAATAATATCTTGGGTTAATATCTGGTAGGCCATGTTACAGGAAATTGCCAACTGAAAACACGACCACCATAACAATCAGAAACAAACTCGTTATCATGGTGGTGCAAAAAATCCAATTTCTTGTGTAATAAGCCAATGATAGATTTTTAAGTTTATGTACAAAGTGAAGAAAATATTAAAAATTAAAATTACCTCTTATTTTTGAAAACCCCTACACTTTCAAGACAAATAGATCCTGAATGCAAAGATGTCAGTGCATTCTCACTCACACCGTTGCTAAGATGTTTTCAAATTAGTAAAATAGGTATCACACTGAGGTGCATCTAACTGCCCCGTTAACATCCAGGCATGTCGTATCACTGTTTATTTAACCTGGGCCCACCCCATCCAACAACACAATAAAATCAATTGCCAACACAAGAAAAAATAATGCTCCCAAGAAGTAAACAATTTATTTATGTATGAAATATTAATTATACATCCATAAACAAAAACATAACTGAAAACTACAAGAAATTTCCTATTGAATGCAATAAAAACCAAGAATATGAAATTTTAATGAAATTGTGTACAGTTATATGACCACCTTAACGAAACTATAGGAGTTATGTGCTATTTTTTAGTATAATCGAAATGAGATTTATTAACATATGTGATGTTCTACATAGAGTTTTTCATTCAGTTTATAATTTACGTCGTTTATAAGCATGCATAAAAGCTGAAGTACTTCATAACATTTTAATATGTGTGCTAGATAACTGACCTGTCTACAAGTTGTTCAGCAACAGGTATGCAATTTAATTGCAATGTCATAGTATTTACGTCTAAATTAGTAAGTTTACGACAGAAATATCAATATATTATAAAAACACTTCAACTTGAATTATAATAACTTATGCTAGTTAAGCTGTCTTGGAATTTTAACTCCAACTGTAAACTCGATAGAAAGATTATGCAATAAACAATCTATTCCTCACTATCCAACGTAACGATGTTTTCTCTACATTAATTAACGTCAGTTGCTTTCAACCCTATGTTCCATGACCGCAGTGTGATCACTACAGACGTTATAAAACTAAATACAAAGCGTGAAAAATTAAAACGCACATCACATTCGCCACGGCTTTAATGAGATTTCTTTGCAGGCTCTCCTGCATAGTTCCTTATTACAGAACCAACAACTTCAATCTCAATAAATGACATATCACTCAATGCACTTCATCTTCATCTCTGCCACTAATGTGATTATGTAAAGTACAGTCCAACTTCCGTAACTCGAACTTCTGTATCTCGAACTTTCGATATCTTGGCTGCATCGTTATAATTCGTATTTAAAATTTGTTTCTTAACTCCAGAGTCTACTATATGTATACAGTCGCGAAGCTCAATATGTAATAAAAATGCAAACATGGGTAGTTGCCCACCATTAGGATCGCTACTATCGCCTCATCATCACAGATCTCGCCTAGCAGATGACAAATATGTTACACTTTCGTTGTCGTCTTTTTTTGGAAAAATTAACACCTTCCTTCCATTATTGAAATTTTAAATGGATAAAGTTCACTTATTATTTTAATGAAGTATATTAAATTCCACCATAAACTCGAAGATACCTGTAAGAAATAGGTTAATATTATTTTTGTTTGTCCAAAACGAATTGAAATTTACTATAATCGCTTCACTCATTCAAGATTATAGCGATAATGAACTATGAAACCAATAAATATTAATTTGCATTTCCCTTTACAACAATAATAATGGAAATATGAATTAATGGGAGTAACTTACGTGTACCGGTACTTGTAGTGTAGGCTTAGTAGTTAACAAAGTGGGATGAGGTTAAGCAATAATAATCACACCAGAATTGGAAATAAAACGTGATCAATAAATTTTATTGTAACAGACTTACTTTTTCTACGTCTCTAGTAAAGTAACAAATAAAAAATAACAACAAAATTAACAACTATAATTAAAAACATATCCTTTGAAAAAAAAAGTAGGCTTAAGTTGTCTGAAAATGTACAATTATTCAAGGAATCAGCTGATACAGACGTAGAATTAGTGCAAAGCTTTTGTTTCTCAGCTGCAGGTAATAACAGAACAGGTTTATTTGAAACATCAAATAAAGTTGGAACTGTATTCCAGATTAATTTATTTTTGTTTTCATTCATAAATTGTGTGTTTTCGAAATGAAGAGAGCACAACTTTATATTATTATAAAGATATGCTTCATTCTTTGTCATTAGATCTTCCCTCCTGCTGTTTATTAACCACTTTTGCATATAGAAGTAAAATAAGAAATAGATGTTAGGATTTTTCTTCATGAGCATCAATGCGAAATACGCAACGACCTAGCACTCGATGGAAATACGACTCAGTCCACTCTAAATCCAAAGTCGACCGTGGACAGTCTATTGTTTCTAGTTGCTAACCGCTTGGAGCGCTTTATCGCGAGATTTGCAAAAAATTACCTCAAGCTTCGCGACTGTATATAGTAGACTGTGCTTAACTCGAAGTTCTATTGCTCGAATGTTTCGATACCTCGAAGGATCAAGGCCCTGACGTAAAACACTTATTTTTAACTAGCAGTTAGGGTGAAAATATTCAATAATGTACACTGGCGTTCAAAGATATCTGACCTACGATTTTATGATCGTATAAGTGAACTTTTCAACCACGGAATAAGTCAGAACCAAAGATGTAACAAATTGACAAACTTCGAAAAAGTTCCGCTAGTTCTTTATAGGTGGAACCATTATTGGGGCGGTTAAAATGTGTCAGAGGAAATGATTATGTAGATTAAGCATAAATTATTATCGTAATTGACAATATAAGCGGTTTCCAGCTAAATCCAGTGTTGTTTTGCAATCAGTAAAGTGGTATGAAAAATTGAATTCTATAATGCGGGTATATTTACGTACGATTGTCAACACTGACTATTATCTTCGCCATCTATTCATAGAAGTAATAACTAAAGAAGTCACACTTTTTTTTTTAATTGGTGGCACTTTATATGCCTGTTTCAATAAGTTCCAGGTCTCTTATGGACCCTTGCCTTTCGCAGTCGTGTAGGGAAATATGATAATGTTACATTGACGTTTTCATCTTCCTTTTATCTTCATCAATGATGGAGATAGGTGAGCTGAGTGTAGCAGGTGGAGGGTGATCACTGAGTTAAAGTCACACTTACACCAACAAATTGTCGATCACTATCGATTAGTAGTTAACGTCAGTATACAACAGACTTTAACAAGCGTTGTAATTACTGTTTTCCTTCCAATGAAAATGTTATCAATAAGTGATGAATCATATCACTGTTCAGCTTAGGACAGAACTTAGCCTAATATCTTTCTTTCAGGAATCAGAACTAATACCACTACTTGTGTCTTTCAATAATTAACAGTACTACACCTGCAGTATACACAATGGGGTCCACCACTGCAGTGGGATGTGGAAGGACGATGGGATAGGTACAGTTTAGCACCTTCAAAAATTGATTTTTCAAAATTATTTTTAAAATATGCACCAACTCTTCAAGTTTATTTTGGCGAAACAACTATTTCAATATCTGTATTAGTTTTAAAGTTACAAATTTAAATGCAAGACGCTGGACATGTTACTACATTGCATATTATAGCTTCGCTATATAGGCGAATATCGCTCTTTCCCCACTAACTACATTAAGAAAATTCGTTTCCATTATAATTCCAAAACTACTGAACAGAATTTTATGAACAATTTTTTGTGCACGTTTATATAAATGTTATCTACAAAACTGACCAGAATCCTAGATCATATATGTAACAGATTGCTCATCCCTATGTTAAAATCGGTAGCACTTTGAAGAGAACAACCGCCAGGATCGCCACTCGTCCGCCGTAAACCAACACGAGATGGCAGTACAGTCGCTAATGCAATTCAAATGGGAGTTATGACGTGACTCCTTATGTAACAACTAGATGGCAGTATAGTAAACCTGACAAATGTTGTTACCGTCAAAACCTTTAAGGCCGAGCAATCTGGGTATATATGATCTATTCCAGAATCAAGTCTACAAGAAATAATTATGAACCAAAATCGCATTTAAGGGGAAGATCCGAGTAAGGAATGCAAGTTTTCCCCATTCTCATAACCAAAGAACCGACATGGAACCGGCTGACTAATGACTGAGCCTTGTTTGTCCCAGTCGGCCAATGACACCATCCCCATCCATCTGCTCCTTTAAAGACGCTGAGTTACTAGCTTACACTCTCCTCTTACCCCGCAAGGACAATACTCCTCGCATAGGGATCCTCTCGTGAAATTCGGACAGTACCTTGGAAACTTGTTTGTTTTAATGTAATGTAACTGAGGAAACCATGAAAAACCCCAGTCAGATTGATCGGCCACGGGTTTTGAAACCGGAACTTCCCGAATACGAGTCTCAAACGCTACCGCCTGAACCATCTCGCTCGGTTAATCGTATATTGTTTGTTCTATTATGTTTTAATTGTATGTAGCTAGTACTGGATGTTCAGTTCAAAATGTGTCATGGCTCGCTGTATGCCGTCATGTGGCTAGCCGATGAGCCTAGAGAATTCAATCTTCCTACACTTCCGCAGAGGTGTATAACCTATGAGGCAGAGAAGTTGCCTAGCAAGTACGGCGTTCATTCTGAAGAGTAAGTACCGATACGTACGGTAACGCCGGTAGTGGCAGGAATGTGAACTGTTTGGAAATACGTACTGTCGGGATATGGGGAGAGGGTTAAGACGATTACTTACGTATTTGTTGACATTAACTTCGACGGTCAACATGGATACGGAGCATTTGATTTGTGTTGTGGAATGTTACCGTACGCAACCGATGATAACAAATACCCTGCGTACGACTTGCCGGCGCAAAACACAGTTCGAAAGAGGTAATGGTAGCACACAGACCGTACAGACCGCCATCTGTTGCTACGACGTTCAAGTTATACCGTACACGTTCTCAAGTTCAGATTGAAGAACGCCTTAAATAACAGGCAACTTCTCTAACATATAAGCTGAAACTCGCTTCAAATCGGTGACCCAACAACAGTGACGTCATGACACACTTTGAAATGAACACCCAGTATAACTGAAGCCTAGCTCTGTTATAGCACATATGTTTAAAATAATTGAATAAAATACGGCATCAGACAAACTTTTGAAAGAGAAAAAGGCGATAGCGCCTGACACAAATTATCAAGTTAAGTGCTAGGATCTCTACTCTCTAGAAAAAGGTCTCGGAAATCTCCTTTCAAACATTGTAATGAAGTTCCACACTGTGCAACCGTAGAGGGGGAGGCGTTACAAGAGTTGTGACAGTGTCTGTGAAGGATGTTGACCAAGATCCCTTTCATCACCTTCGTGAAGTACATTGTCAGGAGAAATTCTCTCTCCGAAGGTCCTGCCTGCAGACGTGTCAAGCGGCCACACCTCCTGGAGGAGTCCAAGCTTGCATCTGAATACAAATGTTGCTTTATTCTCGCGTATTATGAATTCCATCCCGCTTTCTAAACGGCACTTTTATTTTAAATTTACATGCAAGGGTGGCAATATTGCTGTCTATTCCCCATGATAAAATCTTGCGTGCTGTTGAATCAATACTTCTCCATGACACACGAGGGATCCAGCGTGCTTCAGAGGCGGGCAGGGAAAGTATGTCCGATACAGAACGTCACTCAACACATTCCTGACCTCCTGAGATTCATTACCATGATGCGTGTCGACTCATAATTATGTATTTATTGGCTTCTCTATGCGTTCATAAGATGGTACCCCCCTCCCAGTATCCTAAAACATAAATTTGATGAACAGCAGGGGTGGGATTACTTCTTCCGGGGCTAGTTGTCATGGTCACTCACCTTGACCGTCTGATTTACTGTGTCACTCATTCATTTGCATGCCCCATTTTAATGACCCAGGCTCTTCCGCCGTTGATTTTATACGGAATGGGAGGTCAATAGCGGCTAGATATTCAGGCCGACAAACATAGAGCACTACGCTGCGGATGCTGTCTCCTATAGAACACCAGAATATTAAGGGAGACGATGGTTAAATATGGTGAAAAAAACAGTACTTTTCAACTTTTTTTCCCCTTTTAAATAATAATAATAATAATAATAATAATAATAATAATAATAATAATAATAATAATAATAATAATAATAATGTTTTATTTTCGCTGGCAGAGTTAAGGCCATAAGCCCTTCTCTTCCACTCAACCAGCCTTAATCAATACAATACATAAATTTAAATTACAAATATTTTCATTACACTTAAAAGGTTCTCCAGCAATAATCTTCACTACACATTTATTTAAATTTAGATAAATCTATAAGGTAAAGTAGTAACTTAATTTATGAGCTAATTTAATTCAATGAATTATAATTAATTTAATATTTGAGATAGCTAGTAAAATGATGAAAATTAATTTAATATAAGCTTACTAGGACTATGTTACAGGGAGAATATATATATATATATATATATATATATATATATATATATATATATATATATATATATTTCTATTTCTATAATGAGAATATTAATGTAATTGCCATTAGAGGTTTTGTAAATCTATTTAGAGAAATTAAAGATAATAATAATAAGAATGGACAGATGTTAGTTTCATTATAAGTAACGAATATTAATCAGCAATTCATCTGTTAAGTAAGAATTTATGTAATTTTGACCTAAATGAAGCTATTGACCAACAACCCCTTATATCACTCGGAAGCGAGTTCCAATTTATAGCAACTGAAACTGTATAGGATGAAGAATATAAAGATGTCTTGTGATGTCTGGTACGTGAAAAATACATTACATAAAATTTAATGGGCATGTAGGATAGTCTTTCATGCTATTGTGGCCCCATTTTTAAAGCTCTGATGCACAGAGCTTTTAGATGATACAAAACTTCGACTGAAATTCGCTGTAACTTTAAGGGTGCTATTCATAGACATTTCGCAGCACGCGCTACGAGCGTACTAAGCTAGCCCCGGCTATCCACTGGTTACTAGTACAGAATTCAGATCATATCCTATCGCTAACACTGGTTTATGAATACGAAAAACGCTGATCATCCACCGGAAGCCCGCGCTAAAAATGTCTATGAATACGGCCCAAAGGGGTTAGGTACTTCTTACAGCAGTAAAATTTATGGAAGTATTCAACATTTTTTCTCTCCATTAATGTATCTTGTACAACAATGAAAATTTGTATGTATAAAACAATGTCCTTCTGCTATGTGAAAAAAAATATATTTTTACGGTTAAAAAAATGATGAAACGTTTAACTCATAACTCATAACTTTTTCATCTTCTCTCTTTTTTATTTTATTGCTGAAACTCATCTTTACAATATCATGGTATTTCAACTATATTCCTTAATAAATAATATTTTTTTATGTTATTAGAAGAAAATACTAATACTTTACCATTTTTAAAATGATTTTATTTATTATCAGACAATCCATCAAAGGTAGAGAAGTGATCTTGAATCATATTGTAGATATAACATGCATAAATACACACAAAAAATTTCATCACAGAATGTTGGATAGTTTTTCAGTTATATGGGAAACGCTTCATCACTGCACAGTAAACTGAATTTTGGAAAAAAAAAAATGTAAATAATTTTTTTTAATCGTAAAAATATATTTATTTTTCATATAGCAGAAGGACAGCGGTTTACATGTACTAATTTTCATTATTCTACAAGATACAGTAATGGAGGGAAAAAATGTTGAATATTTCCATAAATTTTACTGCTGTAAGCTGTACCTAACCCCTTAATTTTTTGCTATATTCCATACAAGGAACTTACATATCTTCCGAAATATCACTGCTACTTGCATTATATTTGTTACCCATATTCATAGGTTATTAGGAAATTTTCTCTGGAATATAAATTTGTTATTTTGTTGCAGTTGAAAAACATGACTCCATACGTATTTAAAAGCAGCTCAAAAATTCATTCTTAAAGTGTATTGTTTGTCTTAAAACACTGAAAGCCAATTTAAAAAAATTGCTCTCCAGACATTTTAAAGAACGTGATTTTAGGAGTAAAGTGTCAAAGAAATTTTGAATTTATCTTTAAAAATGGCTGAGAGATATAAATGTACAGTTTAGTGAATTACTGTATCCCATTCTTTTTCTTTTTCAAAATTTTGGCCTTTTTTTTTTTTCAAAAAACTAATCTCAAATTTTTAGTTGTTACAGCAATGATATTTCTACATACAAAAATTGCGAACAAAAATCATGATAATATAAATAACAATACAAGAATTATTATAAATAACATATAATAAAATAATTTGGAAGCAGACAAACATAGACATGAAGAAAATTAAGCTACAGATTGAATTTTAAATCCTGAAATTGTCATGACACAGACTACCAAGGGGGGTAAAAAGGACACCCCATATAAATAATGTGAATTACATCTTAAATTAGAGTAATTATTTATGTTATCGTTAATTCAAATTGTTAATATGCATATAATGGACAAATGCATGGAATTTCAAAAAGAAGTGTGGAGAAAAATAAAAATAATATTGAAAAATCGACAGTGGGGTAATTATAGCCGAGAAAGATGAATGAAGATCATTTAGTGCGATGTTTTTACTTTCAGCCTAAAATTGAGTTATTAGTACCTACTGTAGTACAGAGTTAAGTTTGATCTTACAATTGACTTTCATCAGATCAGAGAGTCATTAATGCTGTTATGTATGTAGTAAACTCGCAATTACCACGTCTCTCCTGCTACCAAGTTGATACCACTAGCACGATGTTACAGAGGCGTGAAATCCATAGCCGAGCAACTTTAAATTACTATCAGGACTCTCGCTGTCGTGGAAACAAGCAATAAGTAAACTTCTTGCTAACGTAATTTGACTTCTTAATGAGGTCAGTCAACTGAAGTACACGTACTTCGTATCTCAAGTCTGAGGACCTACCTGGAACAGTAATTAAATGAGTACTTGTGAAAGAAGTTCTTCTACTTCACTGGCAATGTTTCTTTCTAACCTCGACTGTAAAAATGAACTGTAATAGGGTTATTTGTGATTAGGGCAATGGGCATTTAGTAATAACTAGACTTCGAAGTTGGGCCACATTACTCTAAAGTTTAATAAAAGTTGAATGTTTCCAAAAGAGTAAGAGGAGCTGTATTAATAACAACACTAATAATAATAATAATAATAATAATAATAATAATAATAATAATAATAATAATAATAATAACTCTAATAATAATAACTATAATAATTATAATAATAATAATAATAATAATAACTATAATAATAATAATAATAATAATAATAATAATAGTAATAACATTTTATCATCGTCTTCACCCGAAAAAACTGAAAGTTAGAATTTATAAAACAATTATAGGCTACTACTGGTTTTCCTATATGGTTTGAAACTAGGATTCTCACTTTGAGAGAAGTACAGAGATTAAGGGTGTTCGAGAATAAGGTGCTTACGAAAATATTTGGGGTTAAGAGGGATGAAGTTATAGAAGAATGGAGAAAGTTATACAACGCAGAACTCCACGCATTGTATTTTCACCTAACATAATTTGGAGCATTAAATCCAGACGCTTGAGATGGGCAGGGCATGTAGCACGTATGGATGAATCCAGAAATGCGTATAAGAAGTCATTTGGAAGACCTGAAGGAAAAAGACCTTTGGGGAGATCAAGACATAGATGGGAAGATGATATTAAAATGGATTTGAGGGAGATGGGATATAATATTAGGGACTGGATTAATCTTACTTAGGATAGGGATCGATGGCGGGCTTATGTGAGGGCGGCAATGAATCTCCGAGTTCCTTAAAAGCCATTTTGAAGTAAATAATAATAATAATAATAATAATAATAATAATAATAATAATAATAATAATAATAATAATAATAGCTCAGCTAATATACGAGTACTCTACATGTGTATGTAAGTATGCATCATAAGTATGAATTCGTCGTATTATATACTATAACCTCATTTAAGTTTCTTCTGTACATTTATTTTAAACTATGAAATTTAAGAGTCTCATATGAAATAAGACAATAATTTCTATTCTCACTATCACGCTCGAAGTAAATCATATAGAATTCATAATGGTAGACAAGAATGTGAGTTTGCTTTTAGCCAAATTATCCACCACATGAATCCACGATGTCTTGCGCTCCGTATACTTTGCACTTTAGCTTTCTTCCTTGCTGAAGTGAGGCGGCCACAACACACCACAGTCTCCAGCCCACGACGTACATCTTCATAAATCTTATTACAGTGCGTCACTACGCAACAACGGAAAGACCGCCTTAAGTTAGCTTTCTACGGCAATTCTTCAAGAGGTGATTTGCAGCTCAATTTTCTGCTTAATTTTAGCATTTCTAAACAAATTCAACCCCAATTTCGTTCAGTACTGTGACAAATTATTCCTTACTACCATATCATCCACTTAAAAGTCTGCTATTTAGAGTTTCACAAGAACATTCTGTAATATTTATATTTACTATCTACTCAAAAAATTTAATTGTGAAAGCTACAGCGCGTCTCGATTTAACGAACTGTAGAAGTATAGTCCAGTCTAGCTATACACCGGCCGCATTGCCTTGTTACTGCTAACTGAATTGTATCACCCATCTCTGGTTGAGATGTATTTCTTAAGTACTAAATGTAAGAAAATTAATATCTTGACGATTTTGTCGGGGTTCTTCCGTTTTCTCTCTTCATTTCGCCACAGTTTCCCTTCCATTATCGTATTGGTTTCAAACAGTGTTAAAGAAGATACATATTGCATTTTATTACTTTAATTCGAGCATAGGCCATTCACACAATCATTGGAATAACCTTAAATCCCTATTAGCTTTATTCTTGATGCCTTTTTTCCATTTAATCCTTTTAGATTCTGAGACCTACTTTTATAATCTTAACTTGCCAAATTTAATTATGATACTTATGATGGTAACGAAGACGAAGAAGAAGAAGAAGAAGAAGAAGAAGAAAAGTAGCAGAATAAGACAGACGAGAAAAAGCTTCCATTCCTACAAGCTTTTTTAAAGACACAACATCTTATACAGGGTGATTCACTAGGAAACGTAAAAAATTTAGGATGTGAATTCTGAAGTCATTCTGAGTCAAAAATTTCATATGAATATCGGTCCGTTTTCGAGATATGGTTACGGAGATATGGCTCTTTGATTTCTCCTAAACTCCTAGAGACAGACACGGACAAATTTAAAGCTTATATTTACGTATCCATACATAACTAATATTCTAGACGTCGGGGTCGATGTTTTCGCATATTTTCAAAGGTACCTCCTTCTGCTTCAATGCACTGTTGTGATCGGGTGTGAATCGCGCTCGTCGATCGGGAGAGTTGCTCGTGGCTGTTCTTTATGCGGCGCGCAGCATCCAAAATACGGTCGAGTAGCGCCTCTCTCGTTTTCACCTTCCTTTGGTATACCATGTCTTTCATCCAACTTCATAGACAGTAAATGCTCTTCGATATGGTACCCTTTCGTTTCGGAAAGCGTCGTTGATATTCAGCGACGGCACGCAAGGAACTTTCATTGCACAAAGCATAAACATACACAATATCGGCTTATTCTGCAGTCGAAAGTTATAAGGAATCTTGAAAAGCACAACTTAACACTTCAGATAACTGTAACCGTACAACTACTGTACTGTAGGTAGCTGACTGAACTGCTGTGAACTGATAAGTGATAGTGTGTTTGTGTTATGTGCAGGTTCTGTGTCATTACATCAGACAAGGGCAGGCGATTGCACATTTGTAATGCCCCACCGCCCGGTTTGTGAGGTGAATGAACTTCTCTTATCCACATCGCTCACAATGCCGATTCCAATGTTACGTCATTCATTGCGATCCGTGACCTTGTCTCAAGTCTCACGTAAGCAGCATATAGTAACGTCTGATTCACACTGGGGCGAGATGTTTTACCAAAAAAATGTATCTAGCTCCGAAAACGGACCTATGTTCATATGAACTTTTTTCACTCAAAATGGCCTAAGATATCGTATCCTAAATGTTTCACCTTTCCTCGTGAATCACCCTGTATGTAGTGAAATACGTGTAATTTGAGCCTCTTTGCGTAATGTAAAGTAAAATGGAACGATGTGAAACCATTAACAGTAAGCACATCCATCTTCTCTACAGATTAACAAGAATTAAAGAAGCTCTTCTTCCAGCTGAGGCTTAAAACTCGAGGAACGCTCAGTGCATGAAGAATAATCAATCTGGCGACAGAAAGATGCAAGGAAGATAGTAATTAATTTGTGGCACGGCCATATTGAAACGGTTATGTTGTCTCTCCCCAGCGCCAGATGGAGAATGTCTCACGACAAGCTTATGGTCTCAGGAAACTGATAATACGGCCTGGGAAGGGATGGGATAGATTCCCCCTATATCTGTCGTAATTGTCATCAGACGAGGTGTCCGTCGCTCATTACTCAGTGCCACGCAACCTCAGCACGCATTCTCAGTTCCAATTCAATCAGCTTTCTTCGGAACACTCGCCCAAAAATGCACCTACTAATTAAGCTAAGAGAGGGTCTACAAGGAAATGAAATACAAGGCCTGTCCCACAGGATCCGTGATTAAGAAGTAACAGACTGCATGCAATCTGTCTAAAGCAGACGGCTGAGGAATTATTAGTTAATTAGTAAATATCTCTGATAGCCCTACACATTTATATCATAACCGCATTATTACTGTTAGCACGTAAATACGACTAGGGTATGTTTCCCCTGTTGTGTGGGTTTTGTCGGGGTTCTTCCGTTTTCCTCCTTCTTTCCTGGGCACCATGTTTGCGCCACTTGCGATAGCGCCATAATGTTTTTGCGCCATTTGCTCTATCGCCGTAATGCGTTTGCGCCATTGAGTAATAAACAGAGTGATTCAGAATTCCTATAATACCTTTCTAGGGGTTGCTGAGGAACTTAGTGCATGAAGGTTTGGTAAGAAACCATGACCGAAAACGTACCATTTCGATGCTACAATAATGACAAAATCAAAATTTAAAATGTGTCATCAAGTCTTCCTCTGATACCATTTCAATGCTAAATGATGACAAAATCAAAATTTAAAATGTCCTATCAGGTTTTCCTCTGATTCTAAAGGAGTCTCATAAACAAGACTCTTCATGTGGCCCCACACGAAAAAGTCCAGAGAAGTTAAATCCGGCGATCGTGGTGGTAAGGCGTTCGTCCGTATATTAACAACATCTCGGTTTTCTCGGTAACAGTGTATTCAACCATAATGTACACTGTACAGCAACGACTGAATAGCAAGTGATGTGAAGGTCAAAGCAATACATAAGACTGTACACAGAAGACATGTGCCATCTTTTCATTGAAAACGTCACCCTCCATCAATGTGGGTTGCCTGCCTACCTTGAAGCGGTATATTTGAAATTTATTTGATCTTGTCATCACTGTAGCATCGAAACGGTACGCTTTCGGACATGAGTTGTTTATCAAAACTTTATCTACTAAGTCTTCTTTATAACTTCTAGAAAGATGTAATAGGAATTCTGAATCACTCTGTATAAATTCAAGAAAAGTTTTACTTTAGGTTGGTTTCACGTTATGATATTAGGAAAAAATTTTCCGTCCCACTTTCCCATACTGCGGATTGGCACACGAATAAACGCGTGGTTTTTATTTTTCTTCTTTTATGGACCTGTATGTGTGTTCCATTAATTTTCAATTACTTTTCTGCTCCAATGTTTTATAAAATTTAGATTATCTTAAAAAGTCATGGTTTAGCTGTAAATTAAGGCGTTGAATTTTATATGAACGTCTCACCTGCGTTGGTTGTATGAATGATTTCAGACGACTGCTCGGCCCATATTGTAGGAGTGAATCCGGCCTCGTCAGAAATGAACGTAATAGGCTACAAAATACTCGCTAAACTGATCATGATGTAGCGCTCCCTCCATCTTGGAAGTTTATGCTGGGCTGTTTGTGAGAAATTCGTGGAAATACGTAGGCCTATTCTTCTATCATTTAATTTATTGGTACGGAGGTGCTGTGACAGTACACTCAATTAAAAAAGTCCATTTTATCATATCCTACATAATAACATACCAAACATTTAGTTTATGGATGTCTCGAATATGCTCCATGACTACACGAGGGTTTTGAGAGCTCCATTTTCGGATATAGTGCCGGTTAATTTTCCCAGACAAATGGAAAGTTGCTTCATTAGAAAACATAACATGACTCAAAACTTTTCGTTTTTGTTAATGAGCTCTAGGACCTCAATTGCATATATAAATCAGGTTTATTGGCTGGCTTGATTTCTTGAACAATTTGCTCCATATAGGAGTAATTATTTTTTGCATAATTTCCACATCGACAGACTATAATCACCAGTGTTATCCACATCAGTGACGAAAATATTTAAGCTGAACTTTCCAATTAAAAAAAAAAACAAACATTTTCCTTCGTCTTTAGTGTTCTTTTCATAGAGACAATCAAAACCAGAGAAGTTTGTAGTGGGCCACGGGGTATATTTTTCATATGATGTGATTGTACATGCGAGAAAAGTGTTGGGACTTCAGATAAATGCGAATATATGATATCCCTGATGTAGGACTGAAATATTACTTCTGAAAGAACGACAAAGTTCCGGCACGAAATAAACGCAGAGTATTTCCAAAAATACGGAAGTTGGGAGACAAGATGTCCACAGCTGGTGCCGCGTGTGGAAGGAAAAGAGAAATAGGGGAGACACTTTGAAGGGGCTTCAACTGCAGCGGGGGAAAGAACTAACATTTCCCCTCTATTCAAACAAGACTCCAGCTTTATGCAGTTTTGTCAACCTACAATCGCGCACAATCTTATGAGATCCCCTCCAAATGGGGTTCACATTTAATTGAAGCCTAATGGAAAAAAATCACTGCTAAGATGAGATCAAGGGGAATTGCATATAAGCCCAACAACGCCTGCAAGCATGATTTATTAGGATTCATAAAGTTACACTTTAGTGTACAGGAGTGTCTGTTGTACTCACTTCAGCTTTTTTTTTTCTTCTTCCGTCATTTCGGATGACGCTTACAACTCTTACCGATAGACAGATGATTCGCAAGTCCACAGTAAAAAGCTATAAATCATAAAATTCTTCGCACTGTTTTTTTGGAAAAGGAAGCAAAGACGAGGATTATCTGAAACGTACGACGAGACATCATAGATTGGAAAGGATAAGAAATGATATCAGACAGAAAATGAACGTTCAAAATTGCTGTTAAGCTTCGTAAAATACAAATAATAAGGGCCAAATTCATAGACAATCTTAGCGCGGGCTTCCGGTGGATAATCAGCGAACTAACGTTTTTTGTATTCATAAACCAGTGTTAGCGATATGGTATGATATGAATCCTGTACAAGTAACAGTCGATAGCCGGGACTAGTTTAGCACGCTCGTAATGCGGGCTAGCGAAATGTCTATGCATAGCACCCATAGAGTGATACGGGCACTTAAGACCAACGTCAGGACAACGATTACCAACGATGATTTTAGAATAGCTCCCACCTGGTAGATGTGGAGTACCATGGTTGCCTACACATTGCCAACAATATAGTGTAAACTGCGCCACGGGTAGGCTATACGTAATGTGCGTTACCAAGATAGTGTAAATTACGTCATGTATGTATGTATTTATTAACACTACAATTGGGTATATACCCGGTGGCAGTGATATATAATATACAATAATACCATTACAATAATACAATAATTACAGCAATAAAAAATAAAATAAACTTACTTCTACGTATAAATAAATAGACGCAATTAACCTAGGACTATAAATAAAAACTATGCTTTAATAACGTCTACAATAAGCAAATGTAAACCTAACTTATAAGTACTTCTATTTCACCCAACTGTTACCAATTTAAGTAATTACATATCACCTTAATTAATTACATATCAACTAAATTACATAACATCTTAATTAATTACATATCAACTTAATTAATTACATGACACAACTGAGTTAATTACATGACACAACTTAGTTAATTACACTCCATTTACAATTACATTTTCAGTCTAATCTTCTCAATCTTTCCTTAAATGTATTGATTTTGAGACGACCACCCGAAAGATTGCTGCAGGTCATGGATTTATTATTACTATAATATCCGCCTTTTGTCCTCGCACTCAGAAACTGCTCTTAGTATCAACTTCAATGTTTTTTCACGAAGTAATGTATCACCTTCTCTTAATGTTATTTTAAGATTATTGCATAGTATTTGGCAGTTTAAGTTGTCATGATTATGCTCCAAATTTCATATATGTAAGCCAATGTGACGATATGATAAAAAAAAAACACACACACAAATGTTTAACGTTATCCTGAAACCAAAGTTCCCTATTACCTAATAATTTTTCTTTCAGGGTAATTTCAAATGTGTGCAAACGGGAATAGATCTACGGGAAGATATATAACCTCAATTTTGATAAAATTCACCCTGTGGCGTAGATTACAAATCTCCGTGACGCAATCTAAATATCTCATTTTGAGCATTTTACGCGCTGAATCACCGCTAAGCAGGCTGTTACTTGCCCAGGTCACTTTTCGAGCGGCACCGTACTAAGCAAAACCTGTTTCCAGGCGTACACTCTTATATTGAGACGTACATACAGTGTCATTGTTTAGAATTCATACATATCTCTGGGTTATTTAAGTACATGTAAAATGGTTTCCATGTAATTCTCAATATTAAACGTACGGGCGAATCCTGAAATGCATATAGAGTGTTAGTTGGGAGGCCGAATGGAAAAAGACCTTTGGGGAGACCGAGACGTTAATGGGAGGATAATATTACAATGGATTTGAGGGAGGTGTGATATGATGATAGGGACTGGATTAATCTTGCTCAGGATAAGAACTGATGGCGGCCTTATGTGAGGACGGCAATGAATCTCCAGGATCTTTAATAGTAATATGCGTTACAAGAGCGGTATGTTGAAATTTTCATGTTCGAGGAAAAGTTTGAAAAAGCGAAACGTAGTTGAGCTTTTTTAATTTCCGACAATTGAAAGAAAACATACCGCTCGTGTACCGTACATTATTTTGTGCGAAGATCGTTTATTACATACCTGAAAGAGGAATTTATAATCAGTTGCAATGAAATCTCCATCTTGGTTTCTGTTCAATGACGGCAATTTTGGAAAACAAAAATATCTATCTTCAACATTGTTGCTTTAAAATGTTTTCTGTGTTTACTATACTCCAGCAGGCCGTGATATACGTCTGTCTTTTTTTCCCCCAGTCTATAAATGCGAACTTAAAACAAACGGCTTCCTTAATGTTACATGCATGACGAATGCTATAACTTTAGTGGAGTTGTAGAGTTTACTTAATTTTTGCAAATATTTAAAAACAATAATTAACAGTGCAATTTAGGTGAAATTGCAGTGATAAGTTTCCAATTTATAATTATTACTATATTGAACGTCTCTAAAAATAATATGTTAAAAGCCTAAAGCAGTAAAATGAATATGTCACTTAAGCGGTAAGAAGAGGGAAATTCTTATGTGTGTTCGGTTGGGAATACTGAATGTGGAATTTTAGACTTATCGCGGGTTGGTTTTGTGCGGAAACCAAGCAAATACGCACGATCTCGCACAAAATCATTTGTAAATAAGTATGAAACTACTCTCATTGCTAACCTACATTTTCTTGGGCATAATCTGCATTAATTTCACTTGCCTCTCTAATTACGTGTTCCTAATAATCCGACTCTCTAGCTAAAACACTGATCTTATTAAACAAAATTCGCTACTTCTTAAGCTAAAAAATAACCAGGACAATAGAGTAACGATAAAATCATATTATGGATACTGTATCAAGTGAGGCTTTCGTTTACAACTCAAAGAATCACATAACAAGAGTCGCGAAGCCTAAGATATTTCACGATATCTTTCAAGTAACGTATCGAACAAAATAACAGAAAAAGAAGCAAGAAAACAACCAACATAAATCCTGAAAGGGGGGGAAAGTTGTAGCTGTTTTGCAGTGTCGGGAGTAGGGACGAATACTTGGGACGGTTCCAGAGATAAGACCCACTAATGTACTTCTGCATCTCTCCTGGTTATGTCCTAAGAGCACTGAGAATTACCCCAAATTGCTGTGTATAATGACGCCAAGTTTTCAGCTCAAAGGAAGCACACAGTCAGCAGAATTTCTCGGTTGGGTGCCAAGAGGGTGGACAAGACCCTCATTATTGAGAGGGTGGCCAAAAACACAAACTGAACGCGGTTTGAATATGAATCACGGTCATCGCGTGGGAGGAATGTAAACTTGGTGAATAAGCACAACGATTTACATTCTTTTCAGACTTAGTGGCATTGTCAGTTGATTATGTAAGTAACATACAGCGAAGAAAATTTTAGTTCCAAAAACAACATAAAATATTATTTTGTTTAAACTATCATTATGCAGTGTACATTAGCGTACAATATAGAGAGTGAATTTAAATTGAAAAATAATCATAATATGAATATTTAAACATATTTTTGAAAATGGATAAAGGCTTCAGTTCTTTTGTGCATATTATCTCACTGTAGACTATTGTACCTAATTCCCATTTCCAATTTCGTCCTGCGTATCAGTAACTCATGTTTAAATAATTCTGTACCTACTCTATAAAAGAATACCGTATATACTGTAAATTCAATCTTCACTTCTGCCCGATCCGAAAAGATAAAATTAGTCAGACATGCTATCTTCTGTCCGTCCAAATGGTTATGTCGCAGGACCGTAGAAAGGGGGAATCACATGACAGTTAATTACTTAACGAGGCTCTTTTATTTAAGTTATTTTTAACAGTTTTATAATATTACATAGACGTACAATTCCTAAGAGAAAATGTTTTCAGAAAAGAGCTAAGACAGCCCATCCACTAGCCTTTACAGAGGGACGAGCAGAAGTAGGTGGGGGAAACCGAGATGCGACGTAAGCAAACGGACGCACGGTATCTTTTCGAAAATATGATTCAATATGCTCTTTCTTCACTGCAAAACGCGACCATATTTCTGGAACGTAACTATACTCACTAAATCAATACTGTTTACTATGAGCGTAAGGTGACTTTGACTGCATATGCAGCGTTGGTTCTGTATGGAGGACGGTTGAACTTCATTAGTAGAAGGGGTGAGAGTGAAGTAAATTAAAAAAACTCAGGTACAATAAAAGTTGAAGTAAAAATAAAATGATGTCCCTCTAGTAAAAATGTATAAATGAAGTAAAATATCTTCTTTCTTCTGTATTTATTATATCTCTCCTTTTTAAATTCAATGTTCCTTTCTTTCTTTTTCCTTACCTCCTATCTTTCTTCCCTACTTTGTTCTTGTTTGAATAGCTATTTCGTATGAATTTACAAGTCTGTGCGTATAACTTATAGGATGAAAAATAAACTGTTTCGGAATATACTAAATTTATAACGAGAAAGTATGTGTTGTCTTATTGGCACTATTTATTTAGATTGCTCACTGCTCATTCCAGTAATTTTACACGAAAAATTATTTACAACAATTTACGGATTATAAGGGAAATTAGGATGAAAATTCAATCACAAATAAATAAATAAATAAGTAAATAAATAGGCCTATATAGTTAAGTATGTAACAACAAAGACCGAACAGACCTATTTATTTCAAAATTACCTTCAGAAACGATAAAAAGTCCTAATGTCAACAAAGTTCACATAATGGATAGAATCCAAATGTGGCGCTTGTTGATGTAGTTTATAGGCGGATACGTTCATTTAAATGTATGCAATTTACATTATGAAAACTACTTTCAAACCGTTCAATACAGGTTTAACCCCGACAGAAATAAATAAGTAATGAGATATGAGATAGGGGAAACATCTTGTATTTAGCTTACGAATAAAACATAATTATGCAAAGGATCAGCTGCTCTCAGGTTGCACACCGATTGCCACCAACATTCACAATATACATAGCTTAACGATTTTATTTGTGAAATTACTACGCTAATGCGCGCGCATAAGAAACAAATGAGAATTCCGATCGTTAGCTGGACGACAGAGCAATTGCCACACTTCGCTGGACTAAACCACTGTTGTTAAACAAATCGCTGTTCAGAAAGAATTAATTGGAATGCTATTGGAACAAGTAACAATTCAGTCACAATTCAATTAAAATAATATAATAAATGTGGTGGTTATGCAAACCTCTAAGCAGGCTAGAAACCACCATTGGGATCCAAGTACTACAGTATTAAAAATTATTTCATTTCAGACAGACTTCATATTATTGTGATCATCTCCAGTACAATATGAACTATGAGATATGGGAATATCATAGTGAACCTTAAACACTTATCGAATTTTATTGTTGCGAATGTTCTGTCACTCAACCAAAACAATCTACTGGCATACTCAATCGTGAGAAACAGATAGATGTACAATAAGATGAAGTCACGAACACGTCACTCCCTTGCTAGACACATCTCCTCACAAACTGTCAATAAGAAATTCAAAATAAAGCACTGTTGGCATAGATCGTGACAGCGTAACGAGAGCAATTTTATTTTCAATACTCATCCATCAATTCTCGCGACTGGCTGACTACTAAAGCAGACTGCGCCGCGTTACTTAACGGCTAATATGGTATGGATTAGTGGTTGATGGAGAGAAACGTACACATGCACTTACAATTAGTACATACAAATACTGGAAACACATATACAAATGTATAAAAACTGTTAACATTTTTTGCAAACATGTTTAAAAAAAAAGTAATGTTTTTTCTGCATTCTAACTAGGACGGAAAACACACTCCATTGTAGTCACAAAAATACAAGTCTGGACACATCTACGAACAGATGTTTAGTTACAGTTCGAGTCTTGGATTAGCTTACAGCTTAACGTGCGTGAGGTAGTTAATTTTTCTTTTTCTATTAAAAACCTCCTTGGCCATTGCTATTCTCCTTTTGACTTTCTGGCAGCAACTCATGTTACTGCTTATAGTACACTCCCAGTATTTGAAGGTGTCTACGTGCTCTACTGCCTTATTTAGCATTCGCAAGTTTACATTCTTTATTTTTCTTCCGGCAACCATGGTCTTCGTCTTATTTGCATTTATCTTCATTCCATAGTGCTCACAGCTGTCATTTAGCTCCACTAGCATATTCCTTAGTATCGTCTCTTCTTTTGCCAACAATGCCATATCTTCAGCAAATCTTATGCACTTCATTCTTCTTCCTCCTAGTATTATCCCTCTCATGTCACAGTTGAGTGCTGGTTGAGTGGAAGTTGCTGGTTGAGTGGAAGAGAAAGCCTTTCGGCCTTAACTCTGCCAGCTAAAATAAATCATTATTATTATTACTATTATTATTATTATTATTATTATTATATTATATATATTATATTATGGGAAACGCGTGTTATTATTCGGTTGAGAAGCTCTTATCATCCAGTCTGCTGTCCAAAAATCTGAAAGTTAGAATTTATAAAACAGTTATATTACCGGTTGTTCTGTATGGTTGTGAAACTTCGACTCTCACTCTGAGAGAGGAACATAGGTTCAGGGTGTTTGAGAATAAGGTGCTTAGGAAAATATTTGGGGCTAAGCGGGATGAAGTTACAGGAGAATGGAGAAAGTTACACAACACAGAACTGCACGCATTGTATTCTTCACCTGACATAATTAGGAACATTAAATCCAGACGTTTGAGATGGGCAGGGCATGTAGCACGTATGGGCGAATCCAGAAATGCATATAGGGTGTTAGTTGGGAGACCGGAGGGAAAAAGACCTTTAGGGAGGCCGAGACGTAGATGGGAGGATAATATTAAAATGGATTTGAGGGAGGTGGGGTATGATGATAGAGACTGGATTAATCTTGCACAGGATAGGGACCGCTGGCGGGCTTATGTGAGGGCGGCGATGAGCCTTCGGGTTCCTTAAAAGCCATTTGTAAGTTGTAAGTAAGTATTAATATAAGTTACTATTCACAAACTTTATCCCTTGGCAGGTGGTGATCGTGCTAAACAATAAATTGGTAGAACTAAAAGGAAGTTTTACGGTAGAAATAAATCTAATACAACCAATAATAAACCAAATAAAACAACCGGGGCGGAACTCACGAAGAAAAGCATTTTTGAGGCGAGCTGTGAAGTTGCTAAAGCAAAAAATCATATACGGAAAAAGAATTTGTATAAAAATTGTCCCATTGAAGCAGGACAATATGTATGTCCTCAAAAAAAGGGAGAAGTTTGAAAAACATTATCATTACGATGATAAATGATATGTTAATATTTCTGATGGGCTCATTATTTTAAAAAAATACTTTTTTTATAAGTTTATTTATACACGCTTTAACCTCTATGGTCATATCGCTTGTGTAGGATCTCTGGGTAAGTCGGTAGGCCATTGACTATTGATGAGTTTCTGTTTCTATTGTGTTACAGATGACTTGTTTCCAAGTAACTGATTTAGGCTTTTATTTTAATGTTCATTATCAAGGTGATTAAGACTGTGATGAATCATTACATGTATTATAAATTTCCAGTCCGGCATTTACCTTTTTGACTGAGGAAAACCATGATAAACTGCAGACAGATTGGCCGACCGCAAAGTTTGAACCTGGGACCTACCGTTACCGTTTGAGTCACTTTGCCCGGTATTTTCTTTTTGCATAAATTTTAGTTTTTAACTCTACTATTTGTAATAAATAAAATAGTTCTGTTTTCATTAGGAGTAGCATTTTATTTTATACTGTTGTATATACGAGCCGCCACTGAATAGTAGCAAAGAGGGTTCAGACAATGTATCGCATGAATGAGCTAGGTGGGTTTGCTGTAGAACGGCTAAAGGTATAAAAATGCCTACCATACGCCCTAATCCATGATAATAAATATTTGTATGTAAGCAGTACCAGAACTCATTTATCGTGAAATTCTATATTTTTATATTTCGTCCCTTTATATTCATCAGAGTGTAACGTCCTACACATTTCTCCCCAGCAGAGACAGTTATTGGCGACACTAAGCGTCCAGTATGGAAGGGCCTGTAACATGTAATGTGTTTCCGATAGCATTGGGAAAGCGGCCAACCCCTGATCGTAAGCATTAGGGCACACGTACTGACTTTTAATCCGGTCGTTAAAGGGGATAATTTTCATCGCAAGAGACCAGCAGCTTTAGTGTTGAACCTCGCCCATATGGAGCATATTGATCGACAGCAGCAGTCCAGGCAGGAACTCAGGACGGCAGCGGGGGACTGTTAGCGGTCTGACATACTTGGCCTACATCCAGAGAATTCTGGTCACGTAAATCCCCCACAACATCTCCGGAATTTATCATCTAAAGATGGGACGCGAAGAAAACAAGTGCGTTATTCCAAATTAATGTACCGGTAGTTATTACATTGTAGTAATGTCCGAGGAAGTGCTTTCTGAGAGCTATAACTTTGATATTCTCACAAAAGACAGGAAAAGTTTGAAACAGATACGCTCTATTGCAGTCAAAGTTTAGCAATATCGTAACATTTCAGAAAGCGATCATAGTGGAAAGTTTTTACAATGTCAAAAGTGGAAAAGAACATATCTGGAAGTTTTGTTTCTATATAAAGTCTTTCCGGAAAAGCAGCAGTATGTCGTGTGATAAGACAATTCTGCAAAACTTTTGATCACAAATCTACGTGAAGACGTTGTCTTTCCATCAATCTGTGTGCGGCGTCAGAAAGTAATATTGTTTGTGGAATAAAAATTGTATTATAGAATAACGCTCGACATAAACTGTGCCGCAGAACGAATAAAACTTCGTTGGCAAATGTTATGGAAAGTCTTATATAAAAATCGTATCTCTGAACAAAATTCAAATCTAAATCTCGGGCTATGAAAAACCGTCTTATTTCTTTTTTTCTCAAGGATAAATACAGTAGGCCTATGTGTCTGTTCGTCTTCACAAAGAGTTCTCCGTCATTTTGTAAAATCACCTCAAAAAAAAAAGTTTATCAACGGCAGAAATGATCTTGAGAGCGGTTTCAGGTGTGAAAAAAGATAGAAAAGTACGTCAGGAAGAAACTTAGAATGTAAGAACTTACGTACAAAGGATGAACAAAAAATACAGAGATCCGTAAAAAGAAACAGCTGTATAAATTAATATTGCCAGAGAAATAGAGACGTAAAGGATGAAAATGAACACTAATTGGCTGTAAAAGAATGCAAGACTCAATAGTCTAACGGGCACAAGTGGATGAGCGATTTAATATTCCTCACAGCATTATTTTTACAAGTTTTTATCTCGAAAGCTGGTAAGATAATATATGTAATTCAAGTACTAAACTAAAAGTAAATGTAACATTTTATGAGGTAATCAATACTTTAACCTATAACCCATGAGTATCCAAACGTGTATATAACCAGGAGATATTGCACGTCAAGCATGCTCTGCTAAGGTCAATAACTTTCCATATAAAATAGGAAAAATGCCCTTAAAGAATATGCGCTGTGGGTTGCTTACGCCAGGGGTTACCTCGTACGAGTTACAATTGGACATCCATGCTCTAATCTATAGAAAGGAAATTGTATTTAACGTTCACAACTTTGTCGTAGATACTCTGCAATATGTTACGCAACATGGCGACATGGTAATGAATTTCAGCCATAAATAATTTTACAAAATCTTTCCATAATTGAAGACCTATCTTTCCAAAGAGATTTATGTCGGTAATGGGCCGATTTATCACTGTGGTTTTTAAAACAGCAGCTATATTAATTCTGAGAAAGAACCTAAATTTAAAAAAACCATCATTATCATCATCATCATCGTCATCGTCCTTGCAGGTATTAGGTCTAGTGGCCTGTTACGGTCTCCGTCCATCTTTTCAGGGGGCGTCCCAAAGATCGTCTTCCATGTGGTATATAGCGGAGAATTTGTCTTGGGAGTCTAGAACGGTCCATCCTATTGACATTATTAAGCCATTTTTGTCTATAGTTGTTCATAAATAGGTGTAATAGGTGTAATTTTCAATTCTCTTGTAATTAGTTCATTCCTTTTGTGGTCAAGGAAGCTGTAGCCGGCAGTCCTTAGAAATCTCATTTCCGCAGTTGTTAGGGGTTGAGCATCTGAGTTTCGGACAGTCCAGGCCTCACTACTACACATGAGGACAGGTCTTGCTAGAACTTTAAATGCTTTTAACCTGGTATGTTTTTGGGTTCTCGTGGTTGTGAAAACCTGGTTGATGGTTGTTAAGGCTCCATTAAAATGTTGAATATTTCCAGATATATCAGTAACAGGTAAATATGTCAAATTATAAAAAAATCGTAATTATTACAATGTTTGCAAGCGTTCACTTAAAAGCCAAAAGGGATCTTTAAAACTGCAAAATATGCACAATTTATATACCTATAGATAGATTCAGAATTGAAGGTTTGACAGAATTACATAAAAATGAAAAAGTTATGTATAACCTTTAGTCCTTCAAATTTCTAATGACCTCGGGAAGCATAATACTCAAGCAGGTTTCACCCAAGAAGAATACTTCTGATTCTCATTTGATTGAAAGCATTGTTCTTGGAGTTATTAAGTTAAAAAATCAGCTACTTTAGATTGGGATCGAACATCATTCTTCCAGTTCGTAGCCAGTTTCGAAGCTAAAAGTTAAAAGATCCCAATAAAATACACCGTTTTTCAACTTTATAGTAAATCAATCCTCATTCCCGTCTCGCTTGAGGCTGATGTCTGTTACAGTGCACCGCTGTATCCTTCAGCTGGATGAAGTAATGGCTTCACCGCTGCTAGGTCGATGTTATGCGTGCGTATAAATTTAACTCCCGAAACCTCACAGACTAACCACCATATTTCGCCTGGGCATCTCTTAAATTTAGGTCATAAAGGTCAGGTCTAAACCACGGCATGGAAATAACACGTGCTGCATTATCACATTTTGTGTGCCTGACAGAGACAAAAACAAACGTTATGGATTACTTATGTTACACCTTACTATAAAAAACTACACTGTTAACATAAACATACGATCACATTATATTACATAGGTATTTAATATTGATCACTATTTTATTTTCCAAATTTCTCCACAATACCATGGTACAGATGAGGAGACGAAACCTGGCATGTGATCTATGCGAGAGGGGACAGAATTAGCTATCAGAAAGAGAGTTTGTTTTATGATGGTTAATATTATACAAATCTACAGACATGGAAGTTCATCTCAGACTAAAACCTATCTTCCCCCTCCATATCCATTGATGAAATACCCACAGCACATGATAAGGTCACAGGACAGGTCTTGCCTCTTCTACTGTACAGCCAGAGCCAGCGTTTTTGGCGCGTGTCCTTGAGTACAATGCCCAGTCAGTAATAATTTGTTGCCAGTGTAACTGAGGATGATACCACCCAAATACACGTCACGTCAGCAATCTGCCAATCATAGTTGTCAGTCTAATTGCCCTCGGACTGCAGCAAAGAAAAAATACTCGCATTTTGCGTTTCTGGATTGTGTCCTTGAGTACGGTACCCAGTCAGTGGTATCTGTTGCCATTTCAGCTGAGAGTGGTACCACTCGGCAATCTGCCAATCACAGTTGCAAGCTTTCTCGCCCACAGACTATACAAAGATAAGATACTCGCTCTTTACGTTCCCATTACTTATTTCACACGCCAAAAAGGTGGCATGGTTACACTCAGTTATGCTCACAGACAACACTTTTTCCCGGAGGCGACAATTAACACGGGTACGTGGCACCTCTATTGCGGAAGATAAATAAGAAGTGAATGTGAAAGGATGATTAGAATTATGAAGGAAACGGGTTATGGCCTTTGAAATGATAGTATTCCAACATTCGCCTAGAAGAATTTAGGAAACCACAAAAACTAAGTGACGATAACCGGCCTTTGGGCTCGAACCCCGGACCTCCCAAATACAAGGCAGAAATTATAATATACATTGTGTTTGATATTATTATTACCACTACTATGTACAGTTAAGAAAAACTTGGTGATCTCTTAACGCGTCACACTTTACATTCCAGACGGCAGTACTTCATGATCTTTCCTGTTCAAAGTGTATAGAGGAAATATAAAGTGCGAAAGTCTCTCCGACAGCTCAGTGCTATATCGCGGGCTCATCATTCCACGAATTCAATTTCGATCTCCGGAGCTGACTGGAGTGATGGACAAGATCGGAGAACGGCCAGTTTTACGGCATTTACCACTTTCGCTCAATATTACAAACATTTCTTCAAAACTTTTCACCTCCTCTTACCTCACTTGTAAGGTGTGAAGAATCTAGTTTGTCATTGCCAGCAAAAGGAAACAAGATTATTCAAGTTTATAGATGTCTCGTGGACCATAGTTGTAGGAAATGACGGTACTGTATTTGTTTAATTTGTTTATTTTACGACGCTTTATCAACTTCTATGGTTATCAAGCATCTCAGTGAATGAATGTGATGTGACCGAAATGAGTCCTGCGCCGAAAGTTATCCAGCATTTCCTGCTAATAGCACAGTCTAGTATATACAGTCGCGAAGCTCAATACGTAGTAAATATGCAAACATTAGGTAGTTGCTCACCACTAGGATCGCTAATATCGCCTCATTACAGGCAATGCAAAATAGTACCGTCACAGTCTATTGTTTCTAGCATCCTCAAAACTCAAGCTTCGTGACTGTATACAGTAGACTGTGCTAATAGGTTGAGAGAAATTTATTTTTTTTTCATTTTAGTAGGTTATTTTACGACGATTTATCAACATCTTAGGTTATTTAGCGTCTGAATGAGATGAAGGTGATAATGCCGGCGAAATGAGTCCGGGGTCCAGCACCGAAAGTTACCCAGCATTTGCTCATATTGGGTTGAGGGAAAACCCCGGAAAAACCTCAACCAGGTAATTTGTCCCAACTAGGAATCGAACCCGGGCACCTGGTTTCGCCGCCAGACGCGCTAACCGTTACTCTACAGGTGTGGACGGTTGAGAGAAAACACAGGAAAAAAAACTCAATCAGGTGACTTGTTCTAACCACGATTTGAACCCCGCCGCGCTCGTTTCACGGTCACGACAGCGGTGAACCTACCGCATTTTAAACTTTTTATTTTGTTTGTATTAGTAACAATAGTTTTTGAAGACATTTATTTTTATATAATATTTAGCCTAGTAAAATTTTCAAAGAAATGTTTATTTGATGCCCCGGGAAGATTCCCTAATCGTCGTCATCATCACCATAACCATATCATCAACCACAAGGGATAGGTACTTGGTCTATTTTCCGGCTTCAAGTTATCTGTTAAACTAATATTTACATTAAAAGATTAAAAATAAAACTATTTGCATTAAAATTGATAAGTACCTGCACTACATTCTTAAAACTTTAAAATATCGTTAACATTTTTCTCTTCATCTTTTACATAGCCGTGTCTGGTCTCTTCTACGTCTACGGTGGTAAATCAAATCTACTCCTTGGAGTCAGTCTTGATTAATTCTTTCCACATGCTCCTTCCATTTTATCTGATAATTCCTTATTCTAGATTCCCTAGTAAAATTCTAAACCATCACAAAGAAGAAGAAAAATTTTAGACGGTTATCTGACTAAATTTTACATAATCGGTACATGAAAATAGTTAAACAAATGTTCCCCCTGTTACTTTCCTTCATTCTCGAACAGGTTGAAGTTCAAACTGTTTGATTATTTGCAACTTTTTGCCTCTTAATTTTTGTAATAAATTATGTTTAATCATAGAAAGAGTTTCTCTTTAAAACCTACCTGAAAATAAAATAGAAACGAGATAATCATGAGGAAATGTGTCCACGCGCACAACAGCGCTCCGTTATACGTCTGCTTCGCGAACCATGGCAAGCGTCAGAGTCACTGTTCAAAGAGTCAAAGCTTTGAACTATGTCACAAGTCGAGGTTTCATTAAACGAACCCCTTCGTAAAGGCGTGATTGGAAATTGTAGCGTAAGTGTCTGCCGCTGAAACGGTATCAGAATTTTATTGTTTCCAGTCTCTGAGTGACAAGGAGCCCAATAAGTCCGTATTTACCTTATGGTTAAGCATTAGTGGCACGAGAAAGAACACAGCATCAATGAATGTGTACATAACAATGAAAATGCATTTTAACTTACAATGAATGCAATTATTATAGATTATACCGGGTGATTCAAAAGATATTTGTGAAACGCTAGGGGCCATATTCATAGACATTCTAAGCGCGGACTTCCTGTGGATGATCAGCGAACTAACGTTTTTCCGTATTCATAAACCAGGGTTAGCGATATGATATGATATGATATGATATGATATGATATGATATGATATGATATGATATGATATGATATGATATGATATGATATGATATGATATGATATGATATGATATGATATGATATGATATGATATGATATGATATGATATATGTGATGATATGATATGATATATGATACGATACGATACGAACGATACGATACGATATTGTAGGATACGATATGATATGATATGATATGATATGATATGATATGATATGATATGATATGATATGATATGATATGATATGATATGATATGATATGATATGATATGATATGATATGATATGATATGATATGATATGATATATGAATCCTGTACAAGTAATCACTCGAGAACCGGGGCTAGTTTAACACGCTTGTAGCGCGAGCTAGTGAAATGTCTATGCATAGCACCTTAGGTGATTAAAGATAACATTATTTGAAAGACTGTAAATCAACAAATCCAACATATGGAATAGATTCCGAAACAATTGCAATTGAAATATTCTAACATATGATATCAATTATCGCGGAGACGGTAAATTGCCTCCCCAGACAAAAAATTACGTAAATTGCCTGCTGTTTACATGAGCCAGGATACGTAAATTGCCTTCTCTTTACCTGAGAAAGTGTACGTACTTCCCCATTGTAAATACGCCACTGTAACCAACATTTTGCTTCTAATTTTCAGACTTAGGACTGTCAGTAATATACTCGTAGGTTTACGTGCATAATTTGCACAAACTACCAGTATAGCTAAATATGTTGTTCAATATGATTAAAATATTGGTCAGCTTCAGTTAAAAAAACTTTGTCATGAAAGTTAAAATGTGTTTAAATACAAAAGATATTTATAAAATACTAGGTGGTGATAGGTGTGGCTATTTTGAACTACTCAGTATGTATAATTTGATGAAGTTATTCGTTGTGGCTAAATCGGTCTAAGTTTTTTTACTACAAATCCAGTGGAACAGATTTCGACTGTCTGCAAAAACGTGGAAACTTACTTTTCTCCCAGAGAGACTGCATGTTTTTTTCAACGCCTTGTACTTGCATGGTTCTGTTCTGAGTACATGCGTTACCTCAAGCGGACCACATAATCATGAAGTACCGCTATTTGTGAATATGTAACTTGGTTCAGAATCCTCACAGAAATGGAGAAGGAACGGTTCAAAGGACCGAAACTCTGATATTATTATTATTATTATTATTATTATTATTATTATTATTATTATTATTATTATTATTATTATTTGAATGAAGACTGTTGACAAAGTCATAATTAAGCTTTCAGTTTTGTGTAGCATTATGTTACGAAAGATATGCATAAATATGTAGTAAAATTATGGAATTTAATTAAATAGCATTGAAATAATTTTGTCTTTCTCTATTCTGTTTTACCCTCTGTTTTGATATCGACTTACAGTCCAATGCAATGTAGCGGAGATACCAACATTATAATTTTTTCGCTGTAAGAAAAATCCTAATGTAAACAATAGCACGTGACTGAAGTGAGGCTTCATTGACCGCTGTTTGGCGCCATAGATTCCCAGTACGTGTTCCCGCCTACTGTTGTACATTCTGCTTCATGTTAAACACTTCCCGTTACTTGTCAAGTAAGCCTAACCTCACTAATATGCATTCGTTTGCTTAGGAAACATTTAGTTTATAATTACTGTAATTAAATTATTTTTAAGTCTTATGCCTTCACAATGGATATTTGAGGATGCAGAAGCCATACTTCAGTACCACGTGCTTACGTGAACAACTACGAGCTCAAGTGACGCCAGCTTGTTACAAGAACACACTACCTCGGTATTACTGTTGGTATTCATCCGCGTTCATAGTACATAACAAAATATAAAAGTAGCTTTTCTTTTACATAGTGTTTTACATATGAGTGAAGTTATATGTTTCATCGTATTTAACAACTAGAATTCAATTTTTTATTTTCAAATAATACAAGATTATGGTTTCCAAATACGAACTATATTTTCCTGCATCATGTGAGTGTTTCGGCTGGGAGCCAATCACGGGTATCACAGCAACGTGCTTAGATTTATATTAGGATTTTTCTTACAGCGAAAACAATATAGACAGTACTGTCTCAAAGAGCCAAAATTTTGACGCCCGACCGGTTTATCTTTGAACCCGAACCAGAGCAATTGTTATATGAGCATGTACTCATATATGAGCTAGGGGGAAGTCACTAATTCATCCTTAACTTCACGAATAAATAGATTAAATAATGATTGTTCAGGAGTGTTTCAGCTGTCACATGCAATTGAATTTGAAGCTGTATAGTGTATGTATTCACTACTGTTTATTTATACACGGTGAGATATGTAACACACTACAGTCTCCCCCTTTTCCCCTACAATATTAACAGCGAGCGAGGTATCTCCGTTTGATTCACTTATCTGTTTGAAACAGCGACGCGCCGTGCCGGCAACTGAGACCATGAATTATGAACAGTTGACGGCGTCTGTCGCTTATTTTGACATCCAGCATCTCTATAGCAAATAGAAGTCGCTATTATTGACATCCAAAGTCTGCCATTTATTATTCTGAAACAAGTTCATTCCCTGGAAGAACATCTTATGCTTGTGTTGCCTACCTACGATAACTTCATGCTGTGTATATTCAAGATTATGTCCAGATCACGGATTTTGATGACGTTATCTTTTTCTTTTTCTTTACATACTTTGCTATGCCCATACATTATATATTCTGGATACGAGCTGCTGGTTACAGAAATGTAGACTTTTTAGGTCATTTTGGTCATTTTTCGCTGTATTATCCTTTTAAGTCTTTTTTTTTTAATTTTGAGGGCATTTTTCGGTCACTTCTTAAATTTTAAGGTGATTTTTAGTCATTTAAGCTAAATGCAATGACGAACTAAAATTTTCCAATATAGGAAAGCTCGCAAAATTAGTACTGACATTACCCCATTCAAATGCAGAATCTGAAAGGATTTTCTCGATAGTAAATGATGTCAAAAGGAAGAAAAGAAATAGGAGACGAAGTTTTCGGCTGAGCAGTAGCAGTAGATGTAGCAGTAGCAGTAGCAGTAGCAGCAGCAGTTGTACGCTCTGCCTTCCAAACAAAAGAATTGAACAGCAGCTCTTTTGAAGTCACCAACTTCCATTTTATTTATTTATTTATTTATTTTATTTAATTAATTTATTTATTTATTTATTTACTCTGGTGAAGTTAAGTCCATCAGGCCTTCTCTTCCATACCATCATAAATCATTTCATTCTCCACCATTGAGATTCACTAGGGTAGATATGGAGGAGATATGAGTGTGATACATTTATCCTTCTCTGTGTGTTCTGAAAATGTAGTGGAGATAATACAGTTGTATTTTGAAATATAAAATTGTAGCAAATTTAAGAATTAAAATGAAGTATTTGAAAATTCTTCTATTAATGTGGCCAGGTACTGTATATCGTCATATTACAAATCATAATAAGAGTCAACAAAAACACTTTCATATCATTCGAAGAGTTAACGACAATATGAAGGGTTCAGAACCTTAGTGGGCCAAGTGACATTTACTAAAACCGTAGAAAACAAGGGTTAAAATGAAGTTATTACCATAATTCAATTAAAACATGTAGCAAGTA
The DNA here is from genome assembly GCF_040183065.1 of Periplaneta americana. Classification (NCBI taxonomy): domain Eukaryota; kingdom Metazoa; phylum Arthropoda; class Insecta; order Blattodea; family Blattidae; genus Periplaneta; species Periplaneta americana. The sequence continues at coordinate 41,847,173 of NC_091132.1, read as the reverse complement.
ATATAAAGTATACACATTAAAACTAAATGATATGTCAATCTTCATTAAACTATGGTATTCACTTAACTTTAACCCTTGCTTTCTCCGTTTCTAATAAATTGCACTTGGCCCACTATGGCTCTGAACCCTTCATATGTTAACTCAGATTTGTAAATCATATGAAAATAATTTAAAATGTGAATAAATGTAAACAATAATTAAATAAACGTGAATAATAAGTGTATAAATAATAAATGTAGATAGTATGGAAAACAGTAAGCGATAGAGACAGTCAAGTTTAAGCTCATATCTCCTTAATCTGACTTCGCAGACTACAAGTTCACTATCTCAAAATGTTCTGTACAGCATACTCTACTTCCAGTTTAATTTTTACACGCTTTTTATTGAACTTTCCTATATATGAGCCGTTGAGAGCAGAAGTAGTGTAAGTCAAAAATGGGTAATGAGGGTTAAAGTAAACATTCTGTAAAATACAGCGCAAAGTAGCAATTAATATTCAATTTATTTAAACTATTAGTAGTCAGTGGATAGCACGAAGGACATATTAATTGCTACTTTGCATTGTATTTTACAGAATTTTTACTTTAAACCTCATTACCCAATTTTGACTTACACCACTTTTGCTCTGAACGGATCATATAATCTAATATCAAATAAATACAATTTACTTTATATAAGCCTAATGTTTATGTACTCGTATATTAATGTAAGTTTATGATTATTTTACTTAAGTGGTTTAGTTTCTTTTTCCAATTAGTAATTTAAATATCGGCCAGATTGTCGTCACAAGCATTACTACCACAAAGACCTCCTGTCAAGAATTTAAAAACATCATGTCTGAACTACATCGTGTGTTGATATTCCTATAAACAAATCTCCTACGTGAATAAAGAAGCACAAGCATTGCGTTTCAATTGGGTTCTTCAAATCGTTTTAAAATTAGAAACTCACCTAATTGCGCTTTACAGTGTCCTACATTTTCTCTGGTGTCATGAATTTACATTATAATTTAAAACCATCACGTAACTACTTGCTACTGTCCTCTTTTAGTCTAATTGTGTCTGCAATGTTCGTTGTTAGTCAGAAATACTTGATAATCTGCATGTAATATAGTAAAGGGGAGTAAATAATAATAATAATAATAATAATAATAATAATAATAATAATAATAATAATAATAATAATAATGCGAAATTGTTGTTTAAAATATGACGTGGATTGTGCGTCAGTGATCAAAATATTCACACCAAAATTGACACTTCCCATTATGAATTTTTAAACATTGTAATTATGAACAGCACAATATTCATCGTGAGAAATAGAGCCTATGAAGAGTCTTTGTTGTAGTATTATTGACACATGAGAAGAATATGAGCTGCAAAAATTAATTTTATTTTATCGTGATTGTATGCGAACTAGACATTCGCACATCTATACGTCTCAAATTGTGAAGTGGATAGAATGTGAAGATCCTCCTCTTTGTTTACATCAGGCCTAAATTTATATGATATATTTACCATAAATATTAACATAGGTGGAGTCAATATTTTACAGGTTATTATACTAAGAAGTTTCAGGATCGAGGCAGATCTAACTTTATACATTGCATCCCTCGCTGGTATCAGATGCCTGCTCATGTTTACAAAGTACTACGCTATACGCAGGGACCGTCAAGTGACTACACTCTCGTGCGTACGTACAAACCCTCAAGCCCTGACGTAAGGCTGCGGGCAAAGGTAGCTGCTTCCACAGTGGCGGAGCTAAGAACTTGTATGTGAACCAAATTTGTGATAAGAATGTAAATTAATTTCAGCTTTTAATTGAAGCACGCTTTCACTGTTAATTGCACTATACTGAAAAACAGTACTCTATACAATTTTGTACAGTTAACTATATACGAAACAAATTTTTGCATGTTTGCACAATAATGAAACAAAACAAAATATATACTTTTATACAGATTAATATACTGTTTGTCTTCTTCTCATTGCTATACAATTCAATTAACAAAATAAAACAACAGTACAAACGTTGTTATTCAAATACAATTCTCTAATAATAGTACTTTTTCTTAAACATCAGAGATCCGCTGCGATTTTTGCAGTTTTCTGTTAGTAAGCAGCTATTTAATTCTCGGAGCTATTGTTTTAGTACCAGCCAATCGCAAACATGCTTTCAATTGTTCATCACTTAGTTGTTTCTGTGACGTGACTTTGTAAACTTCATTAAACAAAACAGTGTTTCGCATACGTAGGTTGTCCCGAACATTTACAACGTTCTTGCAGCAAGATTGTACTGTTTAGAAAAACCTTTCTCGTGGAAAACAAGTATAGAAATGGTTAATACTTTTTCTGTTTTGATACTTATCCTTTAGCTCAATATCGCTTTGTAAATCAAGTATTTCTAATTGTAGTTCAGCAGGAATATCCAGGACACTCACTGAAAAAGATATTGCAAATATCTTAAATTGTTGTTCAAGATCTCTAATATCCTCAAATCTACGTTCGAAACTTCGCACAATTGTTGCATTATTCTTATATATTCTTTCATGTCCAAGACTTCTAACAGGTTTCCCATGTACATCCATAAATAAGGCAGATTCATTTCTAAGTGCGAGAAAACGTTCCAGAATTTTTCGATTTCACCACCTTACCTCGGTATGGTAGAGTAAATCTCCATACTGTTAATACCATCAAGCAGTGCCCTGAAGTCCCTGTGATTGAGTCCTTTAGACCTTATGAAATTAATTGTTCGCATAACAACATCCATTACATTGCTAAGGTTCATGTTTTTAGCACATAAATATTCCTGGTGCAAAATGCAGTGCACCGGTGCCCCCAAGCGACCTCGATAGGTTCCACCACTGATATACTGCAGTGTACAAGTGTACTGCCCGCAGTGGAAGCCGTAAGTAGGCCTGTACTCCCTCTCGCGATCTTGACTCGACTTGGCGGAGCCTGTAGTATACAATCATAAACAGACACGCTCCTTTTATCAATGGCGAATTTCTTCAGAGGCAGTAGGCCTATAAGAGCCTAGGGATCGTATCTCCACATCAAGAATGTAACTTTTATAAGCTTCATATAGGGCCTACAGAGTGTAAGGGGTATAAGTGCCGTCCTTTTCACAGTCGTCGGCGACGGTCTACAGGATCAGAAAAAAAGTCCTTACAATATAGGGTCAAAACTTGATAGTTTACCCAGAAAAAAATTCTTCTCTTAATTTATTAGCGTTATGCTGCTTATATCGTTAGTAAAATTACGAAAACAATTACATCAGTAGGTGTAGCTAGCAAAGAGTTAATATTAGTTTAAATAAATATTTGTGTGTTCTATTACGTTTTCGTGAAATTAAATAAAATTGCATGCTTAAATTTGTTAATATTCTGGCGTGAGAGACGTGGCAACGTGTTCAACAGGCAGTACTCTGCACAGACGTACGTACATGTCAGCTGAGTTCAAGCTCCCTGTCCATAGCTCTACTGCAGAGCGGATGACAGTTCGGTACCAGGTATTCGATAAACAACTTACAATGTCATTCACAGTTTAGGAATATCATATGTTATTAACAGGGAAAGGGATTTGGAGTATTATAAAGAATGGTGAAACGTAGTATAGATATTCGTAGCTCACTGACTGTCAAGCGAGCTGCTTCACAGAGCATGGACTAGTACAGTACACTTCATACAAACTTACACGCAACGTGCTATAAATGTATTTCAGAATAAACAAATGGAATAGTTTAATGACATATAGTGACCTACATAAATAATCTGCATTCCTTTTTTAACTATATGTGCTTTTCTTGGCAACGCGACAAGACAGCAATAAACAACATTACAAATATCAACCTCTGCATCTTCGCTTGTCAGTGGACATATTGATGGCTGATAGACAGTTGTCTTCTGTATGGAACTCGCCTCTGAATATGTGTGTTTTTCTGTCAGGAGCGTGTTAAATTAAAACCTTTATTTACAATATCATGAAATATGATAATATGTATACAACGTATAATTACTACAGTATTTAAAATATATGCAATATACTACAATATTTACAATATAGCCTAATACAGTATCATTAAATGTTGAACAAAATGTAGAACCAAACGAAATGGCATTTTCAATTAATGCTATGTTTTGTTGATGAAACAATTATTCCTGCAGTGCCTTATTATAATAAATTGTAAATATTATTTTCAATTTTTCAAAATACAACTTTGCTCTGTTGCAAGGAAGGAAATTTTTTAACATGGAAAAACTCCGCTCTACATCTAGGAGAGACAATTGGAAAGTACTTGAAACAAGATACGTCAATTAAATTCACATGTTGAATGATGTCATTGGGACACATCCTTGTTAGTACATCTGAAATCCGACTAAGAATACCGTACCCATCATTTTTAATCAAACCTCTGTTCATTTTTTCGCCAACACGTTTTCCTATTTCACCTTTTACTGCACTCAGTTTATTTAAAATAGTCCTCATCATATTTATTTGCTCAACTAGTTCCACTCCTGACTTTCCTAATTGAATAATGGCATCCGGTAAATATCCAAAATTTGTCTTAATATCCGTGACTTCTTTCTCGATTTTTCTATCATTTAGCAGTTCCTGGCGTATTTGAATCGAGCGGCGTCACCGAGATCGAAAGACTGGACACTTTCTTCATAGATTTGAGGTGACGTGAGTAATAATTGCAAGCTTCTAACCATGACCCCCAGCTCTCAAGAACTAGACATGGGGGAAGCGACAATTTAGGGAATTGTTTCCTGAATTTTAATACTCGATCTGGAGCCTTTACAAATACAGGCTAGTCTTTCAATTTTGTATTGTTAGTTGGTTTCACTTTCGGCATTGTACCTGCACTTCACTACTCTGAACTGCAAACCTGCATGTTGAAGTTCTTATGCGACAACTGTCCCGTTCACCTGTTGTTGACGTGCAGAGAGGTGCGAGTATGTCATGGAGGGGAGGACTTGGTATAAAGGGTTGTAAACAAATGGCTGTGTAGATGCCAATACTAGCTTTTACTACTCCAAATTCCGTTCCCTAGTTATTAATTTATGGAGAAAGTCGTCGTAATTCAATTGAGGCAAGAAGATGTACCGTCAATGTTTTTAGCAATGAAGTTACCTAATAGGCGAACTTTTGTAGCAGTTTCTCAACGATTATTAGAAACTAGGAGTCTCTAACCTCGTTTCGAAATTCACACATACAGAAATTTCTTTAAAAATGGTACTGATTTAAGGAAGCGGGAGAGATTAAAATATTGCATTTAAAAAAAGTTCGTGTGATTTTGTGCAGTAAACCATTATTGTTTATTTTTTAGACGTAGAATAAAGAAATGGACCAATATTGCCAATATTTTTAAATAAAATGGAAATTTACCATAAACTTCTATTAATGAGATTGAAAGTTTGTATTTGCTGTCCGCCCCTGCTTTAGAACAGAGCATCTGTTTTGTACCGATATGTCTGTATCCGCTTGAGCTGTACCGTGTACTTGTAAACTCCTTCCTCCCCATCCAGCAACGTTGCCAAACGTCTAATATTGTAAACTTTAATAATTAGTTAAATATTGCAATTAAAAAAAATGAAAGGACATTTTTTTCTTTCTTATGACATGAACAATCATCAGTGAAAATAATGGCACATATACCCCTTACACTCTGTATAATAAAATGCTTTCTACGCCAAACCTTAATCTTCGGGCTGTGATAAACAAGAAATTTTACCTGAACCATGAAACTTCATTAACGCAAATAAACTCACTTCTCCCAAAATGCGACATTTAAGTGGCAAACAATGTAGATGGGATAGGAGGATGGAGGGAAAGCTAATTATGATATACACATACAAATATTGTTGTTTGCATTAAAATTTTCAGACACGAGGTCAGGGAAAGGTTAACATTTAAAGTAAATACATGATGTTGACACTGCCGAAATTAATGTAACGATGAATATATGACAACATCAAATCGCTTCTGCAAAGTTAACTTCTCCAGTTCGTTTATATCACTCAAAAGGTTTGTAGGATTCTCTACGTTTGAACCAATTATTATAAACTACATCATCTACGATTAAAATTGATATGCATTGTATAAATAAGTATAAATAGACCTGGGCCTATATAGTAATTGAGAAGTACAATTTTAACTGTATTCAACAACGTGAATTATTACTCTTATAACGACACAATTTTAATAACCAATTTCTTTACAGCGACATTTAAAAACAGTGTAAATTGTTAAAAATTCATGTTCTACGTACATTGAACAAAGACTATAATTGAAAGAAATTCGTAGATATTAACCGGTAATGTCATTAGTGAACGATACCATTTTCAGTTCTTGTAACAAGAGAATTTTATGAGTCAAGAATTGGAATTCCAAGAAAAGAGGGTGGAATGTGTTACAAACAATAGCAGACCAAGTTGTCGCCAGCGTTTTGGCGTATGTCCTAGAGTATAGTGTCCAGTTTGTGAGCATTTTGCTAGTGCAGCTGAGAATAGTACCACTTCCTATACACGTCACATCAGCCATTTGCCAAACACAGTTGTCAGATTGACTGCGTAAAAGGTAAAACACTCGTACTTAACGTTCCTATTACTTATTTCACACGCCAAAAACGGTGACGCGGTCTGTATCGTACTGTTATCCGGACGTTCAATTAACATTCAGTTCCTAAACAGGTGTTACACACAGTACATTGCAGCAAGATGCATTGAAAAGAAAATTTCTGAGTGTGGTGTGGAAGATAAAGTAAATGTTATTAAACAAATCGAGAGTGGTAGAATAAAGCTGATGTGTGCAGTGAATTTAGTTTGGTTAAGGAAGAATTGTATCCTATAGATTCAAAATCCTCTATACCTACTTTCACAAATTGAGCATTTTGACAGTAACTGATGGCAAATAGAGGATATTTTCAACCTAACAGTGACTTTTAACAAACCTTTTGCTTTAAATTCAGTGGTTTTTTGAATTCAAACTATATAAATCTTTAGAAATCATTCTTAGCAAGCAATATGTAGGCATAACTCAACTAGGACAAAATTGTCTTTAGGGGGTTTTGAATCTAGAGGATTCAATTATTGTTAATGATTCATAATAAATGAGAATGCAAAATACTGCAGATTTCTTCAACCCAAGTTTTTAATTGTATTGCATGTATTTTAATTACTACGCATTACAGTATTTTACTCTGTATTTCAATATTTACCACAGTTCAGTACAGTATTTTTAATTTTAAAATAATAACGAAGGAGAAAGATGTAAAGCAGTAATTCTTAAACTGTGGTCCGTGGACCCCTGAGGGTTCGAGAGCTATTAGTTGGAGATCCACAAATGATTTGCTATTTCATTATGGAAAATATAACAGAGTACCATGCCATCTTAATTTTCACAAAAATTTATATTATTAATAAAGCTAATTTTTGCTTGAGTTTACAATAATTTGTTCACTGAAAAATAAATAGCCTATATAGGCCTACATAAAATTACCTCCGATTGAGGTTCTGGTTGATATGTACATCAGCAGTTTGTACAGGGTGCGTCAGAAAGAACGGGTGGATTTCACATGGCAAGAAAATTGTAAAGATTCATCAAATCAAAAATTTATTGTTATCAACGTATTCACCAATACATGCAGTTTATTTATGTAAAACAACATTATCCATATGATGTCCTTGGCTTTCAATACAGGCATCGAGGCGTTTTCTGATGTTCGCCATCACTTTCACAGTCATAGCTGGTGCAATTGCCACGATTTCTTCACGAATCGCTGTCTTCAGTTCGTCCAGTGTATGTGATCGATGTTTACAAACTTACGCCTTCAAATGGTCCCAAAGAAAGAAGTCGCAGGGCGCGAGATCTTACCGTAGCCTCAGACAATCTCAGTGCAATAGAATTTCGTCCAGGTGATTTCTTCTTTAATGTTGAACCTGTGATACGAAATGAAGCCACCCACCGCAAAATTGTATTCCGAGTTGGAATCCTAGCTTGACATCCGATGTCGAAATGAGTCCTGAGTGGCGATCACAGACTCTTCATTTTTCAAAAATGTCTCTACGATGAAAGCACGTTGTACACCAGACCAACACCATATTCTCAACTGAAACTGCATTCTATGGCTGACCCAACAGTCGTGGTCCCCCTCACTATATCTCTCTCCTCGTTGCGTATCGATAGTTTGAAATCCATCCGTTCTTTCTGACGCACCCTTTATTACCGGGCAGTACATTTTACTTGACAATACGTTTCTGAGGAAGAACAATAGTGTGTATACATCTGAAGTATGACTAGTGCAATAAGTTAACTAGCCAGCGATGTATGCAATGGAGGGGGAAGGAAATTGGCCACTCTACCCCATGTATCTCTTGGCTTAGTTGCCTTATGAGTGACACCTTATTGGTGTCACTTATGAGGTTCAAACCTATCTTCAGACAGTTGACTAAACAATAACAATATATAAAATAATGTTCTTATTTTAGTCTAAGCAAAAGTAAACTATAAAGTTAAAATGATAAGAAGTCTGGCAAAATGCACATCACATGAAAAAGGTCCTCGAATTCATACAGTTTAAGATAGCTAATGTATAATATTTAAAAATGTTTTAGTACTGCAAGCATATTTATAAAATTGCAGATCAAAGTGAACGGAGTTATACAATAATAGACCAACCGACAATTTGAAAAAAAATGGAGATATTTGCATAAATCTGTTGTTGACTTTATTTAACTCAGAAAAAAATCAAGTATACGATATCTCCACTCCATTGACATTTATAAGCAAATTCTTTTATTGCAAAAAAAATATTTATATTTTGCTTTGCAATAATAAATAAACTGCTGGTCTGTTAATAAAAATCGGTTAGCCTTTTTTATTATTATTTGTGGCATTTTTTTTGTAATACTATGATCGTTACAATACTTCTTGTACAAAATGTTGAATAAATAACCACATTCACTTCAATGGTGAATATTTCGAAAACAGATTTTTGTCGGTTGGTTTCTTGTTGCGTAACTCCGACCAATTATAGTGACGTATAAAATACGTGAATGCATTTATTTTTAATTTAATTTATGTATATAGGCCTATTTATTTTTTCCCCATAGCGAGTCACGTTTATTTCGACATTATTTCTCTAGTCCAGCGGTGACCAAAGTGGGTGTCGTGATTACATCGTGTAATCTCAGACATTCAAACAGGTACGAGGACTTTCCTCTACATTGCTGTGTTTTTCATTCACGTACTGAAGGTAAGCAGTGGCGGTATCATGTCGCTCTACAAACTTTGTCTCTACAAGAAGTAAAAGGCGGTTCCCTGAAGAATGAGAAGGAGAACTTTTTTGTTGTTCTGTCGGAGAAAATGTATTGTGTTTACTTTGCTCAACAGTTCAGTTAGGAGTATATAGAAACATTAATTTCCACGCTCAATAATGTATTATTATTATTATTATTATTATTATTATTATTATTATTATTATTACTGACCACTAAGTATGTGTTTCTATAATTCTCCTGTACGTGCATGAATATTGATATTTTTAGATCTTCTCCCTAGAAGGATAAAATTATTAGGTTTTATCTCCATTTTAATCTTCTTAATCTTTACATGAGGGTAACTATTTATTATTTATTCATTTAATAAAAAATATTGTAGAAAAATTGATTCAATATTATGTGCCAACGAACTGTTAAACGTCGGGAATTGACAGGAAGAGAAAGATTAGATAAATAAATGTAAGGAAGTCAGCTACCTAATGGGGTTTGAAATATCTCGTGCTCTCAAAAGAGTAATGATTGAAATAGCTTAAATAACTTCTCCATAAGAAGTTTTGAATTTAAAAAAAAAACACGAATTTCTCGACCAAGTATCGAGAGAAGAATATAGGAAATTCCTGATTATATTCAAGAGGAAGTTTAAAAAAGAAGCAAGAAAAATCGTATATTATTCACCGACTCTTGATGACAGCAGTGACATTACTGATACAGCAAAGCTTGAGATTTTTTTTCGCGGGATTGATGAAGATGTTAGTATAGGAACCACCACTGGTTGTAGTTTTCATGCCAAGTACCTTTCCTCCGTCTACTTACTTCATAGACTGTCTGTCGCATGTAATCTCTGCAGCTCGAGTTTTGGTCACCGCTGTTTTAAATGCATTAAAATGTACAATAACGACGTAAAAAGGCTAAAAAAAAAAGGCATTTCACCTTAAAATAGGCAACGGGAGTTAAAAAAGGGAAAATAAAAATTGGGCCTATCGTTCCCAAATGTGTGGAAACGTGTTTATCTCTAATAGGTGTTTCATACTCTCAGGGGCGAGCTAAAGTTTCTCTGTATATTTTATAATTTATGTTACAATTATTAGCAAAATAATAAATAAATAAATAAATAAATAAATACACTCAGTTTGAAAAAGGCATTTTGCCTAACATCCGAGCTCTAATTACAACAAATATTATGGATATCATAATTCAACCGTTTCCTACAGCAAAAGCTGGTTTCGTCCATATGCCTACCTTATTCCTCCTTGCTATTGTCTCGAGACATCCCGATAGTGACATTAGGCTGTTTATGCTAATCTGGCGCGCCATGGCTCCAACTCGTCTTGCAGCAGACGGGCTATTTGTTCACAAGCTGAATCACTATAAAAGGCAATAAATAAAAGTGCCGGGAATTAATCCAATGGGCACAGACATCGAGTTCACTCTTGCGGCGGCGGCGGGTACCACTTCCACTTAACAATTGGATATGTAAAATAGGTCGTATCCCTCTGTTGGCTCCCCCATCGCAGAGGCAGCATCCTCACATCGATCACCCACCCACGGCTACTGTATCGCTTAATAGAGGGCGCGATCGGTCAACGCCTCTCGATCATAACAATGCTTTTAAATGAACCTAACGAAACTGGAACAACTTCCCTGATTAAAAACGTCACTCCGGTCTACTGCTTCCACCTGTGAGGCCCGCACTCACGATCCGACGGCACTGAAGGCAGCGAAGAATCTTTCCTGTACCAAAAAGCGTTCGCAGTCGGGACAGGCGCCTGGATGCAGAGCGCCAGTGCGCCGTCGCTCTCCCCCTTGCATATGCCCCCTTCCCCATCGTCCCACCAAACCGCTCCAGAGACATCAAGCGCAGGAAGGGAGCGAGGCGAACAAGTCCTCAATGACGGCACTAAAACTCCCCCACATCCCGTCCTCCGGCGTCCCCAGTCACGCGGCACCCACGTTTTTAAAATGCAGGGCATGTTACTTCCATGAAGACCAGTTTGCTATTCGTCTCTTTCGTCTAGTTTTGTTTACAGTGTACTACTCCCGGGATTACAAGACAACTACTTCCCTTTTGTAGTGATTGTTCAATAAAAAGAGTGTAATTAAAACCCAAAGTCACAGGGCTGGGGACCAACAAGCACCCCTCGCTTTAAATGCTCATAATTCATGTCCCGGATAAATTTATATGGGCGTGCGGAGACGTAATTGCTCACCACACGCGCTACCTTCTGTCGTCTTCACCAACGTCGTTATAATAATAATAATACTTGTACCTCAGGGGACGATTTTAGGTCCTGTTTTGTTTTTAATATATATCAACGATTTACTTAAAATTGACATTGAGAAATATTCTGGTACTCTGTATTCTTATGCTGATGATACTGTGGTTATATTTAGCGGTTCGAGTTGGAATGAAACTTATCAAAATTCTAACAGTGGTATTAATATTATTAAAGAATGGCTGGATGCTCACTTACTTTCTTTGAACGTTTCTAAAACAAAATTAATACCATTTTCATTAACATCACATGGCCTTGAGCAACTAGAAATAAATAATAATATAAGTATAACTATACATGATTGTAACCTACCTACTTGCTCATGTAACGCTTTGAGTATATCCTCACAAGTTAAATATTTAGGCATTATTATTGACCAACATTTAAAATGGGATAAACATATCTCCTTTCTGTGTAACAGATTGCGTAAAACAATCCACAAATTTTCCATTCTACGCTCTTATTTACCTGTTTATGTTCTGCGTACTGTGTACTTAGCTCTGTTTCAATCAATAATTCAGTATGGTATTTTAGGTTGGGGAGGAATGGCAAAATCGACTCTCCGTCCTTTAAATCTGCTCCAAAAAAGAATTATCAAAATTTGTCTATATAAACCTTTTGATTACCCAACAAAATTAATTTTTCAGGAATTTGGCGTATCAAATCTAGAACAAATTTATAAACAAAAATTGCTGATTTACTTCCATAAAAACCACAATAAATTTAAATAGGATCCTCATGAATACCAGACGAGACAAAACTACAGTTTCTTTCTAAATACTCCCAAATGCCACACAACTGCTGGATTAAAACACAGCAGAAATTTTGGACCCAAAATATATAATACATTAATTAGAGCTTACCCTGAGCTAAGTACACTTAACACACATAGATTTAAGAAACAAATCAGATTAATTATTTAATTGTTTAAGCTAATTGAGTTAAAATTGTTACTCTAATATTCATGTACTTCTGTATTTTCTATTTGTATATAGACCCTGTTATTACATGCTGTATGTATTTTACCATTTATTAATGTGATTGTGCTCAATGAACTCTCGTAATTTTGTGATATATTTTGTATAACTGATCTGAACTGCGCCCGAGCACGAGCTTCTGCTCTTTCGGGCTGCAATGCCTAATGTAGCTCAAGTGTATAGTATTAATGAATATTATTATTATTATTATTATTATTATTATTATTATTATTATTATTATTACTTACTTACAAATGGCTTTTAAGGAACCCGAAGGTTCATTGCCGCCCTCACATAAGCCCGCCAGCGGTCCCTAACCTGTGCAACATTAATCCAGTCTCTATCATCATATCCCACCTCCCTCAAATCCATTTTAATATTATCCTCCCATCTACGTCTCGGCCTCCCTAAAGGTCTTTTTCCCTCCGGTCTCCCAACTAACACTCTATATGCATTTCTGGATTCGCCCATACGTGCTACATGCCCTGCCCATCTCAAACGTCTGGATTTAATGTTCCTAATTATGTCAGGTGAAGAATACAATGCGTGCAGTTCTGTGTTGTGTAACTTTCTCCATTCTCCTGTAACTTCATCCCGCTTAGCCCCAAATATTTTCCTAAGCACCTTATTCTCAAACACCCTGAACCAATGTTCCTCTCTCAGAGTGAGAGTCCAAGTTTCACAACCATACAGAAGAACCGGTAATATAACTTTTATAAATTCTAACTTTCAGATTTTTGGACAGCAGACTGGATGATAAGAACGTCTCAACCGAATAATAACACGCATTTCCCATATTTATTCTGCGTTTAATTTCCTCCCGAGTGTCATTTATATTTGTTACTGTTGCTCCAAGATATTTGATATTTTTTATGATATAATAATAATAATAATAATAATAATAATAATAATAATAATAATAATAATTGTTATGCCCCTGGGCTAAAGAACGCCCTGTAGCATGATTTCCTGTGGAGTATTAAATTTGAAACAGGAACAGTGTCAGCGGAATACACGGTTAAGACGCGCAATGCAATCCCAGCTTGCAAAGTAAATAGATGCTTAGCCAGCGTTATAGAGTTTGTCGCGCGTGTGGTAAATCACTGGCTACGATAAAAGTATTCTTACGCCACAGATCATTGCTGGACTAATCGCATTGGTCCAGTAGAACAAAGCATGCATTTTAATGGTTAAATTATATCACGCATTGTTCGAACTCTTTTCTTACGCGTAGTCTCATTAAAGCGACTTATCACTATATTGCATTGAATCGAATTAAATATAATAGATGTTTGATTAAGACGACATCTGTAAGCACGTAAAATCACCTGGTGGATGGCGTGGTCGGTACCCGGGGCGGGAAATCGATAACGAAACATAAAAAGTGTTGGTGAGGAGATTCTACGAAATGTGAATCGAGAGACTTGGAAGTGAAAATCCGTAGTGGCATGGCGTCAGCTTCATCCAATGAAATATCTTGTAAGTAACTTTCATGTACATTGTGTAAACTCATAATAAATCAAGTAGAGTTTTCATTGTAATCAATTCAGACAAAGTTTAGTAACCATGTAGTTTCCTACAGTATCCTGAGTGCTCCAACTCTTCCAATAAAAATCGTTTCCATTGTTGAGTAAAATGGTGGTGTCAGAAATCCTGATAAGTAGGAGCAGAAGTCGATCGCAGTAGCCATCTGGTTAGCAACCTGTGCGACCTGAGTGACGGTCGCACAACATAATAATAATAATAATAATAATAATAATAATAATAATAATAATAATAATAATAATAATAATAATAATAATCTAGACTATGCCATTAGGAAAGTTAAGGATAACACAGAGGGTTTGGAATTGAACGGGTTACGCCAGCTTCTTGTCTATGCGGATGATGTGAATATGTTAGGAGAATATCCACAAACGATTAGGGAAAGCACGGAAATTTTATTTGAAGCAAGTAAAGCAATAGGTTTGGAAGTAAACCCCGAAAAGACGAAATATATGATTATGTCTCGTGATCAGAATATTCTACGAAATGGAAATATAAAAATTGTAGATTTATCCTTCGAAGAGATAGAAAAATTCAAATATCTTGGAGCAACAGCAACAAATATATATATAATAATAATAATAATAATAATAATAATAATAATAATGATTTATTTTAGCTGGCAGAGTTAAGGCCGTAAGGCCTTCTCTTCCACACAACCAGCAAAAAGTGTATATACATATGCATGAACTTACAAAGAATTCAACAAATTGATTTAGATGAGAGTTACATGTATACAAGAGTTATTTACGAATTAAACAACAAAATACTATGAACTATTAATTAAACACTGAAATAAACTGGGTAGCAGAATTAAACTAAAATACATAGAATGTTAATATATTTCAAATTATATTAGATAATAGAAAGAGATTATTATGAGACAATTTTGAAAATGCAGCACAATCAGGATGATGTCTAAAGAAAAAAAGCAACAGTGTAGTCAGTAATATTTTAAATCAGTATGATTGGAGTGAAATGCTAATAAGGTTATCTTTTAAGCTGTTCTTAAAGGTGTTTGTTGTCTTGCAGCCCCTAATACTTTGTGACAAGGAATTCCATTGACGCGAGGTGGATATTGTAAAAGATGAGGAATAACAAGATGTTCTATGAAGAGGTATATTTAGCGTGCCACAGATAAGTGATCTGGTATTTACGTCGTGGTTAGAGTATAGATAAGAGAAACGAGACGAAAGGTAATTTGGTGTTGAGGTGTGCAGAATTCGAAAGAGTAAAGACAAAGAGTGTAAAGTTCTGCGTTCTTTAAGTCGGAGCCACGAGAGACTTGCGAAGGACGGTGATATGTGATCATATCGTCGGATGTTGCACACGTATCTGATGCACATATTCTGAGCTCGCTGTAACTTGACTGACAGTTCAGAACTTAGATCACTTAACAAAACGTCACAATAATCGAAGTGCGGCATTACTAGGGTTTGTACTAGGGTAAGTTTTAGTTGCTGGGGCAAGAAGTTTCTCAAGCGACTCAAAGAGTGAAAGGAGGAACAGATTTTCTTTATCGTTTCTTTAACTTGAAAATTCCAACTTAGATTATTATCAAAAAAGAAGCCAAGATTTTTTACGACAGATGAATAAGGGATTAGCGTGTTGTTAAGGGTAACAACTGAAAGATTACTGTTATTAAGGGAGTTAACTACACGCTTATGTCCAATAATTATGGCTTGAGTCTTACTTGGGTTAAGTGCGAGTCCGAAATTGGCCGCCCAAGTGGAGACAGTGGCTAGGTCACAATTTAACTTGTCAATCGATTCATTGATCGTATTGGGTCTGGAATGTATGTAAAGTTGTAGGTCGTCGGCATAGAGGTGATATCGGCAATACTGTAAGTTCTTTGATACGTCATTAATGTAGATAGAGAAAAGTAGTGGTCCTAATACGGAGCCCTGCGGCACTCCCGCCTTTGTGTATCGCCATTGGGAGAATTGATTATCAAGTGAAACACACTGTTGGCGGTCCCGTAGGTAGGAGTCCATCCAGCTCAAGGTATTGTCTGATAGGTGCAAAGTTTTCATCTTTGCAAGAAGCAAGTCGATATCAACAGAACCAAAGGCATTGCTGAAATCGAGAAGAGTTAGTGCCGTTACTTCACCCCTATCCATAGCTTCACGGATGTCCTCGGTCACTTTAAGTAGGGCTGTAGTAGTGCTGTGTCCATGCCTAAAACCCGATTGATAGTCATCGAGGAGTTTGTGTTCGTCGAGATAGTTCGTAAGTTGTCCGTGTACAATATGTTCTAATGCTTTTGAAAGAGTGGGAAGAATTGATATCGGTCTGTATTGGTTTACTGTAGAAGGTGTGTTAGATTTAGGTAAAGGTTTCACTAATGCCATTTTCCAGAGTGAGGGGTAGGACCCAGTCATAATAGATGCATTGAATATATGGGTGACGGTCGGCAGAATCACATCTATTATTTTATACAGGAGAGTGATATTTATATTGTCTACACCTTGGGCTTTAGATTTCATACATCGCAGCGTCTTCATTACGTCAGTCGGGTTAATGTATTTAAAGAAGAATTTATCCCATACAGGTTGGGGGCAAGATCTGAGAAATTCAAGAGTCTCTTTTTTATGTAATGGTTCAGGTGGAGCAGTGACGAAATGTTCATTTAGGCTATTGAGTGACAAGTTGATGTTATCTACCCGAGGCTTTGCTTTTGTTAGACCCAGGTTATTAAGGTTACGCCACAATTCTTTCGCACTGACCGAAGGTATAATAAGGGAATGTGCATGGCGTAATTTAGCATTTCTTACTGCTTGATTACATTTATTTCTTAAAACTTTGTAAGTATTAAAATCTAATTCGTCCTTGCTCCGTCTGTATTTACGATAAGCAGTGTCTCTGTCTGTCATGAGTAATTTTATGGCATCGCACATCCAAGGCGCAGGGCGTCTACCAACTCGTCTGGTTTTCAAGGGTGCGTGTTTATCGTATAACTGGATTACTAGGTCGTTAAATTTTTCGATTTTGTCGTCAATGTCTGGTAAATTCCACACTTCAGTCCAAGGCAGGCTAAGTGCATCGTTGATTAATTTATCATGCTCAATATGCTTCAAGTCACGGTATGATGTGATGTGAGGTTTATATTTTGGACAATACAAGGAATATTCTAGAAATATTATGTCGTGTGCTGAGATACCCGGCGCTGGTAGTTGTCCATTCGTTAATGCTAACTGAGGATTAGTCGTGGCAATAATGTCAAGAAGTGTCTCCGATTCCTGGGTGTGGTGGGTAGCTGCGGAAGGAAGGATGGATATATTGTAAGACTCAAACATGTTCTTAAGTTGAACTGTAGCGTAATTACTTGAATTTAATAAGTTTGTATTGAAATCGCCTAAAATAACAGTATGGTCATAGTGAGGCACAAGATTAAGCAAAGGTGTTTCAAGATCACTTAAGAATCCTGATTTAGGGGGTTTGTATACAACTCCAAGGAGGCACTTTTTGTTGCTTGCACCGACTTCGATGAATAGATATTCAGGATGTTCTAAGACTTCATTCGAAGACTGGTAGACAATTTTAAACGGTAAGTCCGATCGCACATATATCGCAACACCACCTCCGCGTTTACCAATTCGGTCATTTCTACAGAGGGTGTAATTATCTAAACTTACTAGAGAAGATGATAGGGAAGGCTTCAACCACGTTTCAGAGATAAGAATAGCGTGAAGAGACAAAGGAGAGAAAAAAGACTGAACTTCATTGAAATGACAGAGAAGGCTTTGAGAATTTATGTGGGCTACTTTTAAAGTGTTAGGATGCGAGCTGAAAGACGATTTTAACAGGGCACTGGTCGAAGTAGCAGGTAGTGGGTTAGGGGTGGCTGGGGTGGGTAGGGGTGAGGCTGTGGAAGGGAATTCAGAAAAGTGAAAGTCGTTTGTGTGAGGGGCTGCAGACAGCGAGTCATTCACCTCGATGCAGTCAATACTGACAACTTACAGAAACTAAATTAATATAAACTAATAGTAATGCAATAATGAAAGAGATTAATAATAATATTTATATGATAACAGTAATAGTGAATATTGCAATCCTACCACTAAAAATTGAATTACGGACTAAGAAAATGTGGTAGTGTATGATGTTATGACCTAGTGCTTGCATATTAACTACGGCAGATCAGAAGCTTTTACAATTTTGTGTTTTACATTCCCAATTTTAACAAAAATAATACACACTCGGGAGGATATTAAACACAGAATAAATATGGGAAATGCGTATTATTTTTCGGTTGAGAAGCTTTTGTCATCTAGTCTGCTGTCAGAATCTGAAAGTTAGAATTTATAAAATAGTTATATTACCGGTTGTTCTGTATGGTTGTGAAACTTGGACTCTCACTTTGAGAGAGGAACAGAGATTAACGGTGTTTGAGAATAAGGTTCTTAGGAAAATATTTAGGGCTAAAAGGGATGAAGTTACAGGAGAATGGAGAAAATTACACAACGCAGAACTGCATTCATTGTATTCTTCACTGAAATAATTAGGAACATTAGATCCAGACGTTTGAGATGGGCAGGACATGTAGCACGTATGGGCGAATTTAGAAATGCATATAGAGTGTTAATTGGGAGGCCGGTGGTAAAAAGACCTTTGGGGAGGCCGGAACGTAGATGGGAGGATAATATTAAAATGGATTTGAGGGAGGTGGGATATGATGATAGAGACTGGATTAATCTTGCACA
Source organism: Periplaneta americana (assembly GCF_040183065.1). Classification (NCBI taxonomy): domain Eukaryota; kingdom Metazoa; phylum Arthropoda; class Insecta; order Blattodea; family Blattidae; genus Periplaneta; species Periplaneta americana. Next base: position 41,828,392 of record NC_091132.1, on the reverse strand, counting down.
GGATGGGCACCGATGGCGGGCTTATGTGAGGGCGGCAATGAACCTGCGGGTTCCTTAAAAGCCATTTGTAAGTTATTATTATTATTATTATTATTATTATTATTATTATTATTATTATTATTATTATTATTATTATCATCATCATTATTATACTTGGTTATTTAATGACGCTGTATCAATTACGAGATTATTTACCGTCGATGGGATTGGTGATAGCGAGTTGAGGTCGAGGATTCGCCATAGATTACCTGACATTTGCCTTATGGTTAGGGAAAACTTTGGAAAAAACCCGACCATGTAATCAGCCCAATCGGGAAACAGCGCCCGAACGGATCAGCAGGCAAACGTCTTAGCCGACTGAGCTACGCCGGTGGCTTATTATCTATTATTATTATCATCATTATTATTATTATTATTACAACTGACGATGCAATGAATTCATTGATTTATCAAGGATAACAAATATATTATCTTCCTCTTTATCTGTTTGCGTTTTACTAGTATTGTTATTCTGTGGACTGAAATGGATTCAGTCAAGAGTTCGTTAACTAATCCATTCTCTGTGAGAAATACGAGTATGGAAGATTAATTTTTTTTTGTTTGAAATATTTCGAAGAATAATCTGAAATTAACGATATTACTAATGGTTCACTCTGTATAAAGCAAGATATCTGCTCTCAGAACAAATGCCAACCCTTGTATCAACACGTGAAGTTGGACAGGCAACAGCAATTTGGAATCAAACTATAAACATAGATAAAGCCGCGGATCCAATAAGCCTGACACAGCAGTAAAGAACAGAAGTGGGGAGAACTTAATTATAGGCGATGCAGTTCCATCAGATTGGAACGTTATAAGAAAAGAGGCGGAAAAATATTGGAATATAAGGCTCTTATGAATACAATACAATGCGTGAGGCGCATCAAATCATAAATCATGACTCAACTAGGGATATAGTCGCTACGAAATTGTCTGAAAGAAAGATATGATTGGGAATCATAGTATCTTACAATTAATAGATATAGTTAAATAATATTAAGCGAGTACCGCACCGTGGTGTTGTGGTCTTAGGCTAAGGAATCAGGACTCTTGTTATGTAATGCGCGCTGTTGGAGTTCTCATGGAGGGAAGAAATTTTCTCATGAAATTTCGGCCAATGTATGGGACCGGTGCCCATCCAGATGTGGGGAGCTATGCTAGCTAGCGAAATCCGATTATGGAAACCAGCTATAATTGCTGTGCGGATCTTTGTGCTAACCATACGATACCTTCGTTTTGGTTGGATGATCGTTCACCTCTGCTGAGGCATGTGGACGTGAAGCATAACTGATGAATTGTATGTGCTGTAAATTGAATAATATACTGTATAGGTCAACTGATGAATTTTTAAGCTTATAAATTGAATTAATCTACTTCATATGAATTGTACAATTTTGTATAGCTTAACGAAAATAAGTTTGTAAATTGAATTAATTTCATTGTATATGTGTGTATAGTTTGGCTGATGAATTGTATATGCTTTTAAAATGAATACCAGTCTGTATAGCTCTACTGATGAATTGTATATACTGTAAATTGAATGGTAGTCTGTATAGCCCAATTGATGAATTGTATATGCTGTAAATTGTATAGTAGTCTATATAGCTGAACTGATGAATTGTTTATGATTATAAATTGAATTAATCTGCTTGATATTAATTGCACAAATTTGTATAGCTTAATGAAAGTATGCTTGTAAATTGAATTATTCTGCTTACTTTGTATTGTATATGTTTGTATAGTTTTGGCCGATGAATTGTACTATATGTTCTAAATTGAATAGTAATCTGCATAGCTCTATTGATAAATTGTTTGTGTTTGTAATTTGAAGAAGTTTGCATGATATGTGTTATCAATTTCTTTATATCACAACTGATTGAATTGTTTATGCCTTAAATTTAATTAACTTACTTGTTTTTTATTATACATATAGGTCAACTGATGAATGATCGTTTGCGTTTGTAAATTTATTAATCTGATTGGCTATGTATTGTATATTTTTAGTAGAGCCATCGATGTAGCTCAGTCGGCAGACTCGCTGGGCTTCTGATCCGGAGCTGCGTTCGGGCTTGGGTTGGATCCCCCTTTGGTCTCAATAAATGGTTTCTTCCGAGGTTTTCCCCAGCCGTGGGACTGAAGCCGGATAGTCTATGGCGAGTCCTCGGATCACTTCATTGCCCCCTTTGATTTGATTACCTGGTTGGGATTTTCCGAGGTTTTCCCCAACCAAAAGGCAAATGCCGGGTAATCTTTTGGCGAATCCTCGGACCTCACCTCATCATTGTAGAAAATTACTACATTGTAAAACTGTAAAAATTGTAAAATACTGTAAAAATTTGTAAAAATTGTAATTGTAATATTGTAAAATTTTGACTTGTTCCACATCTTAAAGCTTCATTGCTCATGTAAGATCTATGGAAGATAATGAATGAATGAATGAATGAATGAATGAATGAATGAATGAATGAATGAATGAATGAATGAATGAATGAATGAATGAATGAAGCCTTCATGGGCTGTCGCGCCACGAATTTAATTTATTTTAATATTACATGAGCAAGCTATACATAATATTTATTCTGACATACTTAACAGAGTATAATGGAAAGGTCACACTCTAGTACTTTGCTCTTACAGTGTTAACATTTGCTTGCAGTTCTAATGCAGTTATTACTTCACCTGATATGATTAATTCTACTTTCTCTTGGCATCGCAATGACTTTATTGCTCTTGCTAGGGGTTTTTGTTTTGTTAATGATTATCACACAATCACATAATGTATAATATACACAATATTATTGTATGTGATAATAGTATTGTAAAGGTGAAATTTCTCTCGTCTCGAGATTGCATGTCTGCAGTTTCGTAACCCTTTGACTAAGTAAGAGGTCAATCTTCATCAGGAACCCAATAAACTTCTTAGGGGCGATTTCACCAACATGTTACTAATCCAGAATTAACTAAGTGTAATTCAATTTAAATACGAAAGTTAAATCATATTTAATTCGTTTGCATTTCACCAAACTAATACACAATTAAAATAAAGTCAATTAATTTAATTTCTAATTAAGTCATCACAGCCTTCTAAATCATAGTAAAATCGTTATTCCGAACGTAATCTCGTGTAATTGTAGGCAATGACCTATATGGTGAGTTCTTTTGTTATTTCATAACAATATCAAATATCAGAAAGTAGTATATCGAAATGATAGCCGTCCAAATCTTGGATTTAAAATATCGGCATCCAAATGAACAAAAAAGAAAATGTAAATTAATGTTTAAAAAAAACATAATAAAATTTAAAAAAATAATATTCTGCAACAAGATGTGGTAGCTATCGAAACGATAAAAACTTATTGAAAATAAATAATATACATTGAATATTATAAAGATGAATAGAGATGGTGATAGATGATGTTCAATGAAGATTTTAAAATGGCGAAATATTTAACCGGAGTATTTGTAGCTTTGCAATGTAGGCCTAACCTAACATGAACTAACCCATCACAAGGAAATGTTAAATGGTTTTGATTTAAATCGGTTGTTTCAACATTGGTTTCATATACTGTGGATTACTTGTGATGTAATGATAGAAGATGAGTTTAGTAGCAATTAAAAAAGATTGGTCTCAAAATATTATAATGTAGTGTAGGTGAGTTACTATTCTAATGTCTTCAAATACCATAAAACATTGCATAATTAATTTTTTATTCTTATCACTTTAGTTGCTGTCTTTGATGCAACCGAAGATTGATTAAACGTTTCTTCAATAAAAAGGTACCGTATATCATTTAAATATTAAGTTCTTACCTATCAGTTGGAAATTCTAAATCACTTTCTTTACTATTCAAAATATCCGTTTCTGATATTCTAAACTGCATTTTCAAATCTTTTTCGTCCATTATACTAAATAATCTTTTCTATGGGAAATTATTCTCTCCCGTCTTGGTAAGAAATCTCTGCAAACAAGAAATCAGCATCTTTAAATATCAATTTCGTCATTCTCCTCGCCATTATGAAAACGAAGCACAATTTTCTCATGAAATTTCGGCCAGCTTATGGGACCAGTGCCCACCAGATTTGGGCAGCTATGCTAGCTAGGGAAATCCAATTATAGAAACCAGTTATCATGGCTGCGAGGATCATTGTGTTGTTACCCGTCCATGTCACTTTTCACACGGAGGCGTATTGAGTGAAACCTGTTTCCAGGCGAACACTCGTTAGGCTTTGACTTCATTCATTCACAGTGTTCTACCCAAAGGCAGGTCTTTCACTGCAAACCCAGTATTCTCCAGTCTTTTCTATTTTCTGCCTTCATCTTTGTCTCCTCATATGATTCATATAATCTTAATGTCGTCTATCATCTGATATTTTTTTTCTACCTCTAACTCTTCTGCCGTTACTTAATAACCAGAATGATGTTCTTTTGTTTTTACAAATTGCCAATAATTTCTAAACATGCACAACTGATTGAGTTATTTCTTAATTGTCCATATGTATATATCAGTAGCGGCCGGTGATCGAAATCCTCGGTGAGGCCAGATGCAACTACGTAGTTTAAGTGCTTCCGATAGGAATGTTTGTTTATGATATTAATTATTATTGTTATTATATTATTAATATCATTATTACTGTATTATTATTATTATTATTATTATTATTATTAGCCTATTCTTATTACTATCAATGAAAAATAATAATTTCACTCACCAAATAAGCTGTTATGCTGTGAGTTTCAGTGATTGTTTCAGTGTGATGAAGCAACCCATATTATGTGTTGAAATTCCCCTTTCTTTCTTTTCTTTTTATTTTTTTTCTTTTACAGCAACAAACAAGGCCAAGAGAAGTTTATTTTGCCTCACATTACCACATAACCATTTATGTTGCCCATACCAGGATGCAATAGAAACTCGCGTTTTAAGATTATGTGTCAGAAAAATTATCAGCAATGTCGTAGGTATCTCGGTAGTCTCTCTCTTTATTTAAAACTTCCTTTCTTTTAGTATTATTTCTTCTCGAAAAAGGACACTCTAACAATGAATTAACTACACCAGAATTATTTCTCTCATTTGTTTCTGTTTATATTTTCCCAAAATACATAACAACTTTGGCCCAGATTCACTACTGTACTACGAAGTACAATAGTAGAACACCCTCGCTTATGTCATAAACTGAGAAATAAGGGGAGAGAATCGAGTGGGTCTCTGCCTGCCAAAGAGCTGGAATTTTGTTATTCATGGCCTAGTTAGGAAAACAAGTCGCCACTGCTATTCCCACCCCACTCTACCCTTGAGGCCGGCCCATGGATGGGACGAGTGAAACCTGACCAGGCCATACGAATTGTGCCTCAGCTACAACGTTTTAAGCGTCAACTCAAAGCCCGCGAAAGAACATGAAATGCATTAAGCCAGACCCGGCACGAACGATTCTGCCTCAGGAACTAATTTTACTGCAAAACAAGTCTACATACATCACAAGCTAGACCCGGCAAGAGCGATCCCGGCCTCAGGAACAAATTTTACTGCAAAACAGTTCTATATACATAAAAGTTTTCAAATGCTTCTACAGCGATATATGCTTCATTCAAATAACTAATATATTACATAAAAACACAAAATTTGATTTCAGTTAAGCCAAGTGACTGAGGCCCGGCCTCATTTGCCTCAGTCAATCAGCCGCCACTGGTATATATAGCCTATAGGTTTCTTACGGAAATGTTAAATCCATATGTCCTATACACAGAAAAAACAAGCTATAAATATTATAAATTACATATTACATACTTGGCCAACATTTAGTAGAATACTTAGGCCTACGTCTATGTAATACTAAATACAGGCTACATACGTATAGCCTAAAGTTTAGTGCCAATAATGTTTTGAAATGCGAAACCCATATCTTAAAATACACTCCTGAAACGGCAGATGATATAGTTAGAATAGTTGGAACGGCCAATAAATTTCGTCTCTTTCAGCAACAAGATCTTTCGTGTGTCGCAAACACTTCTGTCTCTCGTAGGTATCCAAAGACTTATTACTATACTAGTCCTCCATTAAGAGAGGGGCATGGGCTGGGACTGCCCTCACACGTAGGCATCTTGAATGGGCCCATTGTGGTACCCGGATGGAATGATGTGCATGCCCAAAATTCTCCCAATCTACAGATTCCCCTACGGGCAGCAACCAAACTCCACTTCAGTCTGCAGAATTCCTTTACCTTTCCACTTAGGCATCGCCGCGGTCCCTCATCCTCGGTCCCACGAGGTACTATGAGCCCCACTGAAGAGTCCATGGTACACTCATCAGTAGGGGACGGATCTTGATAAAAAGTCATCTTCTTATTTTTCACATTAGGACGATGCCTATTAATATAGAAATCCTTTCTATGTTAATATCAACGTAAAAAAAGTAATTTCTTATATTGCATTCTTTGCATTTTATTAGGTCATTTTTATTTTTTCGTCTTTTTTTTTTTGTCATTTTTAATACTCTGAAGAACTTTTAGATCATTTGGAATGCATTTAATTTCTTCTTTACCGATAGGTCTGTTAAATCATTTTCTAACAAAATAGGCCAGTAGTAATTACCTATTGAATAAGTGAATAACAGTGAAGTTTGAGTTTTATAGTTTGAAACAGACTCTAAAGTCCAGCCCTCATTCCATTGAAGACTTCATTTCACACAACGGAAGTAATATAAAATGCTTGACAGCAGCTTAGTTTAAGTGAGGACTTTAACCATTACTTCTTTTGTCGGTACGAGGGTGTCTTTAGAATTTATGTTTCGAAGCGGGGAATCTTTCACCATGTCCTGGACAGGACGTTGTGTTCTCAACATGGTTCGGAAGGGATGTCTACCTGTAATAGACAGTATTTTTATCACATACATTGCAAAAATGCGGCCGGGTAGCTCAGTTGGTAGAGCAGCTGACTACGGACTGAAAGGTCCGGGGTTCGATCCCTGGTGGTGACAGGATTTTTTCTCGTTGCCAAACTTTCAGAACGGCCCCAAGGTTCACTCAGCCTTCTATAAAATTGAGTACCGGGTCTTTCCCGGGGGTAAAAGGCGGTCAGAGCGTGGTGCCGACCACACCACCTCATTCTAGTGCCGAGGTCATGGAAAGCATGGGGCTCTACCTCCATGCCCCCCAAGTGCCTTCATGGCATGTTACGGGGATACCTTTACCTTTACCTTTTTTACATTGCAAAAATGCACGCTGCGCCCACAATTTGTTTTGTCATTCACATTCCCTCATCTGGAAGATTTGGTAACAAAAGTGATGCGCGGAAAGAGGAGACGAAGATTGAAGGCACTGACATAGACCACCTCTGATTGAAACACATTTTAAACCCTCATTAAAATCTATAGTTCATTTTGTTGCATGTTCTTTTCCTTTACCTTATCCAAATTCCAGGAAGTTGCCCCCTTTCTCCGAGATTTGCAGGGCAGTCATTGAAACAAAGTGACTAATTTTTAAGAAGTTGTGGTGCGAGTACGTTGAATAATATTTAAATGTCATTTTCTTTTGATTTTATGTCATTTTTCCATTCGTTATAAGGGCATTTTGTTGATCATTTAATTAGATTTTTAGGTCATCAAAGTTCGCGCTCTACCATCAGCAACTAATGACCGCTTACCACGGAGTCTAAATTCAGTGGCGGCCTGCAGCCGACTCAGCATCTGTCGCAAACCCGGAATGGGGGAAAAACGGAGATGATGATGATGCAAGAAGGGAAGTGGAAAGTGTTGGTGAAATGATAGAGGGAAACGGGAGTACCCCCGAAAAAAAAAAACACTCTGCAGCTTCTGCTTTGTTCACCACAAATTCCATCACGACCTGGCCGGGGATCGAACCCGGACAGAAGATCAGCGCGCTAGCACTGAATCACAGACGCTGCATCCAAAGCCTTTGTCTGATTTGAATCCACGAACTCCGTAGCTGATAAGCATGTGATTATCTTCGACGACGATTCAGTATATAATTTAAATTATATGGGAGGGAACAAATAATGTTTGTGGGATAAACCATCCCTGTCTTCGGGGAAATAAGGTTCATGTGGTGAGATGTACGTTTTTTTTTTTTATTGAGTATATAAAACTGTTCCCATAGGAGAGATAATTTCAGTTATCTTAATTTCAAGGAAGGAATATTTATAACGCGAGACACATGGGAACCAACAGTTCACGTAATTTACACCAATGCCCACAAAAAAGTTCACGGCCGTTCACACCCAATTTCTTCGTAATTTATTGTTTGTAACCACAAAGAAGGGTGCCCAATTAACTCAATAGTACGGGGGAAATTGAGTATTTGTCTAAAATTTCCATGCTAAGGCCGAAACGAATATCAAGGACAGGTCTGATAGAGGAAAACTGAAGTCTCTCATAAACAATAGATGCTTAGCTCGTTGCATGACCTCCCTCATTACAGACAGCAGAATGGATTTCGAGAAGATCAGCAATTCCCTGTAAGAGATCCTCGCTGCAACTGACCATGGAATATTCCCCAGTGCACAATTGAAAACCACGATGCCCGTTACAGCTGACACAGCCATAAATCAGTTCATACGATTAGGGAAGCTTTTAATTAACTGGGATGCAATAACGCACTCATGAGCTACGAGACTCATACTGAACTCTTATTTTGCCGTAATTGAAATCCTCTGATATAGTTTTAATTATTTAATAGTGAAGCTAGGCTAAGGTGTAACATTAACGTTAGGTCTATGTGACGACAAAGGTCGTTGATTTCAAATTCGCCTAATAATAAATAATAATAATAATAATAATAATAATAATAATAATAATGGCTTTATTTAAACTGGCAGAGTTAAGGCCGTAAGGCCTTCTCTTACACTCAACCAGGATTAAAACTTGCTTACATAGTTGAACATAAAACTGGGTCAGAATTAAGTAATTACATACTGATACAATTTAGGTACATAATGAGATCAAAAGAGGTAGTTACATAAAAATTTACCTCATGAAATAAAAATAAACATAGTGGAATACATATTAATGTTGTTAGAATCAAATACGAATCACATAAAAACAGAAGCCGATAATTCAATAAAAAATGTACACAGTAGAAATAAAAATAAACACATTAGTATACATATTAGTATTAGATTACAATTAAGTAGGATTTACATAATTAAACAATAAACCGACAATTGAATAAAATGTACACAAAAATAGATTAATAATAAAAAACAACACAGTGGGATACATATTGGCGTTAAGTGATAAATAAACACGATTTACATGATTACACAATAATAAGAAACAAAAAAATAAAATAAAAATAAATACAGTGGAACACATTCCATTAAATATTTGCAACGCGTTAGGTCTGGCAACTCATCATAAGATATTTTTCTAATTTACATTTAAAGGAAACTAAAGTGCAGCAGCCCTTGACTTCAGGCGGCAGAGAATTCCAGTGACGAGAAGTAGCAACAGTGAAAGATGAACAAAGAGATGATGTGTGGAGTGGTATTTCTAGCGTGTTATCATATTGTGACCGAGTATTTAAGTTATGATACCGAGAAAGACTGTGGAATCGGGCAGATAAGTAAGAGGGAGTAGAGGTGTGCAAAAGGCATGGTTAATGTTATGTCCATGTTGTTTTGGGTGTAAGCTAGACATCATATCAATATATGAACACCACCACCACCACCACCACCACCACCACCACCATCATCATCATCATCACTATCATCATCAAGGATTAAAGACCTTTTGGCCTTTTTCGTCTCAAAAATATTCATACAATCTTTTCCAGGTTCAACTCAAAATGTCTCTTTCCTATAGAGATGAATAAAACTAACTGCCATTCTCGCTCGCAGCGTTCTTTTCTTTTGTCTTTCGAGTCTCGTCTCGTCTCGTCATTCTCGTGCGCTTCGAGTCTCGCTCATCATTCTCGAAATAGCATTTGGTCGGCATGGAAAGATTTCGTAACTTTGAATAACATACATCATTGAAATAAATAACATTATAAATGTTTAAATGAAACAAAAAGACAAAACAGAACAGTATCTTAGTTATCAAAATGTTCTGGTTCTATTATATGATATTACCTATGGTTATATGTATAAATAGAAAAAAAAACAATTCTCAAATAAATTTACATTTCTAAGAAACATAAAACATAACGTTAATATATTTTTACTTGATATTGCACACTTGATCTCAAACATATGAAAAGAAAATCCCTAGCCTTTTAATAAGGGCCTAGCAATTAAATAAAGACTGGGGAACGGATTATTGTACACTGAAAGGTAGAGATTATGTTTCATATTGTCTACTTGATTGTTTATGTAACAGTTGCCAAAGTAGATAAAAGTTCAGTCAGGTATAAACAATTGTGGCGATTCAAGGCTGCTTGACGTTCGGGACTTCGGGAGTGTTCAATCTCGACGTCTCGAAACACTCACAAGCAGTCTTTACGTCAACGACGCGACGTATACAACATTGTGCGGGTTTTCGGCTTTGCGGGCGCTATTACTCTCGTTTTCTCGATCGTTGTTCATCTCTAGACTGCACTGTAATGAAAGGCAGCCTTAGTACTTCTGGTATTTGGCGTCCGCTGGATATGATTTCATCATCATCATCATCATCATCATCATCATCATCATCATCATCGTCGTCGTCGTCGTCGTCGTCGTCGTCGTCGTCGTCAACTTTAAAAACTAAATCTTTCGGTCTTTTTCGTCTCAAAAATATTCATACAATCTTTTCCCATTTCGACTCAAAATCATCATTAAGGATTAAATCTTTCGGTCTTTTTCGTCTCAAAACTGTTCTTACAAGCCATTCAAAGATCGATCCAAAACGTCTCTTTCCCATAGGACTGTAATGAAAGGCAGCCTTAGTACTTCTGGTATCTGGCATATGTTGAATGTGATTTCATCATCATCATCAAAATCATCATCATGGATTAAACCTTTCGTCCTTTTTCGTCTCAAAAATATTCATACAATCTTTTCCAAGTTCGACTCAAAATCATCATTAAGGATTAAATCTTTCGACCTTTTTCGTCTCAAAATTATTCACAGGCTACAATGTTTCCCAAATCCGACTCAAAAATCATCATCAAAAATTAAATATTTCGGCGTTTTTCGTCTCAAAAATATTCATAGGCTACAATGTTTCCCAAGTCCGACTCAAAAATCATCATCAAAGATTAAATCTTTCGGCATTTTTCGTCTCAAAAATATCCATAGGCTGCAATGTTTCCCAAATCCGACTCAAAAATCATTATCAAAGATTAAATCTTTCGGCCTTTTTCGTCTCAAAAATATCCATAGGCTACAATGTTTCCCAAGTCCGACTCAAAAATCATCATCAAAGATTAAATCTTTCGGCCTTTCTCGTCTCAAAAATATCCATAGGCTACAATGTTTCCCAAGTCCGACTCAAAAATCATCATCAAAGATTAAATCTTTCGGCATTTTTCGTCTCAAAAATATTCATAGGCTACAATGTTTCCCAAATCCGACTCAAAAATCATTATCAAAGATTAAATCTTTCGGCATTTTTCGTCTCAAAAATATCCATAGGCTGCAATGTTTCCCAAATCCGACTCAAAAATCATTATCAAAGATTAAATCTTTCGGCCTTTCTCGTCTCAAAAATATCCATAGGCTACAATGTTTCCCAAGTCCGACTCAAAAATCATCATCAAAGATTAAATCTTTCGGCATTTTTCGTCTCAAAAATATCCATAGGCTACAATGTTTTCCAAATCCGACTCAAAAATCATCATCAAAGATTAAATCTTTCGGCCTTTTTCGTCTCAAAAATATCCATAGGCTACAATGTTTCCCAAGTCCGACTCAAAAATCATCATCAAAGATTAAATCTTTCGGCATTTTTCGTCTCAAAAATATCCATAGGCTACAATGTTTCCCAAATCCGACTCAAAAATCATCATCAAAGATTAAATCTTTCGGCCTTTTTCGTCTCAAAAATATCCATAGGCTACAATGTTTCCCAAGTCCGACTCAAAAATCATCATCAAAGATTAAATCTTTCGGCCTTTTTCGTCTCAAAAATATCCATAGGCTACAATGTTTCCCAAGTCCGACTCAAAAATCATAATCAAAGATTAAATCTTACGGCCTTTTTCGTCTCAAAATATTCATAGGCTACAATGTTTTCCAAGTTCTACTCAAAAATCATCATCAAAGATTAAATCTTTCGGCCTTTTTCGTCTCAAAAATATTCATACAATCTTTTCCATGTTCGACTTAAAATGTCTCTTTCCTATAGAATAATGAATTAATTCCCACTCGAGTTTTGATTTTCTCTAGATAAATCAAAACCTCTAGTGAGATAACTATAGATAAATTATTATTATTATAGCTTTGACTTCAGTTTCAGATCTCCCTTCAGAAAGCTGATATCAACAAAGAGAAAAGTATTAAAATTTATGTTATTAAGAGTTAAAAGTCTGCCGCTGTGGTTACGAGTATGTGGATAGCGTGTGTGCCTGCCTACTAATGGCCCGTGGTTCAATTTCCGACGTGGGTAATGGAGGAATTTATTTCCCGTTCACAGGACTGCCTCGCATAAGGGCTATAGGTGTACCTGTCTTCGGGCAGAGCACTCAATATCATCAGTTAAAATATCCTTTAGTGTCAGAAGTCGATTTTTAATGACTTCGTCAATATAAACATTGAAAAGTGTGGGTGAAAGTGAACCATAGTCTGACTCCTTGGTTAATAACAGCTCCAACTATTATTTCGCAGGATTCTAATCTTTATTTCATTATGATGAGTGAAAAAATTGTTGTAATTAAATGAACCGCGATTATAATAGTCTATTTGTAAAATTTTCCAGAATAAGTTCTATAACATGCATACAATATATAAATCGGAATAAATAATATTGAAAGAACAGAGCGCTTGAAATATCTAGCTTCAGACAATTCAGAAAAATAAATTAAATTAATTTATTTTAATATCGTGTTTTTATTTAAATACGCTTGCAACTGCCGAGGTTATATCAGCGTCGCCGGTGTGCCGGAATTTTGTCCTACAGGAGTTCTTTTATATCCCAGTAAATCTACTGTCATGAGCCTGTCGCATTTAAGCACATTTAAATGAAGGATACAGGGAAAAAAACAGGTAAGTCACTTTTTTGTCGAGATAGAGTTTGAGGTGCCATTAGATTCTCAATGGAAAGGACTATCTTTTAGAGTTATGAAACAGGAAAAGAAACAGATTAGTCATGGGTTTATTTGCCTTTAAATTTTTGGCGTACAGCGAAAAGACCAGGTTCCATGGAAAAAGTGACTTACCTGCTTTTTTCCCTGGACCCTTCAAATTTCATCGACCTGGGCCGGAATCTAACCCGCAATCTCGGGCACAGAACTACCAACTGCGCCATCCAGGCCGACTGCATTATAATAAATAAAAATATTAATAATCTTCCACCACATAAATGAAGAAATGGGAAATCTTATTTCTACGACTGTAACCAAGAATTAGAGAACATCCTTGTCTTATGCCTTCACGTTTGAAATATGCAAGACGCACATTTTAAATTTAGAAATCTATCCAAATCAACAATAAATTACATTAAATCGTATGTTCACCAGTACAGAAGATGAGTGACAACGTGGATCAGCAATGATCAGTGAGTAGGCCTACTCATTTTCACACTGCATATATTGATTTACTTATTATTTTTTGGTTTCCCCGTATGAGGTTATCATTACCCCGTTTGCATTGTAACACGAATAAGTTAATTAAACTTTACTGATCTCTTATTTTATCCTTCAGCGGGCTCCTATGGACGCTTTGAAGTTACGTGCGGACTCAGGTATTGCTTTTAAAAACAATTTCGGACACGGGTTCAGAGGTGAAAGGACTAGCCCGGGCTTTAAACTTTTTGGTCCGTGCAGATCTCTTACACCTTATCCCTTCCTCATAAGGAGGAAAATACGTACATTTAAGCGTACGCTTGCACTCGGGAAGTTCTGACCTCTGGAGCTTATTAGTGTATCTGCGGATGGGACCTAGCTCTATCAGGGGCTAAGACAGGATGGCCCACCTGTCAGCGTCAGTTTCACAATGCTGATGCGGGAAGAACTTGGGGCTCTGGGCCTCTGGGGCTCAACGGGCTACTTATCTGCGGATGGAACCTGGTTCTATCAGGGACTAAGGCGGTATAGCCCACCTGTCAGCGTTGGATACACGATTGGCATCCTGAACGACTGTCGGACTTCGACAATCGTCGCATATATAGGGCGCGCAATAGGCCAAATCATGCCGAAGTGTATAGTGAGGATCAGGTAAGAACAGTTTCTAAACAGCAAATATTGCCGTCTTGTCAGTGTTGTCAGCTGTTACCAGATATCACACCATCCTATTGAATGACTTATTTACGTACCGTACTTTACCTTAATGTTGAAATTTCAATCTAAATAATTCAATAATTAATAACATATTTTCGTAGGCAAACTATACGAGAAAGGGATCAATATGTTAGGTATTTTGTCTGGCAATATGAAATTCATTAATTTGACTAAACAATTGATTTACGAGACAACCTAAAAATGTATTTTGTTTGACCACATAAAAGTGTTAGTACTAACTCCGAAAACTTACCTGACTATAGTCTTGAATTATAACCACAACGCAACACATAAAATAACTATTATGTATTAATATTAATTAAATAGTATGTTCAAATTTCACTAGCTTCAAGTAACCGTCTCAAAAACCTAGTACAATTTTAATTTAATGGAACGCCAGTACTGACAACATTTGTCTCATCTGTCAACATAACAGTTACAAAATCACTACCAATTGTAGTATTTATCAGTATCGAAATTCTAAACGAAGTTTGTAAAAGAAAATATAACCTGCAAACTAGAAAATCACCAAAATCCACTAGCATATGTAGTAATAAGGGAAAATGGTTAGTCGATGAAAGAATAATGGAACGGAGAAAAATTCTCTCCGGCGCCGGGATTTGAACCCGGGTTTTCAGCTTTACGTGCTGACGCTTTATCCACTAAGCCACACCGGATTCCACCCCGGCGTCGGAAGAATCGTCTCAGTTTTAAGTTCCAGCTCTTGGGTTCCCTCTAGTGGCCGCCCTCTGCACTACGTCATAGATATCTATGAACCTAGACCGAAGTCCACACATGTGCTGAGGTGCACTCGTAATGAGTGACTATTTGGCCGGGATCCGACGGAATAAGCACCGTCTTAAATCACGAAGTGATTTACGCATATCATATATATTATTATAATGTACCGAAGTACATATGATATTTCCATGCAGATATTCTGCGTCATCATACGATGAAAGAGTAATGGAACGGAGAAAAATTCTCTCCGGCGCCGGGATTTGAACCCGGGTTTTCAGCTCTACGTGCTGACGCTTCGTGATTTAAGACAGCGCTTATTCCGTCGGATCCCGGCCAAATAGTCACTCATTACGAGTGCACCTCAGCACATGTGTGGACTTCGGTCCTAGGTTCATAGATATCTATGACGTAGTGCAGAGGGCGGCCACTAGAGGGAACCCAAGAGTTGGAACTTAAAACTGAGAGGATTCTTCCGACGCCGGGGTGGAATTCGGTGTGGCTTAGTGGATAAAGCGTCAGCACGTAGAGCTGAAAACCCGGGTTCAAGTCCCGGCGCCGGAGAGAATTTTTCTCCGTTCCATTACTCTTTCATCGTATGATGACGCAGAATATCTGCATGGAAATATCATATGTACTTCGGCATATTATAATAATATATAAAAAATGGTTAGGTTTCACCCTTAGGGTATGAAGTAAGCTGACCGGACTATAAAGAAAGAGCCATTCTGGGTCCAGGTTCGCACTGTCATTAAAACAAAGTAACATTGAAGACGTGGCCGCCTTTACCGAAGCATGCGGAAACCCCCCCTCCTCCCGCGACTGTCCGTTGAAATGAATTACAAATGATTGTCATCACAGCGGTGTTGTGGCGTCTGGGTAGCAATTATCTCCACTTGTCCATCATGACATCACGGCTCGTCCAACAACTGGTAGACGTGTCAACAAGGTGCAGTGTCTCAGGACCTGACAGCTCCGTGGAAACTTGTCAGTGACCGACTGGCGCTGCCCTCGTAAACTTCGTATTTTTTAGTCGGTTATTCAACGACGCTGTATCAACTATTAGGTTATTTTAGCGTCGACGGGATTGGTGATAGCGAAATGGTATTTGGCGAGATGAGGTCCAGGATTCGCCATTGATTACCTGACATTCGCCTTAAAGTTGGGAAAAACCTCGGAAAAAACCCAACCAGGTAATCAGCCCAAGCGAGAATCGAACCCACGCCCGAGCGCAACTCCGGATTGGAAGGCAAGCGCCTTAGCCGACTGAGCTATGCCAGTAGCTAACTTCGTATTACCACAGTCTAGTATATACAGTCATGAAGCTTGAGTTTTGAGGGTACTAGGAACAATAGACTGTGCCGGTACTATTTTGCATTTTCTGTAATGAGGCGATATTAGCGATCCTAGTGGTTAGCAACTATGGATGTATATTTACTACGTATTGAGCTTCGTGACTGTATATACTAGACTGTGGTATTACTCTATACATATGGTGTGAAGTTACTTCTCAATTTTTAGTAGGTTATTTTAGGACGCTTTATCAACATCTCAGGTTATTTAGCGTCTGAATGAAATGAAGGTGATAATGGCGGTGAAATGAGTCCAGAATCCAGCACCGAAAGTTACCCAGCATTTGCTCATATTGGGTTGAGGGAAAACCCCGGAAAAAACCTCAACCATATAACTTGCTCCGACAGGGAATCGAACCCGGGCCACCTGGTTTCGCGGCCAGACGCGCTAACCGTTATTCCAAAGATGTAGACTACTTCTTAATATATCTTCATCATAATCATCATCATCATCATCATCATCATCATCATTATCATCACCATGGTAGCCGTTGGATCAGAAGTTCGCGCTTTCACATTCTGGTGAGGACGATGGATTTTAAAAGGCAATAATATTTTTAGCATGCTGTCCTCTGTAAGAAATGAAAATCTTGAACGTCCATGTCGTAGATTTATGGCACCTAAGGAAACCCCGCTGACGACAAAGGACTCCATGCAAAATTGGTTGCCTATTTCTCACCCAGTAGGAATTTGTGGCCTGTACTGCGTCCCATAATGTCTGATAGGCGACGTAAACTTTGCCGACAATGGAAAGGAGAATGATAATTGCTATTCAACCAAAGCAAGAGGTCACTTTCCAGGCTTATCCTGAAGTTGGGATGAGATAAAACGCTTTAGACCGCTCAACTTCAAGATAAGCCCGAAAGGTGGCTTTTGCCACTGGTTGAATAGCAATTATCCTTCTCCCTTCCCCTGCCGCCAATGTTTACGTCGTCTGTCAGACATTATGGAACTCAATATAAATACGTGTGGAATTTACCTACACTACAACATTAAATTCACCCATCGGTCCATTTACCCATCAATTCACCCATTAATACACCCATCTGTTCACCCATCCATCATAATCATATAAATTCACGTTTTGGTGCTTCACCAGTTCCACTCCAATTGATATGCGCTGGGTAGATTTACAAATGGGTTTGATTGAATTTGTCTCGCAAATTGACTTAACCGTTAAAATGACAATGTATCATATTGGAGACAACAGGTTAATAGGCTATATGCTATAATTTTAATAAAACAGTAGAAAAAAATGGTAGGAAATAGTAATATACGTTACAAGAGCGGTATGTTGACGTTTTCATGGTCGAGGAAAAGATTGAAAAAGCGAAACGTAGTTGAGCTTTTTTTAATTTCCGAGAACATGAAAACAAACATACCGCTCGTGTATCGTACATTATTTTGTGTGAAGATCGTTTATTACATACCTGAAAGACGAATTTCTAATTAGTTGCAATGAAATCTCCATGTTGGTTTGTGTTTAATGACGGCAACTTCGGAAAATCAAAATATCTTTCTTCAACATTGTTGCTATAAAATGTTTTCTGTGTTTACTATACTCCAGCAGGCCGTGATATACGTCTGTCTTTTTTTCCCCCAGTCTATAAATGCGAACTTAAAACAAGCGGTAAGGTTTTGTAATGATTTATTTTTCATTTTAATATTTTAACAATATTATTTATATAACATATTGCAGTAATAACATCCGCATCTGGAATCTTGTTGATTTTTTTCACGGCTTCCTTAATGTTACTTGTATCAGGAATGCAATAAGTTTTGTGGAGTAGTAGACTTTACTTAATTTTTGCAAATATTTAAAAACAATAACTAACATTGCAATTTAGATGAAATTGCAGTGGTAAGTTTCCAATTTATAATTATTACTATGTTAAACGTCTCTAAAAATAATACGTTAAAAGCCTAAAGCAGTAAAATGAATGTCGCGCTTAAGCGGTAAGAAGAGGGAAATTGTTATGTGTGTTACTTTGGGAATACTGAATGTGGTATTTCACACTTACCGCGTATTGGTTCTGTGCGGAAAACAAGCAAATACGCACGATCTCGCACAAATTAAAATTTCACAATATTATAATACAACATTGTACAACATATAAAAATATGAACAATGCAATAGTTGTTTTCTTTACGGTCCGACAAGGTTTAATAAACTAGAGTGAGAAATGAAGCTTTGCCAAGTTAAGAGTTAACTAACTGATATTGTTATATTATTAGTCTATCATATACACCCAATAATAAACCGGTTAGGATCGAAAAATCTATTAAATGCAGAGACGGTTGATCAAATTAAGACTACCTGGGACCAAATAGTCCTTCATATTAACCACAATTATATCATCTTCGAAAGTTATACCGAAGCTTGGAGAAAAAAGGAACTTCCTCTACGCATCATACCCAACTGAAAATGCCTGTCATTCTATCCACGTGTATAACAGCATGGTATACTCTCAATATACGTGAGCAACAGAAAGATAGCAACTTGTCAATGTAACCGTTCCTGTCTTTTAAAAAACACCACAAAGATGAGAAAGCAATAATAATAGTAATAATAAGATTCAAAACGACAGTAATACCTGACACTTTGTAAAGAGAAGGCGGGGTGGAAATTATTCAGAGAAAGTTACAGTTAACCTTCAAATGTCATTCTGTAATACATATGTTCACCATGACGAGAGTAAATCATGTAGAAAATTGTCGCGTGCTTTCTCAACCGCTTCGTGTTCGAATACCACAAAGAGAAGTTAGTTCAGGGATGGACACAATTTTGATAATGTATGAGGGATATAACTTTTAAAATAGGTGTCTACTGTAGAGATACCAGTGACGGTTCGTAGTATAATTTATAGGAGTTTGCAATTAGTGTAGAGGGTGAACCGTAAGTAATATCATTAATTTCAGGGCGTTATTCTTTGAGATATTTCAAACGAAAAATTTTAATACAATTTTGCTCATTTTTGCTTCATTTTCGAGATAAAAATTGTTTTATATGAAAATTTTCATAGCGTGTTTTGGGAAAGCCTTGATTGTATTCCCCATATGCTCAGTAAATTTAAGAGAGCAGTGTATTATGAGTCCGTATATAGCAGAGTCCGTATAGGCCAGTTTCTATCTGATGCTTTTCCAATTCACTGCGGGCTAAAGCAGGGAGATGCACTATCACATTTACTTTTTAACTTCGCTCTAGAATATGCCATTAGGAAAGTTCAGGATAACACAGAGGGTTTGGAATTGAACGGGTTACATCAGCTTCTTGTCTATGCGGTTGACGTGAATATGTTAGGAGAAAATCCACAAACGATTAGGGAAAACGTGGAAATTCTAGTTGAAGCAAGTAAAGCGATAGGGTTGGAAGTAAATCCCAAAAAGACTAAGTATATGATTATGTTTCGTGACCAGAATATTGTACGAAATGGAAATATAAAAATTGGAGATTTATCCTTCGAAGAGGTGGAAAAATTCAAATATCTTGGAGCAACAGTAACAAATATAAATGACACTCGGGAAGAAATTAAACGCAGAATAAATAAGGGAAATGCCTGTTATTATTCGGTTGAGAAGCTTTTGTCATCTAGTCTTCCGTCAAAAAATCTGAAAGTTAGAATTTATAAAACAGTTATATTACCGGTTGTTCTGTATGGTTGTGAAACTTGGACTCTCACATTGAGAGAGGAACAGAGATTAAGGGTGTTTGAGAATAAGGTTCTTAGGAAAATATTTGGGGCTAAGAGGGATGAAGTTACAGGAAAATGGAGAAAGTTACACAACGCAGAATTGCACGCATTGTATACTTCACCTGACATAATAAGAACATAAAATCCAGACGTTTGAAATGGGCAGGACATGTAGCACGTATGGGCGAATCCAGAAATGCATATAGAGTGTTAATTGGGAGGCCGGAGGGAAAAAGACCTTTGGGGAGGCCGAGACGTAGATGGGAAGATAATATTAAAATGGATTTGAGGGAGGTAGGATATGATGGTAGAGACTGGATTAAACTTGCTCAGGATAGGGACCAATGGCGGGCTTATGTGAGGGCGGCAATGAACCTACGGGTTCCTTAAAAGCCAGTAAGTAAGTAAGTAAGTAAGTAAGTAAGTAAGTAAGTAAGTAAGTAAGTAAGTAAGTGTATTATCATAATAAATGATTGAAAGAAATTTAGTTTTCTCCTTTAAATCTACAGGAATTTGATCCGAACATATGTGACTTTGTAATATTCCTTTGCGGAACGAAAAGTTACATTTCTTCAGATCTAATTTCTGCACATTTAAAGAACAAAATTTAAATTCCCTGAATCATTTATTATCACAATGCACGGTTCTCTTAAATTGACTGACCATATTGGGAATTAAATCAATGGCTTTCCCAAAACACGCTATGAAATGTTTCATATAAAACAATTTTTTTTCTCGAAAAGAAAGCAAAAACGAGCGAAATTATTTTAAACTTTTTTGTTTAAAATATCTCAATGAATAACCACTTGAAATTCATGACATTACTTACGGTTCGCCCTGTATACTTTCTTAGAAAGTCTACTTCTATTATTTCAATTTTCTTTTTAAGTGTAATTTAAATTTGCCAAACTTCTGGAGCATAAGTCAAAATGTATTTTATTATTGTAGCCCATTTAATATTTGAAATTATCTATTTTTGTTGTATGTTTACTCCAGATCATAGAATTTAGAGCATTTAATGGTTTACAGGATTCAGTGATTCGTTCTCCTATTTTTCTGTTATGAGTACCATAATTGAAGGTTTAGAACCATAGTGGGCCAAGCGCCATTTACTAAAACTGTAGAAAACAAGTGCTAAAATGAAGTTATTACCATAATTCAACGGAAACATACAGCAAGTAATATAAAGTATAAACATTCAAACTAAATGATATATCAATCTTCATTAAACTATGGTATTCACTTAACTTTAACCATTGCTTTCTCCGTTTTTAATAAATGGCGCTTTGCCCACTATGGCTCTAAACCCTTCAATTGTCAATTTTAAATCTCAAATATTTAAATTCAGTAACCGGTTTCATATTATTTTCATCATCTACTTGAAGAGACCTTTGTCTATTCCCCAAATTCAGATAATCTGTTTTGTTGAGGTATATTAATTTCTAGGCCTTACAATATTTTTCCTTTAATTTTCCTGCCAAATATTCAATGTCATCCTGTTCTTGGGCAATAATTACTTAATCGTCTGCAAAATGGAGAGATTAGGCCTATAAAACAATATGTAGTATAAATACAAAAATGAATGGCACTAGAATGCCTGCGAACAGAATTTGAAAAAAGTTATACTACAGATGTAGGCCTTAGAGGATCGATGAGACATTTGTGCTCTTTAAAGACGCAACGAAATCGAAATAGAAATTTTTTCAGCAACACAATGTTTTAACATTATTTTTCGTACAATACGAGATTTATCTTTCGAAGAGGTGGAAAAATTAAAATATCTTGGAGCAACAGTAACAAATACAAATGACACTCGGGAGGAAATTAAACACAGCATAAATATGGGAAATGCCTGCTATTATTCGGTTGAGAAGCTTTTATCATCCAGTCTGTTGTCAAAAAATCTGAAAGTTAGAATTTATAAAACAGTTATATTACCGGTTGTTCTGTATGATTGTGAAACTTGGACTCCCACTTTGAGAGAAGAACAGAGATTAAGGGTGTTTGAGAATAAGGTTCTTAGGAAAATATTTGGGGCTAAAAGGGATGAAGTTACAGGAGAATGGAGAAAGTTACACAACGCAGAGCTGCACGCATTGTATTGTTCACCTGACATAATTAGGAACATAAAATCCAGACGTTTGAGATGGGCAGAGCATGTAGCACGTATGGGCGAATCCAGAAATGCATATAGAGTGTTAGTTGGGACGCCGGAGGGAAAAAGACCTTTGGGGAGGCAGAGACGTAGGTGGGAAGATAATATTAAAATGGATTTGAGGGAGGGGGATATGATGGTAGAGACTGGATTAATCTTGCTCAGGATAGGGACCAATGGCGGGCTTATGTGAAGGCGGCAATGAACCTACGGGTCCCTTAAAAGCCAGTAAGTAAGTAAGTAAGTACAATACGAAAGTAAAAGCCGCTTATAGCACGCTTAGGTTGGCTAGTTCTGTAAATAAATGTAGAAAAATGCTCTTCATTTAATCCTGCAAGAACAAAACACGTTTTAGCTCGTTCTTGCAGCGTGTTGTTCAATAAAATTATTAAAACTTCGTAGTATTTCCGAAGCAGTTGTGATCACTTTGACATGGCAATCAACTGCTAATGAAGTCTAAGAAGAAAAAAAAAAACTTAGGCTACTCTAAACGAACACACAACTAGCAGTCACTTGCCGAACATAATTAAAATTCAATTGCAATTGTAAACAAAACCAACTTCCCGCCTTGAACTTGCAAATGAAATTCTCACATTTACTGCATTTAGTGGAAGACAGTATTATAACAAGTTCAAGAGTTCAAAGACTCGAAGTCTGCAAGTCTCATTTGTATTCATTAAGATTTTAATTGCAACTATTATGTAAATTGTATGAAGATGAAACATTTTCAATCGTCCAATATAACCAATCAAACAATTCCGACCAGAGACTGTGTACCGCTTGTACAGACGGAGCAGCCAGTGAGAGTGAATATTTTCGATGATATAATTGCTAATTTGTAAGCCATAAAGATGTACAATAAAATTTCCAATTTGTGTCTTTGTCTCCCAAGGTGCTTTCGTTAAATTTCTTAGCTCAGTGGCAGGTTCAAACTTCATCCAAACTGTTCCAGTGCCTTACGTGACAAACTTATGCATGAGGTTCTTGAATATTCACAGTCTCAAACCTCCATATTTTTTAGTCTCATTATTTGCTTACAGGTTGATAATTTTAAATTAGTGTCCACACCTGTGGAGTAACGGTTAGCGCGTCTGGCCGCGAAACCAGGTGGCCTGGGTTCGACTCCCGGTCGGGGCAAGTCACCTGGTTGAGGTTTTTTCCGGAGTTTTCCCTAAACCCAATATGAGCAAATGTTGGATAACTTTCGGTGCTGGACCCCGGACTCATTTCACCGGCATTATCACCTTCATCTCATTAAGACGCTAAATAACCTAAGATGTTGATAAAGCGTCGTAAAATAACCTACTAAAATACAATTTAAAACATTTTGAGTTATTAACACAATATTTTTCATTGATTCACATGTTACACTAAATTTCTCATATTATGCCGAATTAGTAATAGCCATAACCGTAGAAATTAAATGAAGCTGCGCAAAAACTATAAAACAAGGGGTTTTAATATCGCAATTAAAGCTCAGTGTTTGGTCACATTTAACACAAGTTAGGCAACCAGTGATTAAAATGCCGAAGGATGTGAATAGGAGGGGACTGTGTATCTCGGTAGTTTCGTTTCTCTTGTGTACAGCAAGGTCGGAAAGTCTTGTCACCCCCAACCTCTTGTTTGTATGTTGATGTGTATCCATTTTTAACATGTCATAGCAGATGTGTGACAATGGTTGATACTTTACGTTCCAGCTTGTATAGTGATCCAGAACATCAGTATGGGCACCATCGTTGTCGCGGCACAAAATGATGGGTGCCATGTCCTGTGTGAAATTTTTCTCAGCAAAGGCGGTGAGATTTCCCTGTTACGGAATAATTAAGCAGCACGTCTCGAAACATCGATGCCAGACAATTGAAGATTTGAAGCAAGCTGTTAGGGAGGCATTCAGGGAAATCTCACCGCCTTTGCTGCGGAAAATTTCACACAGGACATGGCGCCGCATCATTTTGTGCCCATACTGATGTTCTGGATCACTAAACAAGTGGAACGTAAGTATCAACCATTGTCACACATCTGCTATGACATGTTCAAAATGGATGCAAATCAACATTTAAACAAGGGAGGGTGACAAGACTTTCAGACCTTACTGTATAATCTATGTAGGTACAATCGGTTGTCAATAAATTGTAAGCAATTGTAAGCAATATTTTAAGTAAATGTTTGACACACGAAATAATTTATCATAATTATAGACTATACCAAAGGATATTATTGTAAGGGAAAAACTTCAAGAAATTAAAAAAAAAAACTTAAAATTAAATTTAAATTTAAATCAAACAGGAAACTCCGTAGCATAGTAAATTACATAGAAACTAAATTAATTATATATTACAGTTAACGATCATGTTAAAAGGCATTGCAATACTAAATAGCCTAACTACATAGGCCTAGTCTCAGTGTTTCGAATGAAACATTTCTCCTTCTCTTTATTAGACAATACTTTAGCTAGAAAAACTTCATTCAGTCTCCAAGAAGTAACTGGTATAAACTTAAAATCTAGACCTTACATCAGATATATCTGCATCGTCATACTATTAGGTGCCAATGTTCCTGCGGCATTATGACCTTCTGAACTCCCAGTTACATCTATTGCAGTGAATAATTATGTACAATCTTAGTGTTCGAATGAAACTTCCCCCTTCTCTTTACAAGACAATGCTTATATCTATAAAAACTTAATTCAATCTTCAAAAAGTAGCCTAAATGGTACAAACAAAAAATGTGGATGTCTAAATCGTCGTACTACTGGGTGGCAATGTTCCCACGGTAACATGACCTATGAATCTCCTAATTACATACGTTTTTTTATCTGAAGAAACCCATATTTTATTATTTTACCATAACACATCTTATAAGAGGTTTGCAGTAAGTAAATTGATGAAAATGCAAGTACCTAGGCTTGTGAATTAATAATTAATTATCAATACCGGTACCTATTAATATCAATACACAATTCTGTTTCGTTGTGATTCCAATTCAACTCTACATTCAGGTAAGTGTAATTAAATAAGAAATAACTTATACACCTACTTCGTATGAAACATGCATGTAAATATATCGACATTTTAATGAAATTCTTTTAGATTTTTATTAAAATGTCCAAGAGAGGAAATAGCATGGTAGTGACTTCTCCAAGAAAGAAAGTGCTTGAAAGTATTTTAAGTAAGCTATAAATTTTAAAGTGATGTTCTGTTTTCGGAATTCGTACTAATCATTTAACGTGATCAAACTACATTTTTAGGTTAGATCTCGTGAATCGTAAACTGTTTAGTTAAAGCAATGAACTTCATGTTGCCAAACAAAATAAATTTTAATATCAGATCATACTAATCCTAATTAGTAACATAATATGCAAGAATTCCAGAAGGAAAATAGGCCTATAATATTTCATAAATTATTGAATCATGTAGAAAACACCTCGCAACATAAAGATGAGATGTGCTAAATACGTAAGGCATGTAGTTATTGTTAATTACTGTATTATTACTATTATTATTATTATTATTATTATTATTATTATTATTATAAATTGAGTCAAAGAACCAAAAGCTATAATTTAAAAATATCATACACTAAAACAAAAACAATGGCTTTCATAGGGACCCAGCATAAAAGGTCGAAAATAGTTATTGACTCCAAAATTATTGAACAAGTCAGTAATTTTAAATATTTAGGATGCAACATTTCTTATGTGGAAAAAAGGGATACGGAAGAAAAGATACATAGATTTCAAGGTATATGTGGAACAATTAGACGGAGCTTAGGAAAAAGAACAACGAAAGAAACACAGTTAAAACCCTACAAAACAGTAGCCCTTCCAGTACTACTTTACGGAGCAGAGACATGGAGGTTAACAGAAAGAGACAAAAGACGACTAGAAGCCTCAGAAATGAAATTCCTAAGATCAGTGGCGGGATATTCTTTATTACAACACAAGAGGAATGAAGACATCAGAAAAGAATTAGGGATAGAGGGAATAACACAAAGGTTAACAAATCAACGTAATAGGTGGATGGAACATCTAGAAAGAATGGAGGATCACCGAATTCCCAAGAAAGCTTTCCAGTATGCTCCAAGAGGAAGGGGAAGTGTTGGACGTCCTAGGCTTCGTTGGAGAGAACAATTTTAATGAGGTCGGAACGGGCATACCGGCTCAACCCGTGATGATGATGATGATGATGACTATTATTATTATTATTATTATTATTATTATTATTATTATTATTATTATTATTATTTCAGTACGTAGCCATGGATAAATATATAATAGGATGCGAAACTGCGGTCAGCACCATCTGGATTTGGGGGTCTGAAATAAGGTGATCAGCGCCCAACGTCGTAGGTGGTGAACATTAGAACTACGTGTTGGGTACATTACCCAGAGTTCTCGATTTATCCGTTCGAGATATTGCTGTAAGGGAGAGTCGAGGAGCCGAGATGGCGGACTGAAACTTGCTAATAAGTGAACATAAAGTGATACGTGTGTGTATAAGCAGTGTATGTTAAACAGTGATATTTATGGACGTTGTAAAAATAGTGTTGTTGAATGTATTGTAAAGTAATAGTAATATAATAAATTAAACTATCTAAGTAGTTCTTGCAGACTTTTCCATTGTGTTGTACAATAAATACCCAAAGAATACAATCCCAATTATCTAACCTTTTGCTTTATTTTTTGTCTCTGTCTGGTTATATTTTAATCGGGTAGTGTAAAACACATCGTCTCTTTTATCTTCCTGTTGGCTCCGGTAAGACTTTTCAGTAGAATATGCTGTGAGGAATAAAACTGTAAATGTTTTATTTTAAATTGGGTTAGTTTTGAATATCGATGAGGGTGGGAGGGAATACTTTCTGCACAGTTTAACGTTTTCGTCACCAGATGCGCTGCTAAATGCATGGAGTAATTATTCTTTTCGCTACTTGGTGCGCTGCTAGATGTAATAACGCTCCTCCTACAAACAGATGGCAGCAAGATCAATTTCTACAACAGCGCCTCTAGTAGGTGTTACGGGGAACTCGGTAAGTTTCGCATCCTATTATTTATTTATCCATGACGTAGCATTGTGATTTTTTTCCTCTTTGGTGATAACTGGTATTACAGTGCATGAGGATTAAGTTGGCGTGATTTCTACTGTCCTTGTCTGAGGTCCTTGTCTACCGACTGTCACCAGATGTGACGGGCAAAAGGTTTCCTTTTGTACAATTCTTGGAATTCCCTTTCCTCCCTTCTCCCTTCACACTTTTGCAAACCCAATTAGTGGATCTCTCAGTGGCGTCTCGGGTTGTTCGAGTTCATTAGTTAGTAGTATTTTGTGAATAGTGAAGTGAGTTTGTATCTTGTTGTACCAATTTAATATAATATAATTCACAAATTAAAATGTTTTCGGAGATGCATGGTTTCACTGTTACCTTAAATATTGTAATGAGTGTTGTGCTCTTGTTTTTAATAATAATGGTCGGCAATAGCCTATGGGAAAACGCGGGAAAGCCTTGAAGTCGGACGGTATGAATATGGTTATTAATGCACATAAATTATTTACTGAAGAATATGAGGCACTGAAATGCGGAAAACAATATCTGTGCCGAGTTTTATCGAAAGAACTGCTGCAGCGACAGGTACATCATCTCGTGGTGTTAACGGGATTAAAAAAGAAAAAAAAAACAAAAAACAAAAACAAAAGGAAGCGCTAGAAAGCGGAAGTGGAAGTGTGCTGCGAACTCCAGGAAAGAAACGCCCGAACAGGGCTCCTAAAAACTGCAATTGTCGCTGTAAGAAGAGTAATATATTATTTATATCAGACTGATTTTTTTTTTTGCCTAGTTTGAAAAATTTAAGTGGCGCGTTAATTAAGGAAAACTTAATAACTGGGAGCATATAGAGTTTGAAAGATATTCTAAAAGAAAATTAAATTTAGTTTTGTCAGAAATACTCAAACCAGAAAATTTTTAATGGAAAAATCAGATGTTATTTTAAAAAGATTTAAATTCTTAAGAAAAATGAATAAATTACGCGCCACTGGACGCACCGTTATTTGTCTAGACGAAACTTGGGTTAATGTGAACCATACGAAAAACAAAGTTTGGAAAAGCGATGACCACGAAATTGACTTCCCACTTCAAACCCCAATAGGAAAAGGTCAGCGGTTTATTATTTTACACACCAGATGTTAAATATGTTTCGTTCTCAACGCGCTTCTAACTTTCAAATCTAAGTCAACTAAAGACTATCATGAAGAGATGGACAGTACTGTATTTAAGAACTGATTCATTAATCAATTATTACCAAACATTCCTCCCAATAGTATAATTATAGACAATGCCCCTATCATTCAACAGAACTCAATAAGGCACCGATTTCATCAACACCGAAATCTGAAATGCAGTCCTGCCTCCGTAACAATAACGTTGAATTTGATTTACGATCCACGAAACCTGTATTCTATGAACTTATAAAAACAAAAAAAGACAATTTCAAAACATATAAAATCGGTCAAATTGCGACAATGCACCCCCTACTATAGTGAGACAGCCACCATACTATTGTGACTTAAGCGCGATTGAATTAATATGGGAACAAGTTAAAAATGAGCGCTCTTGCAAAAGTGACGGAAGAAAATTGGAGGAAGGCCTGTGAACACGTAGAAAAAATTGAAAAATTTTATTGGGAGAAGGATGGACTTGTAGATGGAAATTTATTATTGGTACGTAATCAATTTGGACGACACGGACACGGACGAACTTTCTGGCGGAGTGGAGTCAGAATTTGAAGAGGAAGAGAATGCCGCCACTGGTAACTCGTGGTCGTTTGAAGGAGTGTTGACCATCATAAATGAGGGTTGAGAGAGATGGTGAGCATTCTCTCTCTTTCTAAAAGGGACTAGACAAGTAAATCCTCATGGACTGTAGTTGGCAACACTGAAGAGACGGCCAAATTAGACTTTTAGGAACTAAGGAACTACACTTACGTGATCCTCACTATACCTGGGATAAAGATAAGTCCACAGATCCCATTAGGGCAAGGCCTCCTGCATGCGCAGGACTGAGTTTCTTTGTTACTAGCGAGGAAAGCTACTCCTGGCAAGACTAAATTTGCTTAACCTCAAAATCGAGGTCCTATCGCGACATACGATTCTAATAATTGTAAGTAATCAGAACTGAAACACAAGTTCAATCAGCTTATTAAGGGGAAAGCCTGCAGACCTGGCACTGGAAGGTAACACTAAGATATCACGTTCGGGGAGGAGGAGCACTTCTTGGAATTAACGGCGTTATGACTGCGATGCAGGAAATGCCAAGAAACGCGAAGGGGCTCTAAATTAACAAGCCCCAGCTACAGCTAATTAGGGCTGGCTCACTCCCTCCCTCCCTCCGAGGCTCAGAAATTAAACTAATTTGTTTTGGAAATGTTAACTACAATTCTGACATCTCCATTGGCATTACGGATATATACCATACGAACAGTGCAGCTATTCTAAGAAAGACCGAAGAAGATCTTGTTATACGTACCTTCCTGCTAGCAATTCATTACCAGACCTTTGTGAGAAATGAGAATTTAAAGATCCTAAAATGCTGGCCAGCAATGAAAAGCGGTGCGGAATTATGGTCGTGGGTTAGATTTTCGTCTAGAGGCAATGATAAAACGATCAGTTGTAAAGTAACGTCTTAAGTACTGACTCTTACGTAGTGCTGACATCGCGTCACGGGAGTATTAAATAAATGCTTTTATGCTCGACCATGCCGAAATGTAGTAATTATACACCTGGTAGCAGACTTTTAATGCATGTCATTAAAGTACACCTACTCATTAAAGGTCAGGTCTTTCAGCCAATGACGACTCATGTTACAACTGTTCAGCCAATGACAGGTCAGCTTTCTACCGTTATAAAACCGCAAGTATCGATTATTCTCGGATATGCAATCGAAAGAGAATTAGCGAAAAGTCACGGAGGCTGGAAATCCAATACTGTCGCAGAAGGTTATGTTCTGTTACTATAATAATTAGCGTTAATTGTAAATAATATTCAAATGAATTCAATTTGTCATCTCGTTTTTTAATGTCTAATTTAATTTCCATGTTATCTCTGTAGGTTCTTATGGCCTAGCAAGGTCAATGTGGACATTTGTTCCTCGGAAAAAATCAATACTTTCGCGTCTGCGCACATCTCACAACATACGAGACATTGCTCCAGGTCAGATACAATAAAATTATTAATAACAAGTTAGAAATATCGTCGAGCATAAAAAGTCGTATGAAATCGCCTATAATGGTAATTAAGAAGCTCGTATGAAAATTATGAAACTCGCTTGCGCTCGTTTCATAAATATCCATACTCACTTCTTAATTACCTTCATTATAGGCTCGTTGCATAATGTACTATATTGAAATCTTATTTAGAGTATCAAACATTAATAAAAAGGAATTACGGCAAGCTAATGTTAAACAATGAAGTGATACTTAAATCGGATGATGATGACTATGATAATAGTTAATAATAATGATAATGATAATAATAATAACAATAATAATAATAATATTAATAATAACCCCAAAAATAAAATAATTACAACTCATTCACAAAATGTTGCAAGTAATAGCGATATATACAGGTTGAACCGTAACTAATATCATTAATTTCAGGGCGTTATTCTTTGAGATATTTCAAATAGAAAAGTTTAATACAAATTTGCTCGTTTTTGCTTCCTTCTCGAGACAAAAATTGTTTTATATGAGACGACCACTCTTATAAATTGAGGGAAAGAAGACAGAGGACGGACACTGGAAAGTTTTCTTTCCTCAATCGTACTATCAGCGACTGGAATGCTTTACCTGCAGACTTACTAAGGGCTTTGCCAATAACCAAAAATGCATTTAAAGATATGCTTAAGGACTTTACTAATAGACGGTTGTATATTATACACGCTATTTAAAGGGTTTAATTGATGCCTTGTTATTTAAAGTGTTGTATCAGTGAAGAAGTGTGTTGTGTCAGTGAAGTGTGTTTGTGTTAGTGAAGTGTGTTTGTGTCAGTGAAGTTTTATAGTTTATAGTGGTAGTGCAAAGTATTTGAACAGTGAAATGTTTTTGAATTGTTAGTGAAATCAAGATAGTATCAGTGAAATGTGTCGTAGTTCCAGTGCAGTGAGTGAGTTGACAGCGAAATGAATGCAGTGCTGAAAGATACTTGTGCATGTATGAACTTTTCATACTCGTGGGTTTTAGTTCGAACTTAGCATTAAGATATAAATTAGATTTACTTTAAATGATGTTTTAAGTGATCGTGCTTCATTTAATTTAGGATGCTCCTTGTTATTTTTATTGTTATTATTATTAAATGTATTTTTATTGTCATTATTGGGTGTAATTAGTTACCACTGCCACTGGGTATTTACCCATTTCCAGTGTGAATAAATACACATACATATATTTTATAGCGTGTTTTGGGAAAGTCATTTCTTTAATTTCCAAGATAGGCCTACTCAGTCAATTTAACAGAGCAATGTAGTAGGATAATAAATAATTGGAAGAATTTTAGTTTTGTCCTTTAAATGTACAGAAATTTGATCCGAAGAGATGTAACATTGTATAATTTCTTTGCAGAAAGAAAAGTTACATTTGTTCGGATCAAATTTCTGCATATTTAAATGACAAAAGTAAAATTCTTTCAATCACTTATTACAATACACTGAGCATGTCGGGAATTAAATCAATGGCTTTCTCATAACACGCTATAAAACGTTTCATATAAAACAATTTTTATCTCAGAAAGGAAGCAAAAACGAGCAAAATGGTATTAAATTTTTTGTTTAAAATACCTCAAAGAGTAACCCTCAGAGATTAATAACATTACTTACGGTTCATTTTGTATTATGCAGTAATTAAGAAAACAAGCTACGCATCTTCTCAATAATTCAAAATTGCTTTCATTTAGAAATAGCCTACTCATATAACTTCTGATAGCCTATAGACGACATTCGCAAATAGTGGGTTGTGACCACAGTAGGTTTCCAGTATCCATAAAAATAGAAATGTAATCTACAGAAAAATAGCTCACTTAGACCTATTACCTTATTGATTTGTTTCAATTCACCCATAAAATGTAAACCTCACAACAAAAATTTGCGTTCTCACGTTCACAGTTATCATGACCAGTTCGTCACTGAAAGCTCGTGACTGATCTACTCCTTAACTCTTAAATTACCTTCCGTCCATGTCTAATCTACAGTTCTGTCAACTAACCGACACAGATCAAGCAGAATGTCATGAATCATGGCAACTAAGCACTAATTAGTTCAGGTCAAATTCAGATAATTTAAACGCGATTAGAGCTTCTTTTTATGCTGGTGTGTTACCGAACAGTTGCAGGACTCTTCACTGGAAGCTCTTCTTATTTATTAAGATGTAGCGAAGTAACATACTGTTTAGGATGGTTATCAGTTAACACTCCGAAGTCCTGTCCTATACTATGGCTACATATATTATCCCCTATATTTCGGATCCCATTAGGGCGAAAGGAAAGCGTGTTCAATATCATAATGTTACTATTTAAGATGTTGTGTACAATTTACGGCAGCAATTCGACTGTCTTCTGATACCAGACATCAAGACGATAGGAGCACACATTATAAAGATGAAGTTCATTATTATTTAAGGGGTTAGGTACAACTTACAGCAGTACAATTTTGGGAAATATTCGACATTTTTTCCTCCATTACTGTATGTCAGAGACTGTCTGACATTGTCTAGTTTCAAAAATAAATTAAAATTGCACTTTTTCAATTCAGATTCTTTTCAGTTATAAGCCCTTCTCACTTCGATAGTTTTGTAAATAATAGGCTATATATTTATTTCCTTCCTTTCTCCTTTTTGTTCTCTTTATCAGCCGATGAATTTATTATCATAGCCTTTTTATTGTGAAATTTACTTAATATTCGTATTACTTTTCCTTTTTATTATTATTTAGTACATTCCATTTTGTTATATTCTACCTTACGTTTTCCATATTAACCATTTGTACTAAATGAGTTGCTTTTACTATATTCCAATGTATTTTACTTTATTTTTTCTATTATTGTATTATTTTCATGTTGTTTAGTGTCGATTTTACTATGCTATTATTATTTTTTTTGTAACTTAATATGTTAATATTCTGTTCTTTAACTTTTTGTTAAATTTTAACTGCTTGTATACTTTGTGACATGGTAGAGTGTAAGAGAAGGCCCTATGGCCTTAACTCTGCTAGTATAAATAAAGAATTATTATTATTATTATTATTATTATTATTATTATTATTATTATTATTATGTTGTACAATAATGAAAATTGGTATGTGTAAAACACTGTCCTTCTGCTATAAGAAAAAATATTTTTACGCTTAAAAATTATATATATATATATTTTTTTTTTCTTTTCAAAATTCAAAACTGTAGCAGTTCACTGTGCAGTGATGAAGCGTTTCCCTCATAACTCAAAAACTTGTTAACTTTTTCATGTTCTCTCTCTTTTATTTTATTGCTGAAACTCATGTTTGCAATATAATGCTCTTTCAACTACATTCCTCAATAAATAATATATTTTTTTAAATTTTGTGTTAGAAGAAAATACTGATATTTTACCATTTTTAAATGAATTTATTTTTTTTATCAATCTATCACAGGCAGAGAAGAGATTTTGCGTCATATTGTAGATATGACATGCATAAATACAAACAAAACATTTCATCACATAATGTTGGATAGTTTTTCAGTTATGAGGGAAACGCTTCATCACTGCACAGTGAACTGTCATCATTTTGAATTTTGAAAAAAAAAAAACATAAATTTTTTTTTTTAATCGTAAGAATATTTTTATCGTATACCAGAAGGACAGTGTTTTACACATACTAATTTTCATTATTGTACAAGATACAGTAATGGAGGAAAAAAATGTTGAATATTTCCAAAATTGTACTGCTGTAAGCTGTACCCAACTCCTTATGTTGAAATTAAAATTCCTCTCAACAGGTCTTCTAAAGTTCTCAATTATTTTGAAAATATTGCAGGCTAAAACTCAAGAAAATAATTTTGGATTACTGTATGTTTTCCCCATTTTTATTTTCATTTAACACTTTCCCTAAACAGGGATTGCCTAGAAGACAAAGTATACCATTTACAAAACAAAATTTTAAATATTACATATTACATGGATAATTTCTTATGGACATAAAACCAATGCAAGAAAGAGAAAAAGAAAGAAATTACAGTGCAATGTCTTATCTGAGGCGATTTCTTAACAATGCAATCGAACCTTTCAGCGCAAGTAAACAAACACTGGTAATTATAAATGAAGGCAAATGAAAAGCAAAAGGTCGTGGAAGGGGGTAATAAACAGTGATTCCGCTGATTACCTGGTTGGATTTTTCCGAGGTTTTCCCCAACCGTAAGGTGGATGCCAGGTAATCTATGGCGAATCCTCGGCCTCATCTCGCCAAATACCATCTCGCTATCACCAATCTCAGTAGTTGATACAGCGTAGTTAAATAAAAAACAGTGTTTCCGGTTCTCAGCCGTTAATCAAAAGGTATAGTCAGATTAATATTAGAAATGTTAGTAAAAATAAAATGATGTCTCTGTATTTGATACGCATAATTTATTGATGGCATGTTAAGATAACTAGCAAACAGACTACTTAAAACAAGCAAATGCTAACAAGCAAAGAAACTAAGAAATGAAGACATGCAGTATAAGTAAATACAACAAGCGATAGGATATCCTTGCAGAATACAGAAAGAATTTATATGAGCAACAACTGGGAATGGAATCATAAAAATGTTAAAAATATGTATCGTTTTTCACAAAGATATGATATTAGTACATTATGCAACGAGCCTATAATGGTAGTAATTAAGACGCGAGGATGTTTATGAAACGAGCGCAAGCGAGTTTCATAATTTTCATACGAGCGTCTTAATTACCATTATAGGCAAGTTTCATACGACTTTTTATGCTCGACCATATTTCTAACTTGAAATTATTCATAAGTATTCATGTTATTCTTATGTGAGTGAGTGCAATAGCCTACCTCATAAATTGTGAGATGTGCGCAGACGCGAAAGTATTGATTTTTTTCCGGGAAACGAATGTCGACGACCTTGATATAATCTAGAGAGTAAGATAAAAATTAATCTTGATATAACCTTGAAATTGAATTCGACATTGAAAAACGAGATGACAAATTGAATTTATGTGAATATTATTTACAATTAACGCTAATTATTATAGTAACAGAACATAACCTTCTGTGACAGTATTGGATTTCCAGCCTCCGTTACCTTTCCCTAGTTGTCTTTCGATTGCATATCCGAGAATAATCGAAAACCTGAACTTTAATGAATAGGTGTACTTTAATGACACGCATTAAAGGACTGCTACCAGGTGTATAATTACTACATTTCGGCATGGTCGAGCATAAAAAATAAAATAATTTTATATTTATGTATTTTCAGATTATATTTGAAAGTTATAGAAAATTTAATATCGCTGTCAATTTATCGAAGATTTTTAATTTACTGCGTTATGAAAATACTTAATGGGCAGATCATAATGCCGATGGGGATCTGAAATATGAGCTTCAAGGGATCTATGACACTCAAAAGGTTGGAAATCGCTGATCGAAGGACTAGTTTCATTACTGCAGTTTACTATCCCGGCAGAAGAGGAAACATATGTTGCTGAAGTCAGTGAACTCGAAACAATACAAATAAAATAAACGATGACCGGGAGACCGTACATTTCTTGCGACCGCTACAATGCACGGAGATCACAATGACTATTTCATTTCCATATTTATGCAAAGCTATAAACGGCTATTGCTCAATGCATGATTATACAGGATAGGTAACGATAATGCACACTGGATGTGGAAAGCAATTGATCCCGCCCCTCTTACACCCGAACACGCAGTGAATGGGGCGGCTTCTGAAACAACAACAGGCAGGTTTATCTCCATGGAGATGTCTGGGTGGAACACTCTCGCCCGCTCGCTCTCAGGAACGCCCTCTCTCTGTACAACATAAGTGAACTAAACGGCAGTTGATCTGCTCCCCCTGACGCCACGGTTACTAAATCAGCAGCCCCGGCTCTAAATAATAGCTCCAAAGTTGTCACAAGTGACAACGATCAACGATCCAGGCGCTTCTATCGCCCGTACACGCAGGCAGCAGATTCTGGATTCAGTACAATGAACCAGCAGTATGCAGGATTCGCAATTCGTGCCTGAATCAATTAGAGCACACCAACTCCAGAGTCAAACAGTGACGTTTCATTAGTGTGTTTTTATGACAAGAAACCATAATTATTTACGTTACAAGGTTTCAAAGTGAGGTTTTACGAATGAGTTGAGAGGAATTTCAAAATGAATTCGTAAAAAAACTTTCAATTCTTATAACGTACAATATTTTATTTCATATTATGTCGAATTTAATTATTTTTAATAAAATATAATGATAGCATGTGGTCTTAGAAAAAAGTTCATCATTGTGGCTGAGGGGTTAGCGAGGACGATTGGAACCCCACTCAACTTCGCCACTTCCTTCCCTCCCCCATCATCCTTTCCTCATCATCCCGTTTCTGGTTTTCAGATCACTCTACCGGCGGCCTTCCGAAGCTACTGGCTTTCTCGACCTGCCTCCGTGAAATGTATTGAGCGACGTTGGATGACTTCTGTACTAGCACCCGAGGCGGACCTACTCGGGGGAGGAGTTTCGCCTCGGACCGACAAGGGGGTCTTGGGGGAAGTTGCCGAAGCGGAATGGTATATGGATTTCTGTCGACTGTAGGAACCGGTCGTTAAGGGAGTCATGTGATAAGGTAGGTACGCGTAGGGTGTTGCACGCAACTCATTCCATATCGAGGATTAGCTCAACAGATCGCAGTGCTGGGCCATCCGTGCTCCCCTCAGTTAAATTCCATTCCATTTCATTCCAGTCTTGGAAAAAATTTTTGTCGCACAGACACTTTATAAGTCGCAGAAAGGAGGCAGTGCGCATGATTAAACATACAACGAAACAAAACTAATTTTATTATCTCAACTAGTCCTCTTGTGAACCAGGCCGCTTGTCCTCTGATCATATGAACTGCCTCCTTTCTGAGACTTTAAGATCTGCGCGACAAAACTTTTTTCTAAGACTGTAGGCCTACGTATTGAACAAGCAGTAGAAAAGACACCCCTAAAATATGCTCGTATGTATTGTCGAAGCTGGTGAACGAACTACGCTCATTATGGGGCAATCCATGCAGAAACAATTGATAGAAGGAAAATGTGGAGGGAGATTTGGATGGATATTTTGAAGTTCGAAATAAAGTATCAGATAAATATAACGAAGCGATGGGAAAATAATCCAAGGAGGTAGAAGAACAGACACAGATATGTACGACTTCCAGTGGCGTAGCATGAAATTTTGAGCAGGGGAAGCTAACTCAAGTTGTCTTTCATGCAATATGAGAAAACGTATTACAAAAATACAGTCTTAAAATAAATAGTAGTCAATTTCAAGTCAGCAGTCGAAGATTGGTTGGAACATCGAAGGCATGACCTCAAATGATACGTAATAAAATATGATTTCACGGTTTACACATATCTCTTAACAAATAGACACGTATACGTATAACATTAGCTCACTCCCTGTCATACTTAGAGAAATCACAATATTAGTTTCATTACGTAGCCTAAGTATGCGTTTGTCTTTTGGTTGTGTCCTTCATTGACAGCAAGGGAGTCGGTCATTTGTTTTTTAAATCACACTTTTGTTCGTAAGTCGGTCTTGATAATACAATTGTCCTAAAAAATTC
The DNA here is from genome assembly GCF_040183065.1 of Periplaneta americana. NCBI lineage: Eukaryota > Metazoa > Arthropoda > Insecta > Blattodea > Blattidae > Periplaneta > Periplaneta americana. Next base: position 41,790,224 of record NC_091132.1, on the reverse strand, counting down.
AAGTAAATTAGTGTCAGGAACTGTTATTTCGCTCATTATTTATTATATCAACCACAATGCACACTAACACTTCAACTGAACACAACTGACGAAAAGGGATAACTCGGAAACTACTTATTTTAAATGTTAAAGCTAGCTTCTTTGCGAGCCTTGCCACTAGGATAGCTTAGTTAGAAAGGGATGGAAAATCTGCGGGGTGGATTACACAGAAGAAACCGGTCTGCTTGGAAGCTGGTGTGTGCAGGCTTCTTGTTTACTGCTGCATCACAAATCATCCTGGGCTGCCGCATCGCAATATTTAACGCGTAAATATAAATTCTATTAAAATTAATAAATAATTTTCTCCATAAACTGCAGGTTTATTATGAAATTATTATTAACTGGGGAAGCTAAGCTTTTTAGCTTACACTGACGCTACGCCACTGACGACTTCCACAATCGATAGAAGTAATAACACAGTCTAATATATACAGTCACGAAGCTTGAGTTATGAGGGTACTAAGAACATTAGACTGTGCCGGTACTATTTCGCATTGTCTGTTATGAGGCGATAGTAGCGATCCTAGTGGTTAGCAACTATCTATGGATGCATATTTCCTACGTATTGAGCTTCGTGACTGTATATGCTAGACTGTGGTAATATTCTATCGGTTTGTGTAATGGATAACGTGAACTTCACAATAAATATAAACATGACGTGGATGTGGGCTCAAATATTATTTTCAAATTTCTGTATTATTCTATGTAGTATTGTAGGTCAATTCTAAAATAATGTAGTATAATTTTTTTAAATTCAATATTAACCTTATTTTTGTTTTAATCAATTACGTCGCACTTGTTTGTTAATAAATAATGTTTAAGTTATTTGCACAATGCTCATTGCGGGGCCGGTCATTGAACAACTGATAAAGAAGGACATACCCAAAATGTTGAGAATGGATTGGTCTGAATTTTACCAACATTTGAAATGTGATCAAATAATCTGGAAAGTAAATAAGGAGGATTTGTCTGTATAATTTCTGTTGAGCAACAGTTTATTTTCCATTACACAGATACAGTGTTTGGACATGGAACATAAATACAATAACAAGATCATACAATATTATACAAATTGATAAATCGTAATTACAAACAAAATAGAATAGGTACCAAGTATGCCTTCACTTGTTTGGTTTTAAAGTTGGGTCATTCCATACAAAATTTTAAGAATATGCCAGTGATGTCATGATTTTTTTGGGCTTTTAATATAATAATGTTATTATAAAAGTAAATTATACTCCCAACTATGACCGCCATATCATTAATATTTTAGTAATACGGATGACTGAAAAAATGGGCAGCAGTTACATGTTATCCATAACTTAAAATATTCTAGACATTCTATATGAAGTGTCATCAAAACTAAAGAGACGCCATTGTAAACCTGAAGAAACATATTTTAATACCTTAGAGACTAATTCGAATAATATTAAGGGATACTCATAAAAGCACCTCATTGAAAAAAATAAATAGTTCTATATTCGAATGCAACAATTTAAATTCATGTGAATTTCATTCGTATTGAAGAAAATCTTGTTCTTAATCCAGCTCCCAAGTTTTATGACGTTATCTCAAAAACATATGAATAACTAAATTAATAAAATTATTAATTTTTGTTTCGACGCGACGGTTGAAAATCGCTTGCTATGTGTGACGGTCGCAGAGTTCGCGAGACTTCATAACGATAAGTAACTCAAACGTCAGTCTTCCTGACCTTGATCGCGCAACATTCTATACGACGGGGGACCCTACCTGCTGAGCTCCTTTGTTCCGGTGAGTTATTTTTATTAAAAACTGACATGATATTTAAGTTAACATTCTGAAATTTTCATAGTGGAATCACTATACCCTAAAGTGATAAGTTACTATTGCAATTGAAGTGTTCAGAGCCATAATGGGCCAAGCGCCATTTATTAAAAACGGAGGAATCAAGAGTTAAAATTAAGTGATTACCATAATTTAACGAAACATATAGCAAGTAAGATTAAGTATGCACATTAAAAGTAAATGATATGTCAATCTTCATTAAATTATGGTATTTACTTAATTTTAACCCTTGCTTTCTCCGTTTTTAATAAATGGCGCTTGGCCCGCTATGGCTCTGAACCCTTCAATTGATCTAAAAATGAGAACTGTATACAAAGAGAGCAATTAGAATTTGTATATGAGACGTGGAATGAGAAAGAATCATGATCGAAGATTTATTTCATCAAGGATTTAACGGGACTATGAAAAGACCAGCACCTGTGTTTAGTAGGACTCGCCACATTTAGACGCAAAGACCGGAGACAAACTGTGCACTCTGCAATTATAATTGCCGTACAATGGCAACGTAGCTATTCGACGACATAACACTGTTCACAGATTCTCCAGCTAATTGTTCACAATAGTGTTACCGATTTGGTAATCACAGCGCAGACAACAGTAGTGTGGGATTTGTGGTTTTTGTCTTATACGGTACATGTGCTACTGCCAGCGAACGTAGTTTCCCATTGGGGCAGGTTTCCATTTAGAAATGTAATAATGGGGAGCCTAAGGATATTTTTCCACGTGCTTCCCTGTTAAATCATACCGGACACTTAATTTTCTAGAGGTGAGGAACGGTGAACCTGTTAGCAGCTGCGAGCAAAAATTAGAACAGTAATAGCACACCAATCAGAAGTGATGTCAGCAACCTCCAATTCTTGTAATCGATTTGAACTCGCTAATTCTCATTTTGAGACATTGCTCTCTGACTGCGACTGGTTTCTTATCTTTTTTGTCTACTGGGTTATTCAAAGTTTACAAGCTAGATTTCGAAGAAATATATTCACTACTGATAATGTATATTGCATACTTCAGTTATTTTGCTGGAAAAGAAATACGAATACGCTCAAGAAGTACACACATTATTTATGTTATTGATTTTCAAAAAGCTTTTAGTAGTACATGTGTTCATATCGACGTGCCAATTCAAAAGGGGATAAACTCAAAAATTAAAATTTTGAGGAAACTGCATTTTTAACTTTCATGTTACTGTAAAAAAAAATATTAATACAGAGTGTTTCAGAAATACTTTGACAAATCTTGGGAGCATGTTCCTCACAACAAAACAATTAAACAAAGTTCATATAAACATATGTCCGAAAATCCTTAGTTTTTTAGTTATTAATCAAAGAACATAATGAAACATCTGTTAGATATTGTCAGCTTGGTAGCAAGTGTTGCAACTTTAATCAATTCAGAAACTCATAACAATGAAAGTTTATGTTCAACGCGTTTCAAGGTAGGCCTACAATCCAACAACTTAAGTTTGTAACCGATAATAATTGATTTTGTTAGGTAATCGAGTGATGTTATCAATACAAGTCTGCTGATGCACCTATTGTATCCTAGTTGGCTATGTGTTGCCAAGGAGACTTGTTTACTACAGTCATTTGTAATTTGAACATCTGTTATGAGTAAAAAATGCAATAGACAATATGCATATGCATGGAGAATATATGGAACGTTACATGGATTGAGAAATGGACGGATGAAGCACATTTCGAATTGAACGGATGTATTAACACTCATAATAAAACTGCAGGATATGGGCAGCAGAAGATAATCCGAACACAATTATACAGCAAGGTTTACATGATATCAAGGTTATTGTCTGGTGTAGTTTTAAGTCACATTTCATAATAGGACCGTATTTCTACGAAGAAATTGAAAATGGACAAACAAAGACAGTAACGGTAACCGGGCAGCGATATTTTCAAATGTTGCAAGACTTTGCAATACCAGCGTTACAGAATCATGAAATCGAAAGCATTGTTTTCATGCAAGACGGCGCTCCACCTCACATACACAATATTGCGCAACACATTTGGTAATAGTGTAATTAGTAGGCATTTTCCGAACAGTTGGCCCTCTAGGTCACCAGACATAAATCCAACTCACTACCGGTTATAGAGTTATCTAAAATAAAAGGTATTTCTTAGTGGACCTACTACACGTGAGCAACTGAAACAGTCAATATTGGATGTCATTGAAAACATCCCTAGGAATGTGCTTACTAATGCAGTATATAGCATAGCAGAAAGACTATTTCTTATTGAACAAGATGGTGGTGGTGATATTTATTTCTTTCGTGTTTTAATAAAATCCCATTTCTTTACGAACAAATTGATGTCTTTATTTTTGTGGAATCTAAAAATTTGACAAACTTATTACCATTTCAAAATGGGAACTTACTTTTGAATAACATCCATATATATAATTTGAACTGGTAATGGAAATTACGAAAAAACGGCTGAACGGATTTTAATGAATGACCCCTCATTTTGAAGCTTGGAACCCAAAGTTTTTCATTAAAATAGTAGTTTTCAGTGAAATGTCAATTTTTCAACATCATTTTCCTATTTTCCAAAATCCATCTTTAATCAGTTTTGAGAACTAATTAATTGCATTTCAGAATAAAACAAAACACACACTACAATAAACAATAGACTATTACACGAAGGCCATAATCTGCAGGATTGCTGACATATTTAGAGTTCAAATTCAATTAGTTATTAAAACTTCAAGACTTACTAAAAATAATTTACAAGTCTGATTCTGCGGTGTGTAATTTTCTGAGTACAGCTGTGTATTGGATATTAAAATCTACAAAACTTGAGATAGTTTGATGACATTATTACCATTAGAAATGAACTGTTATTATAGTTAATGCCATGATGCGACTATTTTTCATTAATTATACATATTAATGCTATATTTATGATATGGAAGTGAAATGTTTTGGGGTTATATAAGTAGCTGTAGAGAGTATCTTAAATTAGATCTTCATTTCTATAATTTACTGAGTGGCAGCTATTAAATAAAACTACAAAACTTACGTAAGATAATAATATTGTTATGAAAAATCAAATATTTTTATAGTTATTAATCAAGTGGCGTTGGATCCTTTTCATACACTTAATGATGGTGTGGTGTAGATATTTATATGTGTCATTCTCTTCAGTATTGGTTCCAGAGAGCGCAAAAATTACAGTTCCTGAGGAAAGACCAAAAGGTATTACTTACTGATAAGATAAGAGGCCTACAAAATTTTGTAGGCTTCCGATTATTTCAGCAAGATCTCTTAGCAGGATAAAATGATTTTACCCTCTACATTTCAAGCTATACCAAGATGCCATGTCCATTGTTCGAAAGCATAGCAAACCTGACTATTTTTTTAACTTTCACCTACAATCCACAATGATCTGAAATAGCTATTGCTTTACACCCATATGAAAAACCCAATGATCGTCCTGACATTGTTAATTGCGTTTTCGCGTTGAAACTCAAAAACTGAAGGTGAATAGGTTCAAGAAAAAGTATTTGGCATAAAAAAACATTCAGAGGGAATATACATAATTATTATGGAAGCAAATAACATTCAAAATGTCTGATATTCATGAAAATAAATCTGATTTTTTTTTATTTGAACGTCTAATGAACTTAGTTCGCAGCAATTGCTGCACAAGCCACTAGTTATTTACTATACTGTATGTATATATATATATATATATATATATATATATATCAGGCGCGGCTCGTCTTTAGGTTCACTGGTTCACTGAACCCCCTGTCTCTTGAAGCCACTCATTCTCTTTATAATTAAGAATAACTATAGAAAGAAACTGCTGAATGTTCGGCTTCTTTTGGTTAAGCATAAGTGAGTTATAGCCAGTAAAGTCGGGCGAAATAGTTGCATCTGGGGGTTCATTCTCAGACGTGAACCAGCTAGACCTTTTAAAACAGCCTGCGGCAGTGGGAACACGCTAAGAAGTAGAGAAAAAGTGTGTTTAAAAAAAACGCTGCTGTCGCCAACGAAAGCTGTGGCTCCAACACTGTCCTCTGTCACTCACACTAGAGGAAGCGTAAAGAAAGCTGCGCAGAGAACGATATTCGGTCCTCGTGCTGCCATGCTCGTTACAGGGCTGGTATGAATCATCTAATGCTGATTACAGGGCGCATTCGAAAGCGCGGTCTTGAGCTGTTCGTATCGTGAAATGTATTGTGCAGAGCGGGTAGAAGCCAGCGTGTGCGTTACATATTCTGCGTTTTATCCCTGATATCAGGAGCTTTATACAGTTCAAAGTGTGTTTGTTAAATAACAGAGTTCTGTATAAGATTCTATGTACTTAACAATGCCCCTGTTTCGCTCTAAATTAGGAAGTGCTAATAAAACGTTACGCAGTCAAACTAGGGTGAAAACGTTTCTTCGAAGTACAATGGAGGAAGAACGTCTAACGGCCTTAGCAATGCTATCCATTGAAAAATACATGTTTACGGAATGTGTGATTTCAACGAGAGAGTAATCAACATATTTTCAACAAAAAAGGACAGAAGGATGGATTTTCACTACAAACACTCAACAGCAACACCGTCCTCTTCCGAATTACTGGGTTAGGTGAGTATTTGATTCTTACAGTTTGATTTTATGTTAATTTTTTTTCTGAGAACGAGTTTATGTACACGAAAACAGTAATGCTATAAATTAATGTCGTGACTTATTTATGAGTACCGATGTTCAATATGTGAACCCCCAACATCAAATATCACGAGCCGCCACTGATATATATATATATATATATATATATATATACTAAATTTATACACTTCCAATGATCCTCCTGCATATTATATACACTGTTGTATTTTATAGAGCGGAACCTACCCTAGGTGTAGGGAAAAGAAAATCCTCAGCCGACCCGCGACCTGCACTCGTCCCACTTATGATCTCACTTCTGCTGACAAAGAACGAATGCGACGCACCCTGCTACAGGTTCAAAGGGAAAAAGTTACGACCTACTACTGCCAGTTGAATCCCAACCAAGGGTCCGCTGTGTAAACAGTATTACAATCACATCGCAAGAAAGAGAAGATTAATGTCGCTTGTATCGGAAATGCCGTCTTCCTCACCCACCTGTTGGCCATTGTGTTGAACACACGATTCACCAAAGGCTCGTCAGTCAGTGTAAGAAGAAAGGCTACAAACTCTCGTGGAAACTGGCCTTATACACTCAATCTGTCTATAACAGCATCCGGGCCATTAGCTGAAGACAGTTCAGGATCGTTGAGTTCATTTCTTGGTCTCCTTTCTTTAAATACAATACAGACAGGAGATTGTGGGCAACCTTCCCAAACAAGTCAGCACTGTTTCGCTTAATAGGATCTCTCACACTAATCCTATTGCAAGCCGACATGTACTGTACGTTCTCAAACATACAAACGGAATTCGAGGATTGAATTAATTCCTTTCTTATGTTTTCACTGCGATTTCACTTAAATTACTGTAAATCTCTCTCTTTCTTCTTTACTTGTGTGTATAAGAATCAGAATAATACGTCATATTTAGATATAATTTTATGCATATATTTTTGAGAGTTTGTACCTTACTTACTTACAAATGGCTTTTAAGGAACCCGAAGGTTCATTGCCGCCCTCATATAAGACCGCCATCGGTCCCTATCCTGTGCGAGGTTAATCCAGTCTCTATCATCATATCCCATCTCCCTCAAATCCATTTTAATATTATCCTCCCATCTACGTTTCTGCCTCCCCAAAGGTCTTTTTCCCTCCGGTCTCCCAACTAACACTCTACATGCATTTCTGGATTCGCCCATACGTGCTACATGCCCTGCCCATCTCAAACGTCTGGATTTAATGTTCCTAATTATGTCAGGTGAAGAATACAATGCGTGCAGTTCTGCGTTGTGTAACTTTCTCCATTCTCCTGTAACTTCATCCCTCTTAGCCCCAAATATCTTTGCTGTGGTCATGCCAGAGAATCAGTCCTATTCCGAGGCTTATTGTAGGGATTCGTAACAAGCTGTTTTTTACGGTGATGGGTTGTTATCCCTTCGCCGAACCCCCAAGCTGGAGGACCACCCTTTATCGGCTGTCCACGACTGCTTATTCAATATATTCGCAGCTACCCTCCATATCTGGAGGCACCAAACCTTAAAATATTGATGACTTTTCACGAAAGGTGTCACACACAAATGCCGATATAGAAATACTTGCACAATCTTTGGGGATGCGTTCTCAGCATGTAAAAAAGGAACATAATTACACAAATGTCATATTTTACTTCAAAATGACAGAATACATTTACAATAACTAGGGAATGGATTTCTAATTCCGTACCTATTTTGTTTCCTGCGTCTTAGACTATGTTATTCTGATATCTCTACGTTTCATGTACAGCTGTGGCAAAAAAAAAACCGGAATGACGGAATAATCAAAGTCCCCGAAATGAGCCACTGCGCATGCCACGCCCGCATTCACAAGATAGCGAGTAATCTATTGAAACTGCTGTAGTTTCGACTGCTGACGTAGCCCATTTCGAAAGCCATTAGAAAATAAGCTGGTAAAATTCATGTTCTGGGAATAATAAGTCAATTAAGCAATTAAGTAGTAAAATATCGCTGCAATCGAAAATTATTGAGAATAAATTTGAATAAGGAACAAAAAAAAGTTTCCTTCTCAGGCAGGATTTTTTTAAGTTGGTTATTTAACGACGCTGTATCAACTACTAGGTTATTTAGCGTCGATGAGATTGATGACAGCGAGATGAGGCCGAGGATTCGCCATAGATTACGTGGCATTCACCTTACGGTTGGGGAAAACCTCGGAAAAAACTCAACCAAGTAATCAGCCCAAGCGGAGATCGAACCCAGGCAGGATTCGAACCACGAAAGTCTTAGTTACCAGTCTATCGTGCTGTCACTGTGAACAAGGCTCTGAAATCAGCTACAAGGGTCGGTCCGGTTTTTTTTTTGCCACTACTGTACACACTGTACACAGTATGCCCCTATAAAAATTCTATAGGACCTAAAACGCTTAAATGAACCATAAACTTTTATAAAGACCTAAAAACTATATTTGTGCCTCAATTAAGCTCTGTGGTGGGTACCTAGTCTATTCGTTATTTCTCGAAAATCAATTTTGTAAAATTTTCGGTAGTACGAAACTCATGGGAAGTTTAAATTTACATTACTTACAGTTTTCTTTAACTTCTCGAAGCATGAAACCAATCTAGCAAGATTGGCTAAATTCCTATTCCCCCTACCCGTTCGGATTAACAAAAATTTCGTCCTGACAGGTTTGAATTGGCGAGGTTCCACTACAGCCCTGGGCATAGAGGAAAAGTGAAAAGGAACGAAGAAACCCCCGCGCATGTCCTTTTCGCTAACACCGCCTTAAAAACGAACGCACAGTAAGGCAGTGTGCATCAGTGGTGGATTTTAGGCAACCAGCGAGAGCCGAAAGTTCGTAAAAGCTATGATACCTGCCTTATGCCTATATAATCCATCACTGAGCAATACTTAACTTCCTGTCTACTCAAAACATTACTTTCTGAGTCGGGGAAGGTGGAATGTAGAGTTAAGAGGTAGTCTGCTGTGACTCGACTGAGGTATTAGCGCCTGTTCTATTATACAGAGTGATTCAAAACCTCTGCGACAAACTCTGAGGGGTGATAGATATAACAGTAAGGAACCCTTTTTGTTAAACAACCAATGTATTTTGACGCGTCGTTTCGTAGTTACCATTGAAAATGTTTTTGCGCTGGCGTAAGTCAATGTATGCGAATGTGTGCACCCCTGTTTATTTGTTTGTTGAGATGTTTATAAGAGACGAGAAGGGTTGTTGTTGTATGTTTACGTTTAATGTTCAATACCTTTTCTTTTCAGTTCAGTGTAATGATCACTTGAGAATGGATCTCTACGCGGTCTTACACTAATGCGTCGGGGACGAGGAGACTCATCGTCTCGAAGGCGCTGATAAAGTCAAGCAAACATTGTGTGGTGAGGGTGATTTCTGTTTTCAAACTGTTGGTACATGTGTAGAGCTCTTCTTCCTTTTCTGCGAGCCTCCCCATAACACATTACCATGTCGGCTAACTCGGAAAAAGTATAGACATCCATTCTCAATTGATGATTAGGCTGAACTGAAAGGAAAAGATATTGAACATTAAACGTAAACAAACAAAAACAACCCTTCTCGTCTCTTACAAACATCTCAACAAACAAACATGGGTGCACACATTCGCATACAGTGACATAAGTCCGTGCAAAAAGCATTTTCGACTGTAATTTCGAAAGGACGCGTCAAAAGACATAGGTTGTTAGATCTATCACCCCTCAGAGTTTGCCGCAGAGTTTTGAATCACCCTGTATTATGCACGGAAAAGTTAAAATCATCTTGCACTCACAGAGTGAATACTCTTGAAAAGGTTTTAATTTTCTTCGATATTTTTAATACAAAGTTTCTAATCTACAAAAATATCTAACATTAATACCTAATAATTATTATTTTATATGGTGCAAAGAATGAAAGAGAAAGGAGTCTCTAGCAGACTTCTTTAAACATGTGAAACTGGAACAGAACCACACACTGGAATATATTACACTTAGGCTATATCGAAGGCAGAAACGACTGTAATTGCGTTGCAGCATTTGGAACAAGTGTTACATTTACGATCGCGAAACACATACCATGACTGTATTTCTGTCAAAGAACAAATCATTTAATAGTGATCAGGAAATTACTAGTCATGACATCATCCGTTAAGCGTTGACACGGAAGGCGCAATTGTTTTCTGTATCAATGGCCTTCCGCCTCTCGATAGGGATTTAATCTATTTCACAATCTGCTTTCTAATGGACAGGTTACATAACAAACAATTACAATATAAAACACGGCGAAAATTCTCGTAATACGATAGTTCTCTTCATGAGTGTGAGTTGACTTCTATGTCAATTTCTACATCGCTCAGCACATTCCCTTTAATGTTTTATTCATACAAGGGGCGCATTTAAAACAATGCGTTCTACGGATAATAATTGTGAATAGAAGACTATTTTTAATTTACCACTCCCGGCAATTTTTTTTTAAGATTTCTACACCAACTGGAATTCACATACATACAAAGAAGTAAATTCTGTTGCTACTTTGCGCTGTATTTTACAGAATGTTTACTTTAACCTTCATTACTCATTTTTGACTTACACCACTTCTGCCCTGAAAGGCTCAAATAAAGAAAGGCTTCTGGGCAACATGCCTTTCTCATGAAAGTTAAAAATTGGTTCTTTCAAGAATATCTAACTAGTTAATACTATTTAATGTTCTTTTGTACAGATATTGAATACGTAATTAATTTACTCATTATGTGTTTTCTTAATTTAATTTAATTTAATTACCATCCTTATTTCTATAGATAAGCCTACAAATTAAATATAGGGTAAACTAGGGTCTGTTGGACAGTCGGGCATGTTGGACACTCTGTATTTTAACGTGTTACCTCGCCACTTGTGGGCACCACATTCTGCTAGAAGTCAATGACGGAAGTAGCCACGAGTGGGGCTACTTCCGTCATTGACTTCTAGCAGAATGTGGTGCCCACAAGTGGCGAGGTAACACGTTAAAATACAGAGTGTCCAACATGCCCGACTGTCCAACAGACCCTAGTTTACCCTACATTTAAATAAGCTTTGGGTCGTGAGACTAATTTGGAAACAACGCAGTACTTAATAGAAAAAACTGGTGTTTGAAGTGTTCAGAACCATAGTGGGCCAAGCGCCAATTATTAAAAATGGAGAAAGCAAGGGTTAACGTTAAGTGAATAACATAGCTTAATGAAGATTAAAATATCATTTAGTTTTAATGTGCATATTACTTGCTATATGTTTCATTGAATTATGGTATTCACTTATTTTTAACTCTTGTTTTCTCCGTTTTTAATATGTGGCGCTTGACCCACTATGGCTCTGAAGCCTTCATTTCATATGTATGCTTCCAGATGAAATTAGTAACAAAATAATATCAAACAATTGACTGAAAATAGTATCCAAAAAGGCTTAAAACAAACATTTCCAATGTCATAGTACTTTATATTTACCTCGTATAATGAGAGACTGAAAAGCTTCCTCACTATCAACATCGCGGAAACTAGACTCATTGGATAAAACTAGGAGGGAGAACGTATTATTCATCTGTCATTGCTGTGACCCAGATAAGAGAGAATAACGGGCAAAGTTTGTATAGCTTCACTTTCAGGAATAGTTTTGTTGTTGCTGAAAGTTGTGTATCACACAATGAACAAATGTCTCGTGAAGAATCTTTCATCCATGTTTGAAGATGATAAAACTTCGTACTTATAAGACGGCTGTTTTGCAAGCTATCTTAAAAAGTATCTGAGTTCAATACGAAAGGCTGATAGAGTTCCCTTGGGAAGATGAAGTTAGTCTACCGAATTCCTTGTACATTTAGTGACGACTGGCTTCTTGATTTACATACTACTGATACGAGTGAATAAATCAGATTAAAAGACTAGTATGTCCTGTTGACTAAAGTGTCCTTCTTTGTACAGATACGGAACTCTCTTACTGTATGTTTCACTTACAAAACACTGCACATGTGCAGTAAACAAGAGCCCCCATATTTATATGCTACTTATGGACAGTCGTGTGAAATTGTTGCCTAGATACAGGTGGACTCCCATCAAGATTCACTCCAAATTTTAATTCCGTATCTGTACGTCAGGGTTTCACGATGATTGGATTTATTTATTTTAGTAGGTTATTTTACGACGCTTTATCAACAGCTTAGGTTATTTAGCGTCTGAATGAGATGAAGGTGATAATGCCGGTGAAATGAGTCCGGGGTCCAGCACCGAAAGTTACCCAGCATTTGCTCATATTGGGTTGAGGGAAAACCCCGGAAAAAACCTCAACCAAGTAACTTGCCCCGACCGGGAATCGAACCCGGGCCACCTGGTTTCGCAGCCAGACGCGCTGACCGTTACTCCACAGGTGTGGACACGATGATTGGAGATGTTGAAGATCTTTAACTTTATTATTACGATGTACCGAAGTAAATATAACATTTCAGTGCAAAAATTTTGAGTCATCATATGTTGATGGATGAGTGGAATAGAGAAAAATTCTCTACCCGCACCAGGATTTGAACCCGGGTTTTCAGCTCTACGTGCTGACGCTCTATCCATTAAGCCACGCCGGATTCCCATCCTGATGTCGGATTGAATCCTCTAAGTTTAAGTTCCACATCTTGGGTTCCCTCTAGTGGCCTACCCTCATGCACTGCGTCATAGAAGTATGACAGTGGCACAATGTCCATACATGTGCAGAGGTACACTCGTTATGAGTGACGAAGTGGCCGGGATCCAACGGAATAAGCGCCGTCTTAAATCTCAAAGTGGTTATTTTTCGCATATCATATATTATTGCGATGTACCGAAGTAGGGAAGAGTCGGGTAGTATCGGACATCGGGTAATATTGGACAGTGCGTTTCTTTCATCGACCACCATATGGTAGTACCTGAATGACATGGTTACGTTTCTCTATGCGACATCACAGAAACGTAACCCTGTCAATCAGGTACTATCATCGTGTGGTAGATGAAAGAAACTCAGTGTCCGATATTACCCGATGTCCGATACTACCCTACTCTCCCCTACATATGATATTTCAGTGCAGAAATTCTGCGTCATCATATGATGATGGATGAGTCACTCATAACGAGTGCACCTCTGCACATGTGTGGACATTGTGCCACTGTCATACATCTATGACGCAGTGCATAAGGATAGACCAATAGATGGAACACAAGAGGTGGAACTTAAACTGAGAGGATTCAATCCGTCATCGGGATGGGAATCCGGTGTGGCTTAGTGGATAGAGCGTCAGTACGTAGAGCTGAAAACCCGGGTTCAAATCCTGGTGACGGAGAGAATTTTTCTCTGTTCCACTCATCCATCATCATTTTTAACTTTGCTATAATAATTTGTTGAAAATGAATTTCTTTAATATTTCGGAGCTAATTACTTATTCCACTCCCAAGAATATCACTAGAGAGGAGTTATAGAATGTAACCTGATAAGAAAAATAGCCACAGGAACTTTTAAAATTCTGCGCAAAAAAATTGCAAAACTAGTCACTTATATGCAGTGTACAACCGAGGATACTGACACCAATTTTAGCCCTCTCTTTCTCTACCATCGGTCTTTCAGCTTTCTCGTTCAAGGTAAGTCGTGATAAACATGCACTGTTCTCAAAAACTCGTCGTTCTCCACCGGGAAACTTCCGTTCGAGAAGGAAATAATGCTCAAGTTTGTATCGCTTTCGTCGGGGTAGAACCCACGAATGTCCGATCTAACCACTATACAACCGAAGACAAACAAGTGAATTATATGTTCAGTTAAGTTTGCTAAACAGACATATTTCGCAATATACTAAAATCTCAAGTAAGTTGAAGGCTTTATTATGTGCGAAGATAATTCTAAGAAAACTCATTCGCTGGACGTTTCCGCAATGTTTTCACACGCTGTCGGGGCGATTCTTCCACTCATTTAACTCAAGTTGTCTGTAATTCCCAGTAACCTCATCCCTTTACCTACTTTTCGGTCGACTTGCGGTCTTGATCCTTTTAGAGATGATTTAAAAACCTGACTCGAAATCTATTTCAAGTCCATTCCACACAGATGACCTGGCCACCAGGCATCATCTTGGCGCTCTTGCTCCAATCCAATTACAACAATTTGGCGTAGCTTAAGAACTGGCTTTACTACGGGCTGGAAGAGCAAGCGGGCCAGATATTAATTACATAATCACAAATAAATAATTGCTGTCATACTTACAACAAATGAGGAAGTAAGTGAGTTATTAAAAATGTTCCACAAAGATGATACACAACACAAGGCATCCGTGTTGACCTAAGGTATTATGAATGCTAGTAGTATCTGGTAGCAAGCTTACAACGAAACAGAACACTCCAGATGGTCCGCAGAATTTCTCTAAGCCATTTCACCTTAATTCATGATCGTAGTGGTGTAGATTTTTTTTTAGTAGGTTATTTTACGACGCTTTATCAACAGCTTTGGTTATTTAGCGTCTGAATGAGGTGAAGGTGATAATGCCGGTGAAATGAGTCCGGGGTCCAACACCGTAAGTTACCCAGCATTTGCTCATATTGGGTTGAGGGAAAACCCCGGAAAAAACCTCAACCAGGTAACTTGTCCCGACCGGGAATCGAACCCGGGCCACCTGGTTTCGCGGCTAGACGTGCTAACCGTTACTCCACAGGCGTGGACAGTGCTGTAGATCTTAACAAGTAGTTATAAGCAAAAATAAAAATAATATATAATACATTTTCACAGATGTTATATTATTGGACTCTCAAAGTTTAATTGAATTACTGCGGGAATGCGTAGTGTGATATTCTATTAAATTCAACATTACTTCAAGTTATATAACAAAATAAGTATATATAAATTTTAATCATAAGACACATCTGTTTGCAAATGTTTATTTGCTATATGAATATGGAATATATTAACGTTTTCGCCTTATTGGGCATCATCAGATATAATAAAATATGTAATCTGAACCTTGATCAAATTGAGCAAATAACAAATGAGCAATGTATTGTGACAGCGACGTGAGATTCGAACTCACGACCAGCGTCCCGCAAGAGAGCAGATCGCGCGGAGCACTGAGGGACGGCGCGCGGCGGAGAGAAAGAGGGGGTGTATTACGTCAACGCGACGAGGGGAGAGTGCGCGCGCAGCTGCTACTTACGGAGTAAAGGGGGACGGACCCTCCCGAATCTTCTAGAGAAGTCCGTCCGAAGTGGAGATAGCCAGATAATTCGAGACGTCGTACTTTCCAGAAACTGTGGTGTGAGTATAAATTACGCGCGCAAGTGAACGCGAGGCAGTTTCAGTTGATTAGTCAGCCAGTCAGTGAGTAAGCCAGAGCAAGCAAGCCAGTCTTGTGTACCGGAGTTCGACTCGAGTGTGCGTCCGCAACTGTGTCAGCATCCGAAGACCTGAGTTCGAGTGCAGTGGACCGCAGTTGGAGGGACCTGAGTTCGAGTGCAGTGGACCCATGAGGAGGGACCTGAGTTCGAGTACAGTGGACTGTCTCTGAAGGTCTGTGGTTCGAGATACGGTGAACTCGAGTGACTGAGCTAGAAGAACTGTGAACTGAGAACTGATAGTTCTGATTTGTAAATAGTGCTTTGTAAATATTAGTTAAGATTAATAGTTCACTGTTGTTCGTAATAGTTCAAGTAAATTGTCATTGCCGTCAGTGGAGTGCTATAACGAATACTGTGTTGAGTGAAAATCCTATTGTTGACGAGAGCGTTTAAGGTGAATTGTAGAAAGGAATTATTGTTGGAAGAATAAAATCCTATTGTTGAGTTGAAATAAAATTTACAGTATTATACATGGTGTTGGATCTTCATGAGCTTAATTATCCTCCAATTTTATTTATAGGTTTATACATAAAGCTCATGAAGATCCAACACCATGTATAATACATGGCTCATTTGTTATTTGCTCAATTTGATCAAGGTTCAAATTACATATTTTATTATATCTGATGATGCCCAATAAGGCGAAAACGTTAATATATTCCATATTCATGTAGCAAATAAACATTTGCAAACAGATGTGTCTTATGATTGAAATTTATATATACTTATTTTATTATATTACTAGGCATATCTGAAAATATAAAATGAATTGTAAATTACTTGAAGTTGCTTACTTGTTCTACAGCTGTTCTGAGATGATTTTTGCCCTGAAATGCTACTACTTTTGTTTTTATATATCTTGATTACACAACTTTTAACACTATATCACTTCGGAAAATGTATTAAGTGTCTTTCTCGTGTTAAATTTTACATTACCTCGTTAACATGTTTCACACTGTTATCGGCCATCTTCAGAAATGGTTGTTGCTGATCTTGGCGCCTTTACTTTATGTTTCCTGTGGGGGTGTGTTTGTGTAGTGTAATGTGGAGTCAAAGAGTGTGTGTGTTATGAAATTGAGTTGTGTGTAGAGCATTTCATTTGGATGTATATTTGTAGGTCTGTATATTTCGTATTGTTCTAGTGTGTTTAGTTTCTGGCTTTTCGGTTGAATAATGTAGAATTTTTCATGTCTGCCTACAGAGACATCAACACAGACAAGGAAATTCTACACATTCAACCAAAAAGCCAGAAACTAAACACACTAGAAAAAAGGTAAAGGTATCCCCGTAACATGCCATGAAGGCACTTGGGGAGCGTGGAGATAGAGCCCCGTGCTTTCCAAGACCTCGGCACTAGAATGAGGTGGTGTGGTCGGCACCACGCTCTGAATGCCTTTTACCCCTGGAAAGTCCCGGTACTCAATTTTATAGGAGGCTGAGTGAACCTCGGGGCCGTTCTGAAAGTTTGGCAACGAGAAAAAATCTTGTTACCACCTGGGATCGAACCCCAGACCTTCCAGTCCGTAGCCAGCTGCTCTACCAACTGAGCTACCCGGCCGCCCACTAGAACAATACGAAATATATAGACACACAAAAACATATCCAAATGAAATTCTCAACACAGAACTCAATTTCAGAACACACACACACACACACACACACTCTTTGATTCCACATTACACTACACAAACACACCCCCCACAGGAAGCACAAACAAAAGGCGCCAAGACCAGCAACAACCAATTCTGAAGATGGCCGATAACAGGCTGAAACATGTTAACGAGGTAATGTAAAATTTAACACGAGCAAGACACATAATACGTTTTCCAAACTTTTGTTTTTTGACTGAGATATTCAAATTGTATTCTTTCCCGATTCTTTCAAGTATATTAGCAACTCTTTAATGAAGTTTAATTTCTGACGCATTCAAAATTGTTTGTCAATATAAAATCTCTGTTCAGCAATGCACTAGAAAAAAATGTAGGCAATATCACTAAGTAACAAGAAATTTATTAAGAGTGTATGTAGGCACGTATAAAGACTCCAGTTTCGTGGATGGTATTTGGTATGAGACTTCCGCATCCTAGCAAGTAAAAGTTGACAAGAGTTAATTGAATCGCGGTATGAGGAAGTAGACACTTAGTTGCAATGTTAGTCCTGGCCTACGATAAATTGTGCACAGCATTTTGATCCTCTTTTACATGTAATTATAATTCCTTAACTTTCTTTACAATTTGTCTTTTCTACCTTCTTCGCCTCCTCCAACTCTGCGATATTTATGCTTTAATGAGGACTATAGTAAGTTTTTCGTCTTAATCGCTGTTCGCATTCCACTGTTCCTTTATTGTCATAGTACCATTCTCTCATTAACCTTGAAAAGTCCCTGTCATTTAAGTGGAACAAGAAATAAAATAAATCCAATTTAGATGCGAGATTTTTGGACTTTTACAGCACTCTGCCATGAATGCTGAAACTACTAATGTTTCGGAGCTTTGCACAGTCTCCATCATCAGAAAAGACAAGCGCTCTAGCACGGCTCTTTTAAACCTTAAAATCTTCCTAAATGTTCTATTATAACGTGGTAAAATTAAACCAAATAATACCTTTACATTTTTGTGCATTTTAAATCTAAATATTAAGAAATTATAGTAACTTTTCCATGCGTTCACGTAGAAGTCCCCATAAAAAGAAAAATACCTATCTGTTGTACTGTCCGAATTTCACGAGAGGATCCCTGCGAGGGGAGTATGATCCTTGCGGGGTAAGAGGAGAGAGTAAGCCAGTAACTCGGCGTTCTTGAAGGAGCAGGTGGATGGAAATGGTGTTATTGGCCGGCTGGGACAAACAAGGCTCAGTCAATGGCCTGTCGGTTCCGTGTCGGGGATAGGTTATAAGAGTGGGGGGAAAACTCGCATTCTTTGCTCGGATCTTCTCGTGAAATGCGGACAGTACATGTTACCAACACTGGAGACTAAAATCTCTCTTGGCCCGTTACCAAGAGTTGAGACTGAAAAGTGCTATCTGTTGGATCTGCTGGTGAGACTTGAGAAAATAAAAATCCATCTATTGTGCCAGTTATCAAGACTTGAGACCATAAAAGGCTATCTGTTGGGCCTGTCGCCAAATCTTGAAACTAAAAATATCCCTCCGTTTGGTGTGTTACTGAAACCCGTGATTAAAACATGGCAACGGATCCAATGTAAATTCTCCTCTATTTTTGGCCCCCTCTCGCTATGGAGACGACACGTGGGTTCAAAGCGTTGGGCGTTATCAAAATTATTACATAATGAAAGAAATCCAGACTTCTCTCTAATAGGAATGGATGAAATAATTTAAATACCGATATATTGCAATATAGATTGCAAACCTAATTTCGATAATTGATATATATTGCAGAAAGTATATCGATATATCGAAACGATTATCGATATATCGCTATTCCGTAAGCAAATTGATAGATACGAATGCAATTACATTTGCAGGTGTACATTTATTACAATAAACTTACTTAAATTTTAATATTCGATATTGGCATAGAAATTAACATCATAATAGCCAAAAGAATAAGCGTAAAATTGTAGAGATATACAATAGCTTTTCAATATATTATGTAGTTCCTAACTTAAATAACAATTATGGTGGAGGTAAGGTGAACTTAAATGATACAATGGGAAAGAATTTAAGTGATCTCTACATGGTTGAGTAATTCATACTGGAACAAGATTCGATTATTATAATTTTCATATAGGATTCAATCCAAGACACAAATATAAATGCTCTTTTCTACTTAACAACGTAATCATTTTTAAATATAAGTAATCAGCATCAAGAATGTTAAAAGTTTTAACAAATTTAACAAATTGATTTCATACAATCCTTCTGTAGTAATTTCTCATTGCAAGTTATTGTCACACTCCAACATTCCAAACATCAAAGGTGATGATGATGATGATGATAGAATTTTTATGCACTAAAATATATAATAAGGAAACAGGATGGCAGTGCTAGGTTGTATATAAAAATCCTAGCCGTAAACAAAATATGTCATACCGGTATTAAATCCTTGTTATTTTTTCCATTTTAAAATAGTTTTGATAGCCGTTTTGAGGTCAAACGGTTCCTTTTCAGAGTGCAGTTGCTCCTGGCTTGAAGAACATTTAATACTAAAACAGTAGTAGATAGACCTTCCTTCTCAGTCCCACGTTTGCACAAGTTGCATTTTTAATTTGATATTGCATATTAAACAGTTTTAATTTGAATTCCAGTCCAGCCAATCAGAGCAAGGTATTGGCTGGATTGGATATTTCAAGGTTGCACAATTGAATCGGTTTTTGTTAAAACCGAATAAGATATTTTAAACGAATATTTGTAGTTTTCGGATTTTTTTATTTATTTATTATTTTTTTTTTTTTTTGTTAAACAGAATGTCAATTTTCGAAAATGCTTTCAAAATCAAAATCTAGAGTTAAAATCCAATTTATATGCAATGGAAACTGAAGCAGGAATGCTTTAAAGCAGGTATGTTCATTCTCTGACTCCAGATTACGTTCTGTAATCACAACCTTCGAATGTAGAGCGTGCTTTTCCTCGTTCGAAGCTCGACGGATGACAGCGGAAGGCAGTTCAAGTACTTAGTAACGTACGAACAGTGCGGAACAAGGGAGTCAAAACCTTCTGTAAGCAAACGATCATTCCGTATAGTGTGGGAGAAAGACTATTAATTGTTTTGCGTTCGGCAAAGTGTTTACTATGTTGTAAGGTACTGTCAGGAATACTACTGAGCAACATAAAATTACATTATATGGTCTGCTATCCAGAACGTGCCGAAGGGACAGGGAAACTGTTTTCTGTAATATGTATTCATATACCAACGTTATTATTATTATTATTATTATTATTATTATTATTATTATTATTATTATTATTATTTATGGTGATTTTATTTCAACAGAAATACATGTTATGATAAAATAATTTTTCAGAGGCACTACAGTTTCAAGAATTGAAAGCACTTCATGAAAGGCCAAACATTGAAGAGAGTCGAACAATTCAGAGTCTTTGTTTAGGAGCAAGTTATGTAATACGTTGGGAATTAGCAAGGCGCTAAAACCTTTCACGGATGACGAACTTGTAAAGAGATGTATGGTGCCTGAACAAAATATAGTTAATTATATCTCTGTATACTGGAACAACTCAGATTTGAATTCACAGAACATAGATTTAGTGATTTTAGACGTATGGAAAGTGATATTAATCTTTTTGTTAATCCTTTCACAGTAAATTTAGTATAATCCGTGAGAGTGCAGTTCCAGGACTAGTTAATTTATTTACAAAGTAACGTAGAATTCAGAACTAAATGGAGAGAATATGACTTGACAAGCATAGAAGTATTAAAAAATTAACAAAACGAAATATCCCAAATGAGCTTATTCTCTACCACTATGTTAGCTACCTCTGCCTCGACATACGTGTGCGAAGAATTATTTTCGAGAATGAAGGTTGCTAAATTCAAACAGAGATCCCGATTAACAGATGAGCATCTTTTGAGCCAGCTGCGCATTGCAGTAAATTCGTTGGAAATAGATTTCCGATTACTTGCAGAAAAGAATCCACATGTTGAATAGACCGCAATGTATGGTGCAATATGAAAATAACATTATTTGTGATATAAAAATATCATAACTATATTAAATATAATAAATAATGTAATAACTGAATATTACAGTGTATATTCTTTCCTTTTTCAAATTCAGTTTATTATCCATATTTGTAAGAGTATGAGAGCGATGCCACAGGCAGTGCTGCAATGTAGTTGCGGAGCCCAATCCGTATACACTGTGTGTGTTATGCAGTGCAGCATCATCCGTGTAATCGGAGCTTTTACAATTCTGAGCATACCTGCTTTACAGTGTGTGTAAGCATAATCATTTCCATTCAGTTAGTATCAATTGAAATAAACAGTTTTTTCTTATTACTGCAAACCTTGAAATTTTTACTTATTTGGTTTTCACAAAAACCGATTCAATTATGCAAATGTCCACCTTCAGTAGCGCCATCTCTCAGGGAATTATCGGAGTTGTCTAGTATGGACTTTGTTGTTGTTGATAATGATAATAATTCCACAAAAAAAAACGTTAAATTTATGAGAACCGATATATTATACGATATATTAAGTCAAAATTTCGATATCGAAAAGAAAATATCGGTATTTTGTAAAAACCTATAAATCGGTCCCATCTCTACTCTCTACCTTCTCTTAGTCTACTACACGTGTCTTTTGTATGAATTTCGCTCGCAAAATTATTATGTTTTCATGAAATGTTATCTTTCATTTGAGGCGTGTAGTTGCAAAATCAGATACATTACTTTTTTTTTCTTTTTTTTTTTTTTTTTTTTTTTTTCGAAATGAGCTAATGTTATATTTCATATCTTCATATGATTCTATAGTTTGACAACTTCAAGTGAAACCCCGTAAAACACGCCAACTTCTGGAATCTCTCTCTTTCTTTCTTCTCTCTCCCTCGCTCCTCGTCATTCAGTCACCAATCACCACGTAAATATCTGAGAGGGTGTGTGTGGGCATCGCGACCAATAGAAGAACCACTCTCCAGTATTACCACAATAACGGATTCTTCATTTTTTGCCTCGACTGTCGGCTAGGAAGGTTCCATTATGCTAGCATTGCAGGCAACTAGTCATCCTTTTAATGCTTTTGTTAGCAGGTTTGACAAACTGTGAGTGGACCTGCAAGTACATAGTGCATAGTGGTCTCTCCCTTCCCCCCGTGCTTTCTCACTTGCTCCTCCTCAAGACAACCAGCGCTCACGTAGTAACTCGGTCAGGGTTTCAGTACGATTTGTCAAAGTTTTTTAAAAATTATGTTTTATTTAACGACGCTCGCAACTGCAGAGATTATATCAGCGTCGCCGGAAGTGCCGGAATTTTGTCCCGCAGGAGTTCTTTCACATGCCAGTAAATCTACTGACATGAGCCTGTCACATTTAAGTACACTTAAATGCCATCGACCTGGCCCGGGATCGAACCCGCAACCTTCGCATAGAAGGCCAGTTCCATTTGTCAATCTATACAACCGCTATAGCACTGTTATGCTCCAAATCCAGATACATCACATGGATTTGTATGATGAAAAATAGTATTGGTTGCAAATCCTTGGTTTCTTGCAAACGTTTTTCCTTCATACTAAAAATTATGTTTTAGTGATGTATATGATTTTGCAACTAAACACCTCATTTGTTAGCCGGGAGTCTTATCCTTCTACACAGAACATCCTTCTACTCTTCATCTTTCACGGTCTCTGCAGCTCGTCTCTGGAACTCTCTACCACAACATGTGAGAGACTGTCGGACATTGTCTAGTTTCAAAAATAAATTAAAATTGAACTTTTTCAATTCAGATTCCTTTCAGTTATAAGCCCTTTTCTCTGCGATAGTTTTGTAAACATATAGGCTATATATTTCTTTCCTTCCTTTCCCCTTTTTGTTCTCTTTATCAGCCAATGAATTTATTATCATAGCCTTTTTATTGTGAATTTTATTTAATATTCTTCTCTGTTCGGTCTAGGCCCTTCACGGGCTGTAGCGCCACGGATTATTATTATTATTTCTTTTCTTTTTTATTATTATTTTATTACATTCCATTTTGTTATATTATACATTACGTTTTCCATATTGACCATTTTGTACTAAATGAATTGCTTTTACTATATTACAATGTATTTTACTTTCTTTTTCCTATTATTGTATTTTTTCATGTTGTTTAGTGTCGATTTTATTATGCTATTATTATTATTATTATTATTATTATTATTATTATTATTATTATTATTATTATTATTATTATTATTATTATTTTTGTAATATGTTAGTAGACTATTCTGTTCTTTAATTTTTTGTTAAATTTTAACTGCTTGTATACTTTGTGACCTGGTAGAGTGTAAGAGAAAGCCCTATGGCCTTAACTCTGCCAGTATAAATAAAGAATTATTATTATTATTATTATTATTATTATTATTATTATTATTATTATTATTAGCAAAACAAAACCCAAGCGACGTAAGATTACAGACGTCAGTCTATGTATAAATACAGATCGATCCATCAGCTGACGACTTACTGATCCAAAATAGAGGATGAGATTAAACGATCATTGATGTTGACCAAAGTGACCCAGATATATCTTCAGTCACATTAACGATCTAGTTTGTTTTGTTCGGGCCACGTTGTTCAGTTTGCACATCTGTTTGAGAAGTACCTATAACGGGGAGCAGCTTGAGAGGTCCTTCTCTATGACTCAGCCCTATCTTTTCAGATTCTCGTATCTTGAGGCAAAGTGTATGATGACTCACAATTATGTGCTAACAATTCAATACTGTAATACTGGATAAAATAAGAACAAACTATCCGCCGTCCCCTCTATCCCCGACAGTTGCTCTGCGGGAGGTGGGCCAACAGACAACAATTCCTAGCATTGAACGTACCGATTGGGGGAGGGATTACAATGTATCAATCACAAGACAAAGTGTGTAATACCTCCAGTGTGTCAGCCAAAATACCCCTTTGTCTTCCGCGCTACGGGAGGGCATGTCTCTTCCTGATACTGAGCGTGCTCGTGAAAACAATCTTCCCTCATCTCGTCTACAAACTCCAACTCGGTTCTTTAATGGAAAAGTAGAAGAGATTTTCAATTAGGCTCCCGAAAGTAACTAAGTAAAATACAAAAACCCAATCAAGAACAACTTCATCAACTTGCCACTCCAGTTAATTAAAATTTGTTTTTAAATTGGCATTTACCTTAACAATGGAGTCGAGAAGGACAGCGTTATACACGGTTACCTACATTATCGAACACGATTATGGCATAGAAAGTATTACGAGAGCAAAGGCGGCTCTCTACGATTGCTCTAAATCTTCCCCACAGAAAGCTTGTAATAATAAGCGGGTCACAATAATTACACAATCTTCTAAATGACTCACGAGGGAACTCCATGCTGACGGAGAGCATCCGAGCTGCTAGCTAACAAGAGAAGACTTTGTGCCTTACGACCCGCCAGCATGAAACACACGGAATAAATGAAAATTATTATGTTCGTTATTTTGGAAAGTGCTCCATTTTTTATGTTTCTGTGCACGTGGCTTGACTTGGCTTCTTTTTCAAAGGCTGGACCCAGACGGACCTACTATGTACTTAGTAGAGTTGAACAATGATTTAGAGACAGTCAAAATTCGTGACTCGCGAAATCACGAAAAGCCAAATAAACATATATTATTTTAATGTACCGAAGTACATATGATATTTCCATGCAGATATTCTGCTTCATCATACGATGAAAGAATAATGGAACTCATAACGAATGTACCTCAGCACATGTGTGGACTTGGTCCTACCGTTCATAGACATCTATGACGTAGTGCAGAGTGCGGCCACTAGAGGGAACCCAAGAGTTGGAACTTAAACTGAGACGATTCTGTCCGACGCCGGGGTGGGTATCCAGTGTGGATTAGTGGATAAAGCATCAGCACGTAGAGCTGAAAACCCGGGTTCAAATCCCGGCGCCAGAGAGAATTTTTCTCCGCTCCATTACTTTTTCATCAAATAAACATAGTTTAAAACATGGTTCATATATTTTATTTATTTTATTGGGTTATTTTACGACGCTGTATCAACATCTAGGTTATTTAGCGTCTGAATGATATGAAGGTGATAATGCCGGTGAAATGAGTCCGGGGTCCAACACCGAAAGTTACCCAGCATTTGCTCGTATTGGGTTGAGGGAAACCCCCGGAAAAACCTCAACCAGGTAACTTGCCCCGACCGGGATTCGTACCCGGGCCACCGGTTTCTCGGCCAGACGCGCTGACCGTTACTCCACAGGTGTGGGCTGGTTCATATAAAAATATCATATAATTACACTTTCAACTCGCAAAACACTCGCGAAAAATCGCAAAAATCCTATTACTCGCGAATTTAGCATATTTTCTGTAGTTATTTGCGAAAAGACGCAGTTTTTCAGCAAATTAATAAATACATTATCCAAATTTGGAAATTTTAGAAGTTCTGTTTGAAAAATACAAAAGGTTTGGAATGCTGGCGCTAGATGGTGTGAGTTGAAATGGTTCGTAAACGGTTTGATGCAACTGAAAGCAGTTTGAAACCACTCTTTGATCAGGTGCAACCTTGAAGAATCTATCACCTGATGTAGCAGTACATGCATACAGTGAACTGGTAGGACATAATTAAAAATAGTCCTGGATTTTCAGTGCGAGAAGGTTTGTTGTCGTTACGTGAAGATCACAGTGATTTTGTGGACGGAGCACTCCAAGCTATATGGGTTCCAGTTTCTAAAGTTGACTGTGAACTTTTTTTTTCACAGTTCTTGTGTGTGCTAAAAAATAGAAGAAGAAATCTTACAATGACAAGCTTAGAACTGTTGTCTGCGTACAACTTTGAATGTTAAATGATGTTGAGTATCTTAGAATTGTTGACAACGTAAAACTTTGAGTACATAATTATAATTGTCAATTATCTTAAGCAACATAATAATTTAATAAAACAGGGTGAAAATTTCAGTTTTACTCAAGAATTTTTATCGTTTTTAAGCAAGAATTTTAGCCCTTTTTATTCAAGAATTTTGACTATCTCTAACAATGATCGAGAAAGCAACCGTAACAGCGCCCGCAAAGTCGAAAACCCGCACAACAGGATTTCCTACATCGTTGATTGCATGTGGGTGACTCAAGCGAACATTCATTCATTCATTCATTCATTCATTCATACATACATACATACATACATACATACATACATACATACATACATACATTTTAAGGCCGTTCCAACGTACGGAGTTCGATATGCAAGTAAATTAAATCGAATAAAAATATGTTACTATTTCTATTTTATTAATACTCTTTATTGAATATTCTATTCCCGAAATAGTCTTAGTAAATATCACTCTTGGATTCGTCTTTTCAGATAATTTCCTCTCGCTTCGCTCCGCTCTTTTGAAATTATAGGCAAGATGAAACTCACTCGTCGTATCTTACTTATGAAAACACAGTTTCACCTCGAAATGGCAGAACTATATGTTTTACCTGTACATATGAGAGTACCAAAACTTCCTAATTTTAAATTACTGAAATAGTAAAAAAGTTCGAGTGATATGATGACGTATCATTTCAATAAAATCTACCGTAAATAATTAAATAAAGTCATAGGCCTACATATTTAATTCTGACAAATGTAAAATGAAAGGAGAACAGTGTCCATTTTGTAGTTACGGTTTGTAATTCAGTTACCATAGTGACTGTCAAGAAATTAAAAGCTCACAATGTAACACTGTCAGCTTAAACCTGTGAATGACGTTCGATTAACCTTAAAATGTGAAATGTGGAGAATGGAAGCAAAGTCTGATGACGCAAATAATGTGATGTAGCGTGTGGAAGCCGCTGAATGTTTCAGACAACACGTCAAATCCTTATGCGCACTTCTTAGTCTCTTCAGATTGGTTCTTTACATTAAAATACCTCTACGTCAGATGTCATTCATGAGAAAGATTACATTGGTTTACCTCCCAAGCTGCTACGAATGAGAAAAGCAGACAATTTCACCCACGAAGTCAATCCGACACCAAGAAAATATTATTTCTCCAGTGACTTGGCATTTCATTAAACAAATTAATTAGATCGGGCTGTCGCTTGCAGTTGAAATGAGAAGCGTTGAAAGTTGATTCGAAAATAGCGGTGAATAATGTAGAAGGCATTTGAACAGAAGTTACCACTTTCAAAACATTCCAATACGCCTGCCTATATTAAACGCATACCGTCATACTGAAAAGATCGTAAAAAGAACCATTTTTAGTAGATTATTTTACGACGCTTTATCAACATCTTAGGTTATTTAGCATCTGAATGAGGTGAAGGTGATATTGCCGGTGAAATGAGTCCGGGATCCAGCACCGATATTTAGCCAGCATTTGCTGATATTGGGTTGAGGGAAAACCCCGGAAAAAACTCAACGAGGTAACTCGTCCCGACCGGGAATCGAGCTCGGGCCACTTGGTTTCACGGCCAGACGCGTTAACCGTTAAGGCTGGTTCACAATAAACCGAGAACGAGAACCAAGAGTGAAAAAGAGAAGTAGAGAACGTGAATATGAAAATTTTTGATTCACAATAAACCGAGAACGTAGACGACTATGCATATCGATATGCATGTCAATAACGATATGTAAAGTCGATATTGCGCATTCTGATGTTATTTGTGTATAATTGATCAATGGCGTTCTCTCATGAGTAGAAGGCAGCCAACATAAACACAGGTTAACCAACTTCAAAATTTCAACGGTACTACAAATATGCCCATGCATCTTTATTATCAGAACCTATTTTAAGTCTACCATAACGTAAAATAATTAGAGAAGAAACATTTGTAATAGAACAAAAATGAACATAACAGTAGTTATTGAATTGAAGCATGAGTATGTAGTGTGTAATACAACCAATACAGTAATAAAATATGATTCACTTACGACAGGTGTACAAAGATGCAGCTATTGAAAGCCACGTATTCTCCTTCATTTTCTCATCTTTATACGAGGCGCGCTGCTTATCGTAAACGTGAGGATTTTCCTCAACACTCAATATTAGAATCTCATCATGCCCCATGATGCACAGCACAGAACAAAATAATGCATAGGTTATGTCACGGTCTTCTTGCTACAAAATATACGACGACAAAATAGCTTTCAGATGGCAATAGAATGAATCTAGTGGGCTGTGATCGGAAACGTGAACGCCAATGTTGAAACTTGGCCAACTCTCCGTTCCCGATCTCCGGCAAGCTTTTCGTTAATTGTGAATGCTCACATTTAAATGTACACATTTTAACAATTTTACCGTTTTCGTTTCCGTTCCGATTCTCGTTTCCGGTTTATTGTGAACCAGCCTCTACTCTACAGGTGAGTACAAAAAGAACCATTACCGGTTGCTAAATTCTAAACAATTTGTTAAATATACTTTTTAATGTCTTCAACACTAGTTTGGCTTAACAGAGTGTTAACTGTTTGTTAACTTTAAATGTAGTATCTTAGGTAGTTAACTCATTTGACAGATAATTAAATATGGCAGATGACGCCACAGCTGTTGAAACAGAAGTTGTGAAAATAATATTTTATGTCTATCTTTAAGGAAAGTTTAGTATCTGGCTGATAACATAACATTCAAAAGACACTTAGAAATGATAATATAGGGAAGATAATCTTTATAAGTCAACTGATTTACCATATTCGCTGCTTGTTTTGATGCTGAGCTACTCGTATTATATATTGAATATTTAGAAAATGTGGGATTGGGATCTCAACGTGGGAGGGCAACTAGGAATGATGATTTACACTGTATACTATACATTCTACTCGATTTGTGACACAATATAGATTTTCAAAACAAGTAGGTTTCAAAATTTTGCAAGAAATTGAAACCACACTTGAAGATCCTACTAACAGAAATAGGTCACTTATTCAAATTCAGCATCTACTATTAACTCTAAGTTCTATGCTACCGTTATTTTCAGCTAACTATAGCCAAGTTCAATAGTGTTTCAAAATACACAGTGAATAAATATATAAAATAGGTTTCAGCGGCAATGGCTTCTTTGAAACGACATTATAATTTTATATGATACGAACTTCTTCTCGGGTTTCGGGTACAGTTGATTACACACACAAATACATATAGGCCTACTCATTGTCACCTGATGGTTACAATGCTGAGATTTTTCGAAACAGAAAGTCATGTTTTAGCATTAAAACTATAGCTCACCTTAAGCTGTAATAATTAGACTATTAGTCAACACTAGTCACCTACAACTTTCATTTTTCAACTTTTTGTTTATGGATCATGGCCTACTGTAACATATTCTGATTTTGTATGTTTCATGACTTACTATACAATATACAGGGTGTTAAAAAAGTATCCAATATTTTAGGAGGTGCTAGCATGCATCAAAACGATAAAATAATATCTAATAAACATGGCTCCTACAACATATACTTTCTGATATCTGAACACTTTTTCACAGGAGGTGCTCAATGTGACGTCCATTCATGGCAATGCATTCCTCTGCCCTTCGGCGTAAGGAATCACGCACTCCTTGAAATTTGTTTCAATACGTTAATAAGAAAGTCCTGATAACGATCCCCAGTTAATCTCTGTGATAGCACATATAGCCTTATTAATCTATCACCAAGATTGCCTGCCCATACGTTGATTGAGTATCTGTGCTGATACTTTGTTTTTTCAACTGCATGGGGATTTTCATCAGCCCACACATGCTGATTACCAAAATTCACAACACTATATCTGCTGAACCCCGCTCATATCCGCAACCAGACTTTTGTTTTCAGTATTCTTTGCGACGTGTTAGTATTCCATGCCAGGGGTGTCAACTACGGTATGATTATCTAGTAGTCTGCTGTATTGTAGGGCAGAGTAGTGCATTGCCATAAATGGACGTCACATTGAGCACCTCCTATAAATAAGTGTTCAGATCTCAGAAAGTATGTGTTGTAGGACCCATGTTTATTAGACATTATTGTCTTGTTTTGATGTATACTACCACCTCCTAAAATATTAGATACTTTTTAACACCCTGTAGAATTTAAACAATAATTTCAGCCAATAAAAAATTTCCTTACATGTGCAAAATCAATACCAACTGCTATTGAGTAGTTAAAATAGCATTAACGACTGTTGCATTTAAGTGTTGGTTGTTTTAAACAAAATTATATTGAATAAATTGAAAACACATTAACAAAGCGTTAAAAATAAACAGGCTGTTAATTTAACATTAGTTAAGGGGAGGGGATGATATTTTTTGGTGAAAATGAGTAAATTAAAAAAAATCTTTAAAATACCCTGTGATATGTGTGGAATGCATAGCATAACATTTTGTGGGTATTTGCGCCCTTATCGGATGTTTAGTCGCCATTTTTAAACTTCCTGCGTTATGGATTTTTAAATCACTCGCCCACTTTTATTGTTGTTTCCGATAAATTAAATTAAAAAAAAATTCTTTAAAATATCCTTTGATATGTGTGGAATGCATTGCATAACATTTTTTGGGTATTTGTGCCCTTATCGGATGTTGAGACGTCATTTTTAAACATCCTGCGCTATGGATTTTTAAATCACATGTCTGCTTTTATCGGTTTCCAGTAACTTCATTTTTTTTTCTACATTGCCAGACAAAAATGGATATCATTTCTGAACTATGAAAGATAGATACATGAAATTTTGAACAGACATTTTTTAGACTATTAGGAAACTTTTCTCTATAACAGAATTTTGTTAATTGATTTCATTTTAAAAATATGTCCGTTTGTTTACAAGAAAGGAAATCAGAAAAGTGTTGTTAAATTTTAATTGTTTATTTTACAAACGTAGGGACTAATATCAAAATTCTGTTACAAACAGTTTGTATAACATGCTTTTGCAAATACATTGCAAAAATTGTTTGAATCTATCTTTAAAAACGGTTTAGATATATCGGTTTTAGTACAATCCTGCATTGGATACATTTTTTTTTAATTTGGACCCCCAAATAATTTTTTTTTTTATTTTTATTTGGTTGAGTTGCCACAGCTATGAGCCCTCTACATACAAAAAATTAATATTTTACACCAAATAGGAAAAAAGTTTTAAAAAGTACCATCCTTTCCCCTTAAGCGAAATTAAACATTACTTGGAGAAACTGGCCACTAAACTCTCGTTAGTTCAATATATTTGAAGGGAAACACTAATATAAAATTACAGTTATAGTTATATTCATATAATTAATATTAGGACTCCCCCTGCATCTCGTAGTCGTCCCAATGTCAATTCACACGCAAGGAACACGTCCAGTCCGTGATGAGAAAGAAGCTGTGTAACAAATGTACATTCATACTTAATGGATGGGTACCCTGAAAGATTGCTACCCGCTCTACATGACGAGATTGTGTTTTAACTCCTGCATAACATGCGAGCATCAAAAGAAATAATGTACACGATATTCCCCGAGGAGAAAGGGCGGTACAGGGACCAAGGGAGGGCAGCACGGCTACTGAATACATAAGTTCTCCCCAGCTGTGTTACAAATGATCATGTACAACTTGTTTTAAATATCACAGTCCTATTAACAATGTGCCTTCACTTTCGAACCGACACAATCACACTGTGAACTCGATGTGAGAGGAAATCGTATCACCGGACTGTCTTCCTTTCCAGGGGGTCACGGCAGGGTCAACATAGTACTTTCCAATACAGAGATATGCTAAGACATTTCCTGTAACGGTTCTCGTAAATTTTTATATTTTTCAATAAGTACATTAAGTTCTAACCTATCAGGTAATGACCTATAACAGGCAGCTAAGTTAAGGCTTTAGTCTTTGTCTGAACAACTAGCATAATGTAAAACAAATCTATATATCACTGATGATATATTTGTATGATAGATATTTGTATGACTGATTTCTAAGGTTTATTATTCTCGGAAAAGGAGCATCTTCTGCAAACCTCTGGAAAAAGTACTAAGGAAGAGACTAGTGAAGTGCTTTATATGGAGTGGGGCATTGTATGGGGCAGAAACATGGACATCCCGACGAAGTGAAGAGAAGCGAATAGAAGCATTTGAAATGTGAATATGGAGAAGAATAGAACGTGTGAAGTGGATAGACAGAATAAGAAATGAAGCTGTATTGGAAAGAGTGGGCGAAGAAAGAATGATGCTGAAGGTGATCAGGAAGAGGAAAAGGAATTGGCTGAGAAGAAACTGCCTACTGAAGGATGCACTGGAAGGAATGGTGAACGGAAGAAGAGTTCGGGGTAGAAGAAGATATCAGATGATGGACGACATCAAGATATATGGATCATATGAGGAAACAAAGAGGAAGGCAGAAAATAGGGAAGACTGGAGAAAGCTGGATTTGCAGTGAAAGACCTGTCCTTGGGCAGAATACTAAATGAAATGAATTATTTCCGGGTATTCCCGCGTTTTCTGCGGTTTGATCCCACTACTATCTCTCTCGTCTTCGGCGCACGAAATTTGAGGAATATTTATTAGGATTCATTAATCTCACACATAATTTGAGGAAAAATCCTTCAAAGGTCCTTGTAACTAACTTGTGGAACTGGCACAAAATATTTCAACTTGATGATGCTGACAAAGAAAAGTAAAGTATTTACCAGTTCCCCATTCCCTATTATTTAGAAAGAGAAATCAAAGTACTAGACCTCATGATAAGAGCCAAAGGAAATATTCTTCAATTTCTAAATTATTTTGGCAAACAAAGTCGAGAAAACTCTGCAAAGTGAAAATTTTGACTTCAATGGTTTTGATAAAGATTTGTCACCAGGGGACCTTGATCGTTTCAAGTATACGGTCATGACGTCAGGTGAAGCAAAAAGGAATTATTATTATTATTATTATTATTATTATTATTATTATTATTATTAAAATATTTGTCATTTTTTAAATTTTAGTGTCATATTTTCAGAAATGTAAGTTCGTTTTATAGGTGATTTTTCTGTGATTTTTAGGTCGTCAACTTCCGAGCCACAGATATGACGAACAGAGCCCCATGCTTCCTGTATGTTTGTCACGTGTCAAGCCCAAGTCAAAATATGGGATATGCGAGAGTTATGAAAAAAATTTGGAAGACGACAGTTGAGACGAGGTCGAGGCTGAAACTAAAATAATTTATCCCGCTAAACTCACTACAATTTATCTTAATTTCTCCTCAAAGCCACTTTCTATAATTTATTGCGCCTGTGTTCCTGAAGCACGCGATAGAAATTTCGCATGCACTTCGGACGAAAGAAGTTATTTCAGTCAAACGAACTCATAGAGTGAGTTTATCTTCCTGACACGCTGAACCAGGTGCCGAGAAAGGCCGAGGGAGAGCCGATCACTTCCATGTGTACGCTCAATATTCAGTTCTACGATTTATATAAGCCAAGTCATGTTCATAGATTCCGAGAGAATGTAGCAAGGAATTCCTCACACTTGCAGCGACCATTCTTTCTTTAATTCGTGCAACAGTGGCATACGTTTCATGCTATTTATTGAATTTTCAAAGAAGTTTAGCTCATACACATAGGTCTTTCACTAAATGGCTGCATTTTCATTCAAGAAAAGTTTGACAAAAATCGATAAAAAAAAGTAAATGCAAACATACAACATATAAGTTACGTATATACTCGTACTTATATAATATTAGGCTAAGCCTACTTCATGAATAAAAGATATTCATTATGTCTTCCAAGCTTAAAGTATACCTAAATAACTTGACGTAGGAGACAATAAAGTTTACTGTCGCGCGCTGGATGCCATTAATATTGTTAACAAGGATATACTGCATCGTACCCGACTATTTCAGACCTCTGCAGGTCATTCAGGTGAAGGGATGATAAGGCTCCCACCTCACGAGACAATAGACACTAAATAGCAGTAGGGACATCAGTACTACTTGTTGGCCACGTTAGCCCCAAATCAATACCCCTGGCTCATTTCTGCTAGAGGTTGAGTGAATCACAGGATGATTGTAAGGCCGGAAAGTTTAGGTCAATGGAGAAAATTCCATGTCTTCGGTCATCTTTCATTGGAGAAGAACAAAATTTTATTTAAGGCATCTTGGAACCTTCCTGCGTCACTTCATGTAGCTTCATCCGGTACATAAACGTTTTGTTATTGTCACTGTATCGACTGAGCTACCCAGGAACTACACCCGACACCGTCCCAATTTTTCCCTTTATATCCACACAACTCAAGTGGGCTTACAAGGCGCCAGAAACCCAACTTTGAGTGCACACAAACTCTGTGTGACTTGAATTGTGATTTCCTGTTAACGTATCTACAGTGACATATATATTATGCAAATCTGGCTTTCAAGTAAAGCTCCCTGTGAAGCAGACTTGAATAATTTCAAAGGAAAAATTGTTTTAGTTTACATGCTTCACTTCTATGCATTGTTGGATGCCTAATGAGTAGGGCGAAGTTTGTAATATCTTGATATTTCCTCTTATGTTCGAACATTGCACGATCTCTAATTTCCGGCAGCCAATCGCGTTGCAGGTCGGCTACATTTAAACGTGTGCGTCTTGTGATTCGCTGATTCATTTCTTAAGGCTCGATAAATACTTAATATAATCGCCCGCCATTTTAGCTCTTTAGTTGGCGTTCGCAGAAAGCACACGAAAACGTTATTAGCCGCTCAATTATTTGCTGAATTACATTGCGTTTGATTTATTATCATAGGAGTTACGACATGATAATTTTTAACGGTGTTGCAAATAGATTCCTCGTATGGTAGCTCGGCAACGTAAGAACAAAAATGGCGAATGATACTACTTACCTAGACTTTATAGAGCCTTCACTTTCTAAGACGTAAGCAAAGAGGTGGAGTCACGCCGGAAATAACAGCGTCGGGACTATAGTACGAATAGTTTTAGGAACTACGTTCAGGGAGCAGCACAAGCAGACAACGGTTATTTATCTTTCCCGCAACAACTGCCTTCGTGAGATCGTGAAGGTGGTGCCATAATCACCTCAGAGTCGAATGAAATTGAATTATGAATTTATTAATGATGCATACAATTTTCTATTACTTTCAAAGGAATTGTTTCAATAATATTTTTTAAAAAATATTATTTTATTACTTTTTAAGTTTCTTTAGGGTGCGAAATATGCGCAAAATTGCTTCTTTTTTACGAAATATCACCGAAATTAGGGTAAAATAATCACCACAAAATCACATCCCTAGACATAACGAACTGCCTCAGAAAGGAAAGGGAGTCGTTCTATAGAAAAGAATACACGCCTGGTAATAAATGGCTATCTAAACCGAATGTATTGACCAGAAGCGAATGGAAGGACGCTATTAAGATGACTGCCAATGTATGTCCAGTGCGTGCTCCACCAGGTAGGTCTCAGAATGGAACCCACTGCCGACATTGTCGGAGTGAGAAAGGAACACTTGCTCACATTCTGGGAGCCTGTCCTCATGGAGAACTACTGAGAAATAGTCGTCACAAGAGTCGATCCCTCCTAGCATCGGCCCTACGAGGAAAAGACTACCAAGTAGAGGAGGAGGTCCATGGTTTGTCCACAAATGGATCTACAAGGCGCATTGACATCATCGCTATCCCGACAAGATCAACAAGCGGATTCATAATTGATCCAACTGTAAGGATGGAAACGTGCGAAAATCAACCTGCTGAGGTAGATCAGGAAAAATGCGACATATATGACCCCACTATATCATATTATAAGGAAAAATATCATCTAACATCGATCGAAGTTACTGATTGGGGCTAGAGGGACCATCACAAAAAGATTCGCGCATTTTTGCAAGCAGTTGGGTCTAGGATAAACTCTTGTCACTGAAGTATCTCTGTCTGCAGTGAAGGGATCTATAAAAATCCTAAGAAACCATCTCTACACGGAAATAGATTCAACCCTTTCCCCTTTGGCAATCTGCTCACTTAAGTTGGGTCTTGAAACTAGTGCTAAATAGACGACTGTGATCACTTGATAGCAAATGGATACCGTACTAGGAAATTTTATGTTTCTTCTGGAATTAATGATCTTTTGTTTTGTCGTCTTCAATCATTTATAATTGTGTTATTTCTTTTTCTTTTCCTTCTCCATTGTTTTTTATTCATTATAATTGTGTACCTACCATTTACTCAACAAACAACAATTTTTTGTTAAGCTTTGTCTTCTAGGCAGCCTTCACTTGGAGGAAGGTGAATAAAATTCAGAATAAAAAATAATCTCTTGTAACATTATCTGTAAATGACTTTCCATTACGTTGTACATAATTCTTCAATTATGTTATTTACTATTTAATCTTTGATAATTAATCTGTCGCTATTGGGTTAAAACTGTCGTTGTATACCCCACTGACGATAAATATTTATTCAACAGATGAAATTCCAAAGGATATAATTTTAATACGTGGTATAATCATTTTACTTTCACCCTAGAAATTAAAGCAGAATTAAGCCTGTGAGGCGCGTCTCTCATACATGTAGGAGCATCACGTCGTTCAGAGGGTTCAGCCTCATTAATAGCTGGCAGGCTTCTTCTTCAGACGTCTCCCGTCGAGAAGAATACGGCGGGGTCATTACGTAGCATTGAGACGTACTCTTCTCATTAGGGCTGCTCGCTCTGTGCTTAAAACTCACAACCAAAGAATTATGGTACTTAAGTAACTACCCCCGAGGACTAATAATGTTACAGGCTGACTACTTCTGTTTATATCTTAATTACGTTATCGACATTGACGTCCCAAGGATTTCTACTCTAAAATGAGACAAAAAAGCCCTGTAATTGTAAGAATCTAACAATGGAACGGGGTAATGACTAGACCGAGGATTTTCTTGAAAATGCATATTTTTATTGATACGTCATATATAAGTAGTAGGCCTACAAATATATCTTGCTTTGAAAGATATTAGTTTAAGATTAACTTAAGATCTTTAAAAATATTAATGATTAATATAGAGTTTAAGACCAAAAAAAATGGTCGACTGCCAGACACTGAGTCCCATTCGGAAGACTTCGGTTGATTCCGTGGAAGCTTAGGTTTACACGTGAACGAATTTCTTATACACGACTCCGCTCTATTTTTTCTTTGTTTGTTTGTTTTTTTTTTTTGTTGCTTTTTCTGTCTGTTTATAGGTCAAGTATTATGAATAATCTATAACGAAGATATATTCAAGGAGCAAATTAGGTACAAAATAAACACCCTTTTCCTAGTCGTGTGAACTAGGCTTTGTTGATTTCAATCCGACCGACTTTTGGTTGTGGGGTTACCTTAAAGAACGAGTTTTCCTGACACATCCAACAATCCTACTGCAACTGAAAGATGCCATCTCGCAAGAAATTGCCAATATTCCAAGACATTATCTACAAAATGCTGTGCATGGTGTCGCAGACAGAATGCTGTACGTTGAACAAGAGAACGGCGGACATCTTCCCATGTTTTGTAAACCCCGTTGTTTGCCCAACACTGTGATGTTTTTTGTTTTTTCCCTATCTCAAATATTATAATATTTATAGCGGTTTAATTTTTTAACTGACTTTTGAAATACCCTATATATTAAACAATCTCTGATACGTGACTATCCATAATCTCATACAGCAGAAGCTATAACATAACGTAAATAATGGTAAACAAGATAAATGATCGAAAAGTTTTAATTATTAAGAATGATGAAATAAACGTGAATCATTTTAAAAGGTAGAATTATTGAAAGTACAATGTTGGCAAACAAAGAAACAAATGCCAAGCTACTTCCTTTTGCTTTCTGTCCACATCAAATAAAATACACCTGTTCAGTCACATTTGCAACGCAACGATGAGAAGGCATCAACATCTGGATACATCAGCCTCATGAGTATTAATATAAAGCATTAGTCCTGCTTTTATCTTATTCAAATTACATCACATACAAACATCTTTTCGATTAATTTCAAGATATTTTTGCTACTCATCGCTGCGAGCGACTGAAAAAACACGTACGATATCCGCATCTCAAAGATTTTAGCTGTTTGCATATTGCATTACATATGGATATATTCTGTCGTTTAAACCCTTAGATATTTTTAAACTTAATATTAAACATCGGTACGAAGTTTGTTATTAGTCACACAACATGGAATTAATCTAAGTGTGGTCTTCTTTACATGATTATTTTTTACATTATTATTTTTACATGATTATTTTAAATCATATATATGCTATTGTGACTTAGAGCCACACTTATGCTCTTTTAAAATGAGCATGCATGTTTTTGTAATGCATATATGTGTTCACTCATTGTATTGCTATCACCTGTGTTCAATTTTGTTTGCTTTTATTATGTCACCTGAAGATGACTTTTGTATAAGTCAAAAATATTCGTGGAATATAAAATAATGTGATATGTGAAATATATAATTTAGTGTGATGTAACAGAATTCATTCTGTACATACACTTCGATAAGTTGCTGACTGAAATCATATAACCTTCTTATATTAAATGCTAGGGAGGTGATAAAAACAAACAAATGCTAGGGAGGTGATGAAAACAAATGCTTGGGAGGTGATAAAAATTGTAGGATAAGCAGCCATGATTGGTTGAAACACGTCGTTCCGTATTGGTCAAAAGTAGTATGACGTAGTAAAAGTGTAATAGTCTAGTCACCATAATTTCAATCAGATGCTGGATAACCATTGCAGTTGATAAAGCGTCGAAGAATAAACCAATTAAAGATGATGATGATGATGATGATGATGATGATGATGATGATGATGATGATGATGATGATGATGATGGTAGTGGTGATGGTCTGTAACAATGACGAAGATGGCTACAGATTTTTGTGCATCAGCTGCTTCAATAGGCTATTAGTAAATGTAATGATTTTCTCCGTGCGTTCACATACGGTGCAAGTCCTCTTAACGTTTCGACGATGTGAGACGTACAAGATGCACTTTGCTGGACAACTGTGCAAAAAATCCCTGATGGCAACACCTTATGCATATTAATGAATTAAACTGTAAATCTACGTGCTTTACAATTACTATAACAAAAAAGTGGCACTTACATATCGGTCTCTACGAATTACATAATGCAACATCAGATAATTTCTCCTATTGGGAGGTCCAGAGATCGAATTCAGGGAATAGAAAAATTAAATATCATATTATCGCTCAAATGAGTAGATGGAGTCCTTCAATTAGCATCCAACCGATTCCTCCCCATTCGCTCACATCTAACCTTTCATTTTATTTCCATAGGCCTCGGGGAAATACAGAGCAGAGCGGGTATCCGGGGCAGAGCGGGTAATAAAGTTCTGCTGCCTGCGGCCGTGACACTCTGTCCCTGACCTGCATGGCAAAGCTCATACCGCTTCAATCAACATCGCTATCGACAAGGAAATGACGCTGACAACTTTAAGAGCAATCAACAAACGTATTAATCGTAAAATAATTTTGTTATAAAATAAAAATATATTATAATAGTAACTCGCTTATTCTATAAAAAGTTCTCTGCATAATGGATGTGTAAAAATTTCAACGTTGAAAGCTTAGTAAAGTTTTGCTACTGAAACTCACAGGAAAACCCTACAAAAATGTTAAAAACTACTTCATTTTTCACGAATGAATACTTGTTTTTGCAAACATTTCTAAGAATTACGAAGACTGTCAAAAGCTGCACTGTTAAATAAAGGACTTCTAAACTAACACTCTTTCCTAAATGTAATTACTTCTTTTTCTTGTTTTTTTTATATTGCAGTAATAAAATTAGTAAGGTAAAGTACCCAAATAAGAGACAGGTTCCTAATAGGAGATACATTGTTGATTTCTCCGGTATTATTTGCCATCTCTCGACAACTATGGTAAATCAATGTGTGTGCTTCTAAGGCATCGTGTTCTTTGCCTAACCTCAGTTGAAAGTAAGCAACGGAGTTGAGAGCAAGAAAAGTAATTTTTCAAATTTTGAAATTTTTTATGGTTTTTGTTGAGGAAGTGAACAGGAGTTAATGTAAGGTACAACCAATTTATTATTAATTTTATAGAATTGCTGGGAAAATGTTGCATATAATAAGATAGTTTGCTAATAAAAAAGATAATAATTTATGACCTTGTTCCGCTATTTCATTTTTATTTATTCCGTTCCCTAATAAGAGATACCCAGGAGTCCTATTAAGAGATAGTATCTCTTATTTAGAACCCTTATTTGGTTTTATTATGATGCTCATTTTTGAGACTTTACCAAAGGCGTTAAGTCGTGTCAGTTTGTCTGCCATAAACTACGTAAGAACCAATGAAAGATGAATTGAAATATTAATTAAAATTAATTACGAATTAGGTCAATTATTAATTATCTATTGTCCCCAATTATTCATTACAAAAATACTAATTTAAATGATTAAGTTATCATTATGAATGACTAAAACTAATTATTCATTGAGATGATAATAATATCAATAGCTAAAATCAATTAAAATTGGGTAGTCTGATAATATTTACTTTACTTAAACATCAAAACATAAGTGCGTAATTCGTGAAATATTCTCTACATATTTCAAATAAAAATCTTGTGCAATTATTAAAACTATTAAATTTAATTGTGATTTCTGGTTTCGAAAATTTCGTTGGACCTGTGTAAATATCGCCACTACAGCCAGTGCCAGCGTTTGTGGCGCTTGTCCTTGAGTAAAAAACCAGTCAGTGAGTACTTGTTGCCAACGTTACTCTCAACGTTCCCATTACTTATTTCACGTGCCAGAAACGGTGACTTTGGTTATATCACAGTTACAGAAGCAGCAACAACCACCTCAAGAACCGCAAGCTTCAACCAGTGTGAAGTCCCATGTAAAGTATCCAGGGCAAGAAAGGAGCTATCATAATATCAACTTTTTATCAGAAACAAATGAGAAAGAGTTCAGATAAGGAAAACCAAATAAAAGATGGAGCTCGCAAGAAGTTCGAAAAATAACAAAAACCACAGAAAAAATCAGTCCAAGAAGCACTGCTTGAGTTCGTCCAGTGATGAAGAATCCGATGTGAAAATGCAATTAATTAACTCTAGTGACTCGGAATATTGAGAAAATTATGATGATGGAGAATGCTTGTTTTGCACTCGATTTTTTCAGAGGATACCAGGGCCCAGGGGGGAGAACTCAGTATTCAAAATATCGTCGTTGGGCACACGAAGACTGCGGCACTGATGAAGAATTTTTATTTGTCCAACTTGCTCAATACAGCGAAATAAGAATTGTATCAATTAAAGGGGTCGCAAAATAAGTGCAATCAACTTAAATTTAAAATATGGAAATCGAAGTTTAATATTCTATCATTTTTTCTTTCTCTAGCAAAATATTAACGTTACCAATAGTAGCCTAAGTAAAATTAATACATTCACGTCCAATTTGACCGACTTTGTGTTATTTTCGTAAACCATATTAATTTCACTTGGAAAATTTTCAAGTAAACAACAAAATTGATGTTGAGAGGAGTTAGACCACTGTTGCACTGACCCCTTCAATTTTAAAATGTTCTTGAATTTATTAAAGTATCCACATGATTTAACAATGTTATATATTGCTTCAATTTTCACCCCAATTATAATAATTTTGTCCATGTTAAAAAATAAAGTTCAACAACACACGTATCTCTTATTTGGAACCTCTTTCCAAAACATCATTATTTCCCAGTTTTGCTTCTTTTTATAATTTTAAATAACAATAAAAACAGACTAAAATTTGTATTGTCAATTCTAAAAATAGACGAAATGCTGTGTGTATTCCACTCATTCAGATTAAAAATGTCTATTCCCATCCTCACTTATAAGCAGTTAAAAAAAGTGTCTCTTATTTGGGTACTTTACCTTACTGTCCAAGGCCCCTATATATACATTATAGATTGACCTACGTATATAAAATATATTCTCAAGCGATAGCGCGTTTGCCTGCTGATCCGCAGTTGCGTGGTTTCAATTTTCGCTTGGACTGATTACTGGTTGGGTTTTTTCAGAGGTTTTCCCCAACCGTAAGGCGAATGTCAGGTAAGCTATCCTCGCCCTCATCTCGACAAATCGATGGCTGAGAACCAGACTGTTTTAAGTCTACATTTTTATGAGCAATCTGTGTTTCAATGTGTTCCAGTTCTTGTCTGCATATATGAATCGAACAAAATTGTAAATATTCCTCTCCATAAGGTTGTTATGAAGCTATTCCAAATTGTTTCATGAAGCTCTGAATGTCAGGAGCTTAAAATAGCTCTTCTGAAAAAAAAAATAGTAAAATGGACTTGGAACAGTTTGGTTCTGGGCCATCGAAATACTCGTACCATTTCGCTATCACCAATTCCATCGACGGTAAATAACCCAGTAGTTGATACAGCATCTTTAAATAATCAAATAAAAATATATATATTTTATGCTTTTACACATATACATTATATAAGAAAATCGCTTAAGTCCTTACAAAAAATACCTGCATCTAATGTGTGTATAAAAATGTTCAATACTGAATACTTTGCAATTTATCTGTTATATTTCAATCGAAAGTGGGCAATAATTACAATAAATATACTCATAATAATCAGGCTTAAATAATTCAAATTTGAGTTTTTGTAATTCTTTATTTTTATTATTATTTTGAGTACCGGTATGTCTAGAACATGGGTGTCCAAACGCCTACAGAACCTGGAGATATTGCACGTCAAGCATGTTCTGCTAAGGTCAATAACTTTCCATATAAAATACGAAAAACAACCTTAAAGAATATGCGCTGCGGGTTGCTTACGCGAGGGGTTACCTCGTACAAGTTACAATTGGACATCTATGGTCTAGAACACCGCTGTCTGGAAGAAGACAACGACGACTTAGAGGAAGACGGGGATTGAGGGAAAACCGGAAAAAAACCTCAATCAGGTAACTTGTCCCAACCAGGATTGGACCCCGGGA
The DNA here is from genome assembly GCF_040183065.1 of Periplaneta americana. Taxonomy (NCBI): domain Eukaryota; kingdom Metazoa; phylum Arthropoda; class Insecta; order Blattodea; family Blattidae; genus Periplaneta; species Periplaneta americana. The sequence goes on along the minus strand of NC_091132.1, from coordinate 41,746,878 downwards.
CCACTCATTTCACGGTCAGACATGCTAACCGTTACTCCACAGCGGTGGACCTGCTATTTGTTCGACTGAAGTTTTTGGAAATAGTTAGCATTTTTAAACCTGATAGGAATTCTACTTAGAAAATTTATTTATTTATTTATTTATTTATTTATTTATTTATTTACTAGCCGTACCCGTGCGCTCCGCTGCACCCGTTAGAAATAAATATAAAGTAATTACATAATTAAAATAGGACATTTGATCCAGGGAACATTCGTCTTTGATAGAAGGATATATCGTTTATTATGCTACTTAATTTAAATTGTATTAAAAAAATTAAAATGCTATCATTTTGATCCAGAGACCACTCATTCGGCCATAAAAAATTATTTTAGGAAATACAGGAAACGAATGTACAGAATAGCCTATCAAGTTTTCTGTGCATAAGAACCTATTTTAATCTTACCGTCCTCGATTCACTCAGACGTTACTGTAATAACATTATAGCATTATGTCCATCTAGAGAAACTACACTTTCCAATGGTGAATTAATAATTAATTATACAAATCGGTTAATTTAGCTTCCGATATTACTTCATACAAACACAGAAACATTTTCTGTAGGCTATGTTTCATAGCTTTCGATTGTTGCTGTCCAAGGCCCCTTATAGACGAAGTCATTTGTTTTTTATTTCATTACACCGCCTTAGATGGCGTTGTTATTGTAATTTTGAAACTCATTTATCTCATTAAATATCGGTCCTATCAAAATTTTGCATAGAATAAAACTTATCGGAAATTATTTTTAAAGAAAGTTTTGTTATTCAATATTTGTCATGAAAATTAATAATAAGGGAGATATTTCGATTTATTTAATTCAAGCCCCCTTATAACCCCCCTTTTAAATAAAATATTTTGAATGCCATATAGCCTAAATTCTAAGTTACAACGAACTTAATTTATGTTAAAATTTTCATATAAATCGGTTCAGCCATTATCGCGTGAAAAAGGTAACAAACATCCAGACAGACAGACAGAAAGACAGACAGACATACATACAAACAAAAATTTCAAAAAAGCGATTTTCGGTTTCAGGGCGGTTAATTATAATGTTAGGACTAATTATTTTTGGAAAATCGAAAATTACCAGAAAAATTTCGGCTACAGATTTATTATTAGTATAGATTTATTTATTCATTTATTTATTTACTTACTTAGTTACTGTATTTATTTATTTACTTATTTATTTATTCATTTATTTATTCATTTATTCTTGTAATTAATGGTCAATGGAGGCAATAAAGCCTCTGTAAACAAGAAGTCAACATATCTGCGAGCAGAAAAGAGAATCAAATTGTTGTGCAGCTGGTAAGCGCAGCTCTTGTTTCAGGAGCCGAACACAAAGAGACCGAACTGTTATGTCACGGTGGTCCCATTAATATTGCATTAGGAGAGACAAGCCCCCTCACGCAATTGCTAGTGTCGCTTTATCTTATTAACCAAGTTTTTGCTGAGAGCTCAGCTCATTCATTGAGCTACTTCCATTGTTTTCTTCTAAAATCTTCTCGCCATGAAGCTCCAATTATTTTTATGTAGCGGTGTCTGAAAAAAGCTAAATGCGTTCATTCCTTTTCTTCCAAATAAAAGGGCGTGGAGTAAGCAAGTTAGTGTAAATACATAATTCATTTACACCACGAGCCACTCTCAAAGGCGTCCAAGATGACTCAATTTTAAGATAACTGGATTATATATAGACTTTCAGCGTTCATCTTTTTTTTCCTGATATAAATACATAAAGCTGCATCTACACGGTTCAACTTTTCTTTCAACTTTACGCATGCAAGCAAAGCATGCAATAGTGCACGAAACGCATTCAATTGCGCATGCCTTTTTCAATTAAAAATGATAGCGCATGCAGCAATTGAAAGCTACCCAACGCTAATGGGAAATCTTATGCATTATTTCTTTCAACAGTAGCATTCAGAAAGCAGTTGACTGTTTTAGGTGGCCGAGAGTGAACTGGAAATTGTTTTGTTTGGTGATGTTGAACCTTTCAAGCTATAAATGGCGGCAAGTACGATTAGCTTTATTAAAGATTATCGCAACTATGACCGCCTATGGAGTGTTCAACCACATTTTTTTCGGTAAGCCTAAGTATTGAATATAGTTGTATCTATACATCTTGATTACACAACTTTTAACACTATATCACTTCGGAATGGTATTATACGTCTTTCTCGTGTTAAATTTTACCGTACCTGTGTTCTTTGTAACGTGTTTGAAATGATCTGCTAAAAATATATCACAGCCATAACAAAATTACAAAACACTTGCACATATGCAGAACACATCACAAATGCTAACCACACCTACAGAGACATCGACACAGACATGGAAATTCTACACATCCAACCAAAAAGCCAGGAACTAAACACACTAGAACAGTACGAAATATACAGACACATCCAAATGAAATTCTCAACACACAACCCAATTTCGGAACACACACACTCTTTGACTCCACACTACACTACACAAACACACCCCCACAGGAAACAAAGCAAAAGGCGCCAGTACCAGCAACAACCAGTTCTGAAGAAGGCCAATAGCAGGCTAAAACATGTTAACCAGGTACGATAAAATTTAACACGAGAAAGACATATAATACCTATTCCGAATAGTTATAATCATTTTCATTACATATGCATGTGTGTCAACACGGTGCACCATGTAGACACATCTGCATGCGTCTTAATTGAACGCGGGTTTTCAACTTGCGTCTTTCAATATCCTCTTCGATTGCATGCGTAAGCGCATGGATAGTTGAACAGTGTATATGCAGCTTGATAGTAACTCGCTTAACTCTTAAAAATTTCCTTGCATATAATGTGTGCATCAAAATGTTTAATATTGAATGCTTAGTGAAATTTTGCTAATGAATTAAATTGACAGGAAAATTCTACGAATCGTAAAATTTACTAAAATGATAATAAATACTTCATTTTTCGCGAATGAATACATTTGTTTTTATAAATATTTCTAATCTGGGCATATATGTATAATTTCGAAGGTCGTCAAAAGTTGCATTGTCATAGCGTACTTAAATATAAGGTTATTCAAAAGTAAGTTCCCATTTTGAAATGGTAATAATTTTGTCAAATTTTTAGATTCCACAAAAATAAAAACACCAATTTGTTCGTAAAGAATTGGGATTTTATTAAAACACGAAAAAATTTAATATGACCACCACTGTGTTCTTCAATAAGAAATAGTATTTCTTCTATGCTATAAACGGCATTAGTAAGCACATTCCTAGGGATGTTTTCAATAACATCCGATATCGACTGTTTCAGTTCCTCACTTAATGAAAGTAGGTCTACAATATATTAACACAGTAAATTTTGGACAGTTGATGGAACTTACTGAACTAACTCTCATTGGTAAATGTAATTAATTCTCCTTCCGCTTCTTTAAGTAAAAAGTTGGTAATGTCCAACGTCTCTTTTCACACATGAAATAAATTTCATTTCTGCTTCCTCCATTCGGAGGTCGGCAAAGCCTTTTATATAAGCATATGTACACAAAATAATATATTAAATAAATAAATGAATGAACGAATAAATGGGCGAGTGAACAAATGATGTAATGAATTAATGAATTATTATTATATTGGGTTATTTTACGACGCTGTATCAACATCTAGGTTATTTAGCGTCTGAATGAAATGAAGGTGATAATGCCGGTGAAATGAGTCCGGGGTCCAGCACCGAAAATTACCCAGCATTTGCTCGTATTGGGTTGAGGGAAAACTCCGGAAAAACCTCAACCAGGTAACTTGCCCCGACCGGGATTCGAACCCGGGCCACCTGGTTTTGCGGCCAGACGCGCTGACCGTTACTCCACAGGTGTGAACTGAATGAATGAATGAATGAATGAATGAATGAATGAATGAATGAATGAATGAATGAATGAATGAATGAATGAATGAATGAATAAACGTGTGTTTAAATTAATAAATAGATAAATAAATAAATAACTAAATAAATAACTCCACTGCTGTGGTCTCGTGGTAGCGTCTTCGCTCCCGAACCAAGCGGGCCGGGGTTCGATTCCCTGCTTGGAACGAGTTGCCTGTGTGAGGTTTTTTCGGGGTTTTTCCCCTCATTCCTATGGATGAATATCAGGTAACTTTATTAGGCGTATGGAACCCCACTCATTCTCGTCACTTCCTTTCCTTCCTCATCATCCTTTCCTCATCATTCTGATTATTTCCTTGTTTCAAATCGCGCCTGCGGTGGCCCTCCGAAACTGCTGACATTCTCGGCCGGCTTCCATGGATATCTCAAGCGTGGTAGCTAGTGACCCAACAGTTGAACCCACTCCCCTCCCGACGGGGGAGAGGGGGCCTACAGCTCAGACAGTTTGAGGGGGAATGTGGGGAGGCTGTTGGGGTGAAATGGTACACGGATTTGGAAAGATGGCGGGACTGGTCGTCAGGGTGTTAGCGGTTAGGTTGGTTCGGCGTGGGTGCGATCGGTGGGTTTGCAACTCATCCCAGATGCGCACAATAGACCTCAGGTCGCGGTGCACAGGGATGTTCCTCTCCCGGCCTCATAAAGAAAAAAAAATAACAATACATCAAAATATAAGATGCAACGAATAACATTACCAATATTACCGACAATGATTACACCATGCGTTGGTCTTCCAGGTTGAGGGTTTTACGGGAGATAGGCAGTCTGCCTAACAAGTCAAAAAATATATTACTCATAAATTTTCAGTAGGTAGACGGAAGTGATATGTTGCTGTTTCGATATGGGGAAACAAGTACCCTACTCTTGGATGGATTGCAGCACTTATTTTGTCTTAAAGCGTTAAAACATATCCGAAATAACTTGAACGACGCGATTTTGTGAGTATTGATTTCCTATCAATCAGGTAAAAATCCGTCAAATCAGTAAACCGCAGTTTCACATTGATAGCGACTATGAACATAATGTTGACTCTTCAACTGTGAATCTGGAATTCAATTCGGATTTCTATTTTTCAGATTTCACAACATTGCACTGTAACAATAATGCCAGTGTTGCACTTCGAATCAGGTATGTGCGTGCGTCGCCACGCGTGACAAATTAATGACCAGTAGCTATAGTGGAGCTATCTGGCGTGTTGGAAATGCGGGAGCATCCCAGTCAAGAACAGCGGAGTGTTAATAATCTGATGGACAATTGCTTTCAAATATAAATTGGTGTGCAACTCTCAGCGCAAACTCTGGCTTCGTACCAGTTTAGACAAAGGTTACTAGTATAGGTGACACCGTTCTTTTCTGCCATTTAAGTTCTCCTTATTCAAATGGCGATCCAGCTTCTTACCACAGCATTATCTAGGTAAAGAAATTAAAGGATTATAAACATTTCCTTAGATGCATATATGCACTTCATTGTATAGTCCTACATATAACACTTATTAAATTAAACCCAACAAAGTACATCTTCACAGTCGACTATGAATATAGTGAGGATTACATTAAGAGTATTCCCAAAAGACTAATTTGGCTGTCTCTTCAGTGTTGCCAACTAATACCAGATATCACCAAAGGGGGTAGTCACAATGCCATGTACTGAAATAACAACATTATTATTATTATTATTATTATTATTATTATTATTATTATTATTATTATTATTATTTACTTGTGGCTTATAAGGAACCCGGAGGTTCACTGCCGCCCTCACGTAAGCCCGCCAGCGGTCCCTATCCTGAGTAAGATTAATCCAGTCTCTACCATCATATCCCACCTCCCTCAAATCCATTTTAATATCCTCCCATATACGTCTCGGCCTCCTCAAAGGTATTTTTTCCACCGGTCTCCCAACTAACATTCTATATGCATTTTCGGATTTGCCCATACGTGCTACATGCCCTGCCCATCTCAAATGTCTGAATTTAATGTTCCTAATTATGTCAAGGATACAATGAGTACAGTTCTGCGTTGTGTAACATTCTCCACTCTCCTGTAACTTCATTCCTCTTAATCTAAAATATTTTCCTAAGCACTTATTCTCAAACACCCTTAACGTCTGTTCCTCTCTCAAAGTGAGAGTCCAAGCTTCACAACCATACGAACAACCGGCAATACAAATTACTATTATTATTATTATTATTATTATTATTATTATTATTACTATTATTATTATTATTATTATCATTATTATTATTACTATTATTGTCATCATTATTGTTTGTTATTTAGTCAACTGTCCGAAGACAGGGCTGAATCTCACAAGTGATACCAACAAGGCACCAGTTATGAGGCAACTAGGCCACGAGTTAATGGGGTAGTGTGGCCAGTTCCTTTCCCGCTCCATTGCATACGTCGCCGATTAGCTACATATTACACTAATAATAATAATAATAATAATAATAATATTATTATTATTATTATTATTATTATTATAGTATTAACAATAACAATGTCTTGCTTATTTACTTATTTTCCACATCTCACCTTTATGTTGGGAGATGTTTTCTAAATGATACAATAATTTATGAAAGAGTAGATTTTCCTTCTGGACCTTTCGCACATTATGTTGGTAGGCCTAATTAGCAGATTAGTATGATCTAATATTAAAATGTATTTTGTCTGACAACATGAAATTCGTTGCTTTGACTAAACAGTTTACGATTCACGAGACCTAACCTAAAAATGTATTTCGTTTGATCACGTGAAATGATTAGTACGAATTCCGAAAACAGAATACTTTGAAATTAATTACCATACTTAAATTACATACTCCTAAGTCACTACCATGCTATTTCCTCTCTTGAACATATTAATAAAAACCTGAACACTAAAAAATATATTTATATCCATTAGCCACGTGCATGATTCATTCCACGTCCCAGATCCATAAGCTCTTTCTTAATTAATTACACATACCTGAATATAGTGTTGAATTGGAATCACAACACAACACAACACAACTGAATTATGTGCTGATATTACTCGTAATATTAATACCGGTATTACTAATTAATTATTAATTACGTTCAAATTTCACAAACTAGTTACTTTCATTTCAACAGTTGCCGTTACTGCAAATCAAAATTATTGCTGCCAACTTAACAGTTAGAAAATAACTGCCAGTTGTCTTTTTTGTCGGTACTTGAAATTCGAAACATAGTTGGTAAAAGAAAATTCAACCTGACGATAGAAAATCACTATAATCCACTAGCATATGTACTAATAGGGGAAAATGGTTAGGTTTCACCCTTAGGGTATTAGGGGAGAGTCGGGTAGTATCGGACAGCGGGTAATATCGGACAGTGAGTTTCTTTCATCTACCACACGATGATAGTACCTGATCGATATGGTTACGTTTATGTAATGTCGTATAGAGAAACATAACCATGTCATTCAGGTGCTACCATATGGTGGTAGATGAAAGAAACGCACTGTCCGATACTACCCGATGTCCGATACTACCCGACTCTCCCCTAAGTAAGCTGATCCGGACTATACCAGAATAATGTAAGTTAAGATGTTCCAATAAGAATTCTTATTAAACAAGTAAATCAACGATTATGTATACCGGCCTTAGTACTGTATCTCAATGAATCAATGAAAACCAATCTGACACCCTAAAAATATAGAAGATAAACAGAAAATGTATAAAATCAAAAGAGGTAAAGCAGTTGTCTGCAGGAGAAGACAATGGCGGGAAAAACCAATAAACGGTGCCTACTCTTCACATTTTCATTTCCCTGCCGTGTATTCTTTCAGACATAAAAGTCAGACCCCACTCTTATGAAAAGTCAGTCAATGTGAAATGTCATACTGCTAGGGATACAGAGTAACACAAGCTTCGTCATCACATTTATGCAAAGGAACGAAAGATATTTGAACTGCGCAAACCGAAATTGAAGTTCTTGTAACTGTGGAGTCCCGAATGTAAAATCACAAAGAGTTGAATGATTGGAATTGCTGCAATTTGCAGTAACAACGACCCCTTGTCCACCCAGCTACTGGAACACGCTCGCTCTGACATAAATCACAGAATACAGGGCGATTCTTCTTCTAGGATAATGTGGGATGAAATGTAACAGATCTGCACTCCATTTAGGCCACGCATTCTGGAAATCCTACTTAAGCTCCAGCTCAACTCCAAATGCACATGGCACAACGCATACCAGATTAATTTTATGGAAAACTATGGGATGTGCAAGTCGAAACTGTTTGTAACTGGGATAGTTAGGCCTATCGATGACGAAGTGCTTCAATCTGGTTACAACATAGATATTTTTTTCTCAATTTCTTTTTCAAATTTCAAATTTATTTACATTGTGTAAACGTAAATTAACATTTAGTAAATATATACAAAAAATACACACACGAGTAATACATAAGTATAAAACACAGCATATAATATTGTTTAATACTGTAGATATGAGGACCGAATGAGCAGAGCTCGTGTTCGAAAGATGGGTTATGAAAACACGGTTGAAACCAGTAGCGGCTGATGGTCAAAATAATGAGTGTGCTACAATTTCTATATTGGCCTACTCTATACACTTAAATGTATTTATCTTAATTTGAGACTCGCCTAGTGACGAAATATGAAATCCATACAACATTCCTTCCTACTTCAGAACTTGTCAATTACCCTGGTGTTAAACCCCTCCATCTTGGACATCACACTCTTTTCTATTGACAGTGTTGCAAGAGCAGTGAGGCGATCCTGGGACATAGTGTTCCTTAAAAACGTTTTTATGCGTTTTAAGCAAGAAAAATATCTTCCTGGCTCAGCAGTGGTCATTGGTGTTGTAACCAAAATATTTAACAACTTCGTTATTTCACAGAATGCATCCTGTGAATTGTTGGAGGCTATGTATCGTAACAATTGAACAGCTATATCCATATTCCGGAAGTCAGGTCTTCCGTATAGAACTCAAAGTTGTGTCTTTAACACTCTTTTGTTCAGTACAGTATAGCTGTTGACAGCAACTTCAAGTTCGCGTTCAGAAAAATTAGGCTATGCGAAAAATTGCCAGAAAATATGCTGTTTAACAATTTTTTGCGTCCAGGTAGCTTAAAGACTGGAAACGATGAGTAGTTTCCTGAATTATACGGTTACATACCTCCTTGGCATCAATTTTCTGAGATTCCATTTTCCGTCTCTTGCTGACTGATTCAGGAGGAACCTCAAAAACAGGTAGATGGCAGCAGCAGTCGGGCACTTGAATTACCAAATACATTGTAAATAGTTCCGAGTTCTTCCACAAACAAGCATTCTTTCCTTACGCTTTACTTTTGCAATCTCCAAGCTGTGTTGTGCTGAAGCTGACTACAGCACTTCCCCGGGTAAAAATAGCCAATCAGGGCAGTGATTTCAGCTTCGCACATGCGCATTAATTGTCTACATTCTCATGTAGAGTTTTGAGTAGCACAACATACCCCCTGAGGCACCAAAGAGCGAAGAGCGAAGACTAAACACTCTATAACGCGTCATGAACATAACCACTGGAAACTGTCAAATGGCAGATCAGATACTATGGTGGTATTGCAAATACATTATTTGAGCAAAAATTATCATTGTTCTGTAGCACTGTAGCACATAAGGACGGGCCGCCCCTGGTTGAAATGTAATTTCATTGTGGATGATGGTGGTAGAAATCAATATATTGATGTCCTTATAAAAATAGTTGTATTTAGGGATAATCATTACAAAGAAAATGTGACAACACCGCTTGGTATTACAAGTTTGGTGCATGCAAAAAAAAATGTCCAACACAAAGCCTGCCGCTAGATATTAATTCAACGATTTTGCTATAAATAAGTTTTCACAGGTTTAAATGACATTTTAAAATAAGTTCCAAGTACTATTTTATTCGTTTCCGCTCCCTCAGCATGAAAACCGTGAATAATTCCGAAAAATTGGCGGGCAGTTATTTAGGCCTATTTTTAACATTACGGACAAGGTCGATGTTTTTGGTTATTATTTAAAAATTTTTCGTGTAAAATTAATGAAATACCACCACACTTATAATTTAAAATATGAGAATTTCGTGAACAATTCGTAATTACTTTTTTCATCATGCAATGTCATACACTTACAGCATGACAGGAACATAATTGCAACAAACTTACGTACGGCATTGTATTTGCAAAAATTCGTCGCGAAATAAAGCTGGTGGTGGTGATGGTGGTGGTGGTGGTGGTGGTGGTGGTGGTGGTGGTGGTGGTAGTAGTAGTAGTAGTAGTAGTAGTAGTAGTAGTAGTAGTAGTAGTAATAGTAGTAATAGTAGTTTTATTTTTCCTAGCAGAGTTAAGGCCATGAGGCCTTCTCTTCCACTCAATCAGGTTTCAATAATATACATGAAATACAAAATTATGTGATAGATTACAAAACAACACAAAAAAGATACCTTAGAAATTACATAAAATATAGTAGAAAATTACAAATAGTCAAGATCAGTTAGATAATATAAAATTACAAATAGTCAAGATCGGTTACATAATATAAGGACAATATAAAATAAAGTAGAAAATTACACATAATCGAAATCAGTTACATAACATAGTGGTGGTGGTGGTGGCGGTGGTGGTGGTGGCGGTGGTGGTGGTGGTGGTGGTGGTAGTAGTAGTAGTAGTAGTAGTAGTAGTAGTAGTAGTAGTAGTAGTAGTAGTAGTAGTAGTAATAATAATAATATTTATTATTATTATTATTATTATTATTATTATTATTATATAATATTATTTTATCCTTTATAAATCAATGTTGTTACTTAAATAATAATAAAATAAAAATAAATCAGCTTTATACAAAAAATCCAGTCATCCAGGCTATTAAACAGAATAACAGCATTCCCAAATAATTTTTTCTCCTACTCTTTTGCAGTTAAAGTCTTCTAAACCAATATACTTTTTTTTAAGTAATTTTAAAAAATTTCCTTTTCCCATTTTCATTGCAGAAATGAAGTTTTTTTTGTTTTTTTTTTTTTTTTAAGAAAATTCACGACAAACTTTCTGTCATAAATCAGTCATATTTATGATAAAAGCTGAATATACTTCTTGGTTGATCTCTTTCAGATTTAGAGTTTACCGCTAGTAACAATTTAAACAAGGCTATAATTATAGATATTTTGCAGATATGAAAAATGGTTCTCAAAAATGGTAAATATCACTTTATATTTTCGTGAAAGTACAAATTTTACCCACAAATAATATTCGGGCATGGAACCCACAGTACGAAACAAAGGCGTTAACGACAAAATGATAGATTGCATTACTGACATGTTTATTTTTGCAGGAATTATGTTGTAACTATATGAATTAACACAATCCTGCATTATGGCAACGGCATGTTGGTGTTTAGTTAACACCTATAGGCTACAACTGGCAGACTCCACCTTGTGCTGACAAAGCCATGTGGGGGACACAATGACTGGGAATTACATCTGACATCTCAGGGTCTCCAGGATTGAAATCCCCCCAGCTGCACCTACTCCTCGCATCACAATGCTACTTCGTGAGTCCCATTCATAACAAGCACTGCCAAGAAACCAGGACCATAGATAATCAATCACGTCTTATTATTTTCTTATAAATCTCCTTCTTCTGTCTAGTTTCCACGAATAAAATTTCCTCGCATTATTTCAGTTTATTGGTTTCGCTTATATTTTAGATAAAATATTATTTAATTAAATCGTACTTTAAAAGGAAGTACGATTGTTTTATACCCAAGGACTGGATATCATTTGTCCTGCTCCGAAACAAAGATTCATCCATTAGACTATACATAGTCCTGTCATATTTTGCAGCGTCTTCTATTGCTTTCCTCACAATCAACTGATAGGTCTATTTGTTCTGTTATGAAACAAAAACTTATCCATTTTACCTAGTACTGCTAAAATTTGGAGTATCTTCTATTATTTACCTCATAATCAACTTATTATTTTTGTTCCAAAACAAATACACATTCATTAAACCTAGTCTTGCCACATTTTTTGTAGTCGTCTACTGCTTCCCTCATTGTCAACTGATATTATTTTCCATGTTCCGAAACGAAAACATTTGTATTAAATCTAGTTCTACCATAATTTGTAGCATCTTCTATTGCTTTCCTCACAGTTGACTGATATTATCTATTTAAAAAAAAACTGACATTATTTGTCATATTCCGAAAAAAACCTGTGTATTGTTGCTTTCCTAACAGTCAACTGATATTATTTGTCCTATTCCTAAACAAAAACTCAACCGTTAAACCTTGTGCTGCCATTTTCTAGTGTCTTTTATTGCTCCCCTAAAAATCGACTGATATTATTATTTGTCCTATTCCGAAAAAAAACTCGTGCATTATTGTTTTCCTAACAGACAACTGATATTATTTTCCTATTCCGAAAAAAAACTCATGCATTATTGCTTTTCTAATAGTCAACTGATATTATCTGTCCTATTGTGAAACAAAAACTAATCCATTAAAACCTAGCCCTACCATATTTTGTAACGATTTCTGTTACTTTCCTGACAGTCAACTGATATTATTTGTTCAGTTCCGAAACAAAAACTCGACCAAATCTGGCGACCAGTGACAATGCCGCTTAATAGCAAGATCCTATATCTGGCGCTTTTCTCTTTGCAACTGATTGTTATGAATATTGTTATCTCATTTGTATTTGTAAACTTCCACAGATGAACACTCTACCGATAGTCCTTATTTTTATGAAAAAGTAAGACTTTATCCATAACTTTTCTTCTCTTCTCATTTCATTTTATTTTCTCCATTTTCTCTCTCTCTCTCTCTCTCTCTCTCTATATATATATATATATATATATATATATATATATATATATATATACACTTCTTTATTTATTTTTATTCATTTATTTATTTTATATACATTTATTTATCTATTTATTTATATTTAGGTCCTGTTTATTTATTTACATGAACCTGAATTCAAATTCCGGCAAGTCCAAGTGACATTTCTTCTCATCTTGTTCGCCACCTCTTGTAGAGTGTCTGCCAGTTATTTCTATCCCGAGCTCGAGTATCCCAATTTCTCCAGTCGAAATCCCTTTCATTCAGCGAAACATTTGCAGAGAACAAAAAATATATCATGGTGTGTTTTCCCGGTATTTCCAGTTCCCATCTTTGCCTCATCGCGTTCCATGGGGAAGTGTTTGAAGAGAATGATGACTGAAACAACTTTTCTTTACTTAAAGCACCAACACAGATGATGATGATGATGATGATGATGATGATGATGATGATGTAACAATGACTACGTAATGAAAATGCATTTTATATAATGGTTATAAAAGTAAATCTATAACATTTTGTAAAACCCGAGAGGAAACTAGTCTTAATTACGAATTCAGTGGTGTTGTAATTCCGCAAGTACAATGTTGTAAATACCTAGGAGTGTATTTAAACTCCAAACTTTCTTGGGGAGAGCATGTTGATAATGTTACGGGTAAAGTATGGAGGGCACTTCACTTTATTATGAGAATCTTGAGAAAGGCTAGCCCCAAATCGAGGGAAATAGCATATCTAACGTTAGTGCGACCGTTAATGGAATACGGAACTACATGTTGGGATCCCTATAGAATATATCAGATAAATTCCTTAGAAAGAATCCAGTATAGGGCAGCTAAATTTGTTAAATGTAAAAGAGAAGATGGAAACGATACGATAAAAGAACTTAAATGGGAAACTTTGGAAAACAGACGTAGGAAAACTAGAATAACATCATTGTATAGAGCACATCTAGGTCAGAAAAGCCAACGTACTATGGTAGGAACGATCATGATTTTAAAATCAAATGTAGGAAACAGAAAACGGATGTAGGTAAATTCTCATTTTTTAAATAGAACTATAAATGATTGGAATGACCTACCTGCAGCGGTCTTTGAGAGCTGTCCTTCCTTAAGGAGATTCAAGAATAATTTAAAAAGTTGTGTATAAAGTGCAAATTAAAATTAAGGTGACATTTAACATTTAATTTTTTAAGGTGACATGTATTTATTTATCCTGACGAGTTACTTCCTTGGTTTGAATTGTAAATTATTTAAAAATAGCGTGTAAGAGGGTCTTAGACTAGAAATGTTTAGTTTAAATGTAGTTCTGTTTATAAGTACAGTATGCATAAGGGTGTAATTATTTGACTTATTTGAACTGTTGTATCAGTGAAGCGAGGTGAGTCAGTGAAGTTATGGTTTTACAGTGCAGTGAATAGTTCCGATCAGTGATAATTTATAGCGTCAATGAAATGTGTTCTATAGTGTCAGTGAAATGTGTGCTAAAATGTCAGTGAAATGCGTCATAGTGCTACTACAGGGAGTGAGATGAGAGTAAAGTGAAAGACTATTGAAACTTATGTAGGGCCTATACATAATAATGTAGGTTGAAATGTTTTTATTATTATTGTATTAAATTATATTGTGTATTCTTATTGCATTGTGTATAAAATTGTAGGCCTATTATGTATTGTATAATTGTATTGTGTATTGTAAATTTATTGTGTATTGCTTATCATTTCTTTATTGTGTATTGTTTATATTGTGTATACCACTGCCACCGGGTGCTTGCCCACTTGCAGTGTAAATAAATACATACATAAAATGAAAGTTATAAGAATCAAACTGATTTGAGTTTTAATATAAGTTGATATTAAGTGAAACGGAAATAGTATTAATCCTTCTAGCTTCATTTTAGTACAAGACACAAACATAAACACAACACTAGAATACTGACGACCATTTTTATTTTCGTAAATACAGAACTCAGACTAGGGAAGTGAGAAAATTGTATATTTCAGTCTACATACTTTGCAGGACGCCTTCCTTCAATTTCGTCCCGCCTGTAAGAATAGGAATTCAGACAATGAACGACGAATATATATTATGCAAAGACATTTAAACTGGATCTGAACTTGGAGAAATTCTCTGACAAACGGACAAGTTGTCTCCTCACAATAGCGTCATGACAGAGGGAGACACGCTTGCTTTCAGACTGACGACTCTGACGTGATTTGTCAGCTTCCGATTCCCAACTTGGCGATAGATAGGCCGAGAAACCTGTTTACCATCTGTGGTTATATATAACCTACATATCTGTTCATATCCCGGTTCTTAGCAAACAAAACCATTTCCTTATTTTTATAATTGAAAAATTAACAGTGGAATCTCCATTCCTAAGTCAACATTGAATAACCTCATGCAATGTATTTGTATCAATCAATCAATCAATCAATCAATCAATCAATCTATCACGTTTATCTGTAAAAATTACAATATCGTAATTATAGACAATGGTTAATAAAACAAACAGATTAAAATTCTATGTTCGTATGACTGTCAATAAATTCATTTATATGATAAAAAGGATTATCTAAAAGCCATTTTTAAAAATAACTTTAATAGTACATTATGCAACGAGCCTATAATGATAGTAATTAAAACGCAAGTATGTTTGTTTATGAAACGAGCGCAAGCGAGTTTCATAATTTTCATACGAGCGTCTTAATTACCATTATAGGCAAGTTTCATACTACTTTTTATGCTCGACCATATTTCTAACTTGAAATTATTCAGAAGTATACATTTTATTTGTATCTGACAGAAGATCGGAAGTGACCTTGTTGATAGCTCGTGAATTGTGAGATGTGCGCAGACGCGAAAGTATTTATTTTTTCCGAGGAACAATAACGTCATTGACCTTGATGTAATGCAAAGAATGTATAACCTGGAAATTGATTTAGAATTGAAAAACGAGATGACAAATTGAATTTATTTGAATATTTTTTACAATTAATGCTAATTATTAGGGGAGAGTCGGGTAGTATCGGACATCGGGTAATATCGGACAGTGAGTTTCTTTCATCTACCACACGATGATAATACCTGATTGACATGGTTACGTTTCTGTGATGTCGCATAGAGAAACGTAACCACGTCATTCAGGTACTACCATATGGTGGTAGGTGAAAGAAACGCACTGTCCGATACTACCCGACTCTCCCCTATAGTAACAGAACATAAGCTTCTGCGACAGTATTGGATTTCCAGCCTCCGTGACGTTTCCCTTGTCTTTCGATTGCATATCCGAGAATAATCGAAAACCTGACCTTTAATGAATAGGTGTACTTTAATGACATGCATTAAAGGACTGCTATCAGATGTATAATTACTACATTTCGGCATGGTCGAGCATAAATCTAAATAAGCTATCTGAGTGAGCATTCTTAGGCAATCTATTAAACATATCTAAAGAAATAACACTGAACCATTTCTTGGTCTTTGTCAACCTGACCGTAGGTGTTACAATATAATGATTATTTCTGGTACAATATTTGTGAAGCTGGGATTGAGAAGCATGACTATTTAAATTAATCTCGGTATAGACTAAACAGTCATAAATATATTAATTACATTATATATGTTTTGAATTTTATTAAATATCACAGTATATTCGCTCATGTACTCGGCGCGCTTGTTTCCCGCTGACATATCATCTTAGTTGTAAATGACGTCAGAGCGGAATACGTAACAACCTACTTCAATATAATTAAGCTTTCTTAATAAATTGTACCAGAAATCTTAAATCATAAAATACATTTATCCACTTTGATTTTGTAATGTGGACTTCACATCACTAATAAAAATGTTGTAAACACATTAATTACGCAACTAGTTAGGTAATGATACTCACTAAAGTACGGCAGCATTACCTTCTCCAACACACTTTCCACATTTTTCTTGGAACACCAATCTTAAATTTCTTTATGTTCCACTTCATATCTTACGCGGTATTTCGATAGTGCTAAAGATTCAATTGCAGAATTTGCAGCATTTTGAACATCTGAATCCTCGTTTGAACTCATTTTTAACAACGTTTGTTTATTTCTCCTAGTACTGCTGTTCTTCTGTTTTAAACAAAAATCTATCGTATTCAAAACTAATAAAAATAATACAATTACTTTTATTTAAAAATTAATGTTTTCATCAAAGTAGATAAAACGTTGTACAATACATTTCTCGTAACTTCATATTCTAATATCATTCAATAATTAGTTTCAGACCCATGGTCCTTTAACAAAAAAAGTTTGTTTTGATCTCTTCTATCATCCTTAGAAGTTTGGGTATTGAATTTAGTTACACCCTGTATTATATCTGCCTCATGTTCTAACGAAGAAACCCTTGGAAACGATTTTAATTGTGTGAACGCAGTTTTAAAGTTTTTATCCAGTGCAGGACTTGACAACGTCATTTAATTTTTATCGAACCCTAGACTCTTTACATCTAGGGGACACACTATTTACATTTTATCTGCCCTGTACTCGGACGTTTATATTGGATTACATTTTATGTATTAATATTTCTGGTCACTAGATTTTTCACATCTGGTGACGGTTTTAGTAACCGACTTCCTGGAAATATATATGTAAATTTTTTGTACGTTTCGGTTTTAACACCGAGATTTTAATTGATGTCGCTTTTACGTCTACCAGTTTTTAAATGAGTTGTTGTACTGACTCTTGCTCAAGGGCGCAAATAGCCATAGACGCTGACGAGCCCTTTAAACACCATCAATCAATCAATCAATCAATCAATCAATCTAACGAAGAAATAACTGCTACATCAATGTTATCAGTCATCTTGACGCAATTACATTGTTATAAAAACCAACCGACGCTATATACTCTACTCCAACCAGGAGAAAGTCTCAGGGGGATGAGACGCAGCGAGGTAATTCTGTGAATGAATGTTGATTTCATAAGATGTCATAAGGTCACGCACGTGGGTACACGCATCTCCATTGGCCAACTCTCAAAGCACAAACGATAAAACTGATACACACATACTTATATTACCCTAGTTACAAACTTAGATCACGATTAGACATTTCGCAGCACGCGCTATAAGCGAACTAAGCTAGCCCCGGCTATCCACTGGTTACTAGTACAGAATTCAAATCATATCCTATCGCTAACACTGGTTTATGAATACGAAAAACGCTGATAATCCACCGAAAACCCGCGCTAAAAATGTCTATGAATACGGCCCCTGGTCTTTTAATCCCTCCATACAGGAAATAACATATGCAGGAGGGCGCATGTTTTTTAAACTGATGTAATATTATCTATCTACTTCGCTCCAATAGATGACGCAATAGTAAGCACATTCCTTTTTACGGTTAAACTCCTGGTTGGAGAACAGTACCGCAAGCGTCAACACAAAACTTCACGAACTGTGCATCGGATCCGTGGTTCTCGGAAACCACCGCTTTAGACCACGACGCTACGACGCGGGACACATTTTATGAATCAATAAATTTGTAAATCGGCTGATTTGTTATGTAGAGAAGACGTAAAATGAAAGAGTATCAAGTGATATCTTAAAGTTAATATAAACGGCAACGTTGCCTAAATAACTATGTAGATGCTCATTGTAAAAAGAACAGACTCGCTTCTCTTATAAGCAGAGTAAGTCTTCACACATAGCAACGTTTATAATGAAAATAACAAGCCACTGAGCCTCGCAAGGCTATTATGCTAACAAATTCCTCGTATGCGCATGGCATGTCAAAAGCTGCTTTCACACGCATATATTCACATGCGCGATATTGTCATCGTTCATCGCCATCTTGCTGGCATGTGAGAAAGTCCAAGAAGACGCTAATCAGTACAATCAGTGACTGCGATTATATCCGGTGACGGGATGACGGAGACCACCAAAGTTGCTTTAATTCAAACATGGCGAGTTCCCGCCCTGCCTCTGACCTTCTGCAATATCAGCGCTGGCTACATCTCGCTTTTGAATTGAACAGAACAATAGGCTCCAAGAGACGTCCGACTCGTGTTTCCAGGAATACTAAATATTCATTACATTCTGGAATATTCTGGCGTTCGGATTCTTCGAAGCTTATGTCACATCCTGCACATCCTCCCGCCATTCATCTGCAGGTGTTGTATAAATTCACCAACACCGCCGATTTCCGGCGAAGTACCGCCGAGCTGTCTGTTCTTAAAAAATAAATAATGCCAAATTTCCTCACAAGTTCGAATAGTTACAGTTAATGTTTGTTTCTTAACGTCTAATAACGTTATTTATATAAGAGTCTGAGCGAGAGACAAAATGTAAATCACGCTGGCGTTATCACCTTAAACTTCAGCAACTCTGTGCCTGTGAAAGATAGTCAACATAAACCTACGAGTATATGTAAGGTATTGTCGGACCATGGGATCTGTGCACCTTCAGAGCTGTCGTCGTTCTTGGAAAAGTTACCGCCTCTACTTTTTCTAGAGATGGGTAAAAAAAAGCTGGAACAGTTTATGTGAAACTGTTTCACAATTGAAACTGTTTCGTATCGAAACAATGTCGTGATATAACCTGTTCCAACTGTTCCAAAGAGTGTTACACTGCTCCAGTGATAACGTTCCACATGGTTCCAACAGATAAACAGTTCAGTTTCTAAACAGTTTTCCTCTTCTTTGTTGTCTGCGAAGGCCACGTGTAGCGCTATCATTGACCTCCAATAGAAAGTAGATATATTATACAGGGTGTTTCAAAAATACGGGGCATAATTTCAGGAATGTATTTCCCACATGTAGATATTCAAAATAGTTCATTACAACATGTGTCCGGAAATGCTTTATTTCCGAGTTATGGCCTTCACAACATTGAAATTCACCGGAACGTTTTTCTTTCCGCAGGTCGTTGCCGTCAAAGGAGACATTAAGAGGGCACTCTGACAGTTCATTCCGAGGCGAAGGTTACATTCAGTACTTGGATCGAAGGTTTCCTGATCGATGGATAGGTAGAGGTGGCCCAATTGCTTGGCCTCCACGCTCACCTGATCTGAACCCTCTTGATTTCTACTTGTGGGGCCATTTAAAGTCATTGGTTTATTCGTCTCCGGTGCCTGATTTGGAATCTCTTCGGAATCGAATTGTGGCATGTTCTGAAGAAATACGCAATACTCCTGGAGTTTGGGATCGTGTTCGCACGTCAATGAGACATCGATGTGAGGTCTGTATTCAAGCAGGAGGTGGACATTTTGAACATCTTCTGTAATGACAACGACCTGCGGAAAGAAAAACGTTCCGGTGAATTTCAATGTTGTAAAGGCCATAACTCGGAAATGAAGCATTTCCGGACACATGTTGTAATGAACTATTTTGATTGTCTACATGTGGGAAATACATACCTGAAATTATGCCCCATGTTTTTTAAACATTCTGTATATGTTCCACACGGCCTTCGTGCAACAGTAACCTATGTAGGATCACGAAATTTAATTGTACGAATCAAATTCCGTAATAAATCTCCTAATTATTAGCTGTCCATTGATGGAGAATATGTTTATGGTGCCCTGACATAGTGTTAATTATTAATATACCGCGAAAAATATCATCGGCTAATGTCATCGTTATTAAACTCTCCTAGGGTTATATGCGTTATTTTTACTAAAATCGATTTATTTTTAGTTATTCACTGTACCCTTAATAGTAATCTACGAAAACTATCTTTCGTTGTCATAATACACTGAACAGCTGATTTAAAGACGATTCAAGGGCCTTGAAACATGTTCCCGAAGCAGATGAGAGGTTGGAACAGTTGGCACTGATGTTGTAAACATATTCTTATGAAACTGTTTCTTTGAAACTGTTATTTTGGAACAGCTTCGTTCATGAAACAGTTACAGTCGAATCTGTTTCTTAACCCTGCGTTACTCATGTTATAAATATTCTCACCATTGCTCAGGTGGGGTTTCACAAACCCCATTTTAAATAACTAATATATTTTTCCGCAAGTTTTAGAAATCAGATAAACGCAATTAAATATACTATTCTTAGTTCACTTAACCAATTTCTTAAGTGAACTCTTCTGGATGTGATTGAAAAGTATACAGATGCACAGAGTACACACTAGCTCCATCTCTTAGATTTTCGTTGAAATATACGCACCGGGGTTTACCACACCCCACCTGAGTAATGCAGGGTTAAAAAGAACGGTTTATCCCATCTCTAACTTATTCCATTCCACCAGCTTTCCTCCCACGCCAAACTTCCGTCAAACAGTGTCCTGTCTCTTGGATATTGCTTATTAATAATGTGAGGTTAATTATTAGTTATTCATAATTTAATTTAAGTAGGTCTAATGACGCTGATTGACTTCTACGATTATTTGGAGATAATTATATGATTACAGTGGATATTTGTTGATTAAATGGAAATTACTGTTTTATATTAACGTAATATTATGAATTATTTTATGAATTATGACAAATATAAAATGAAGATATTAATTACATCAACAAACCTTTACATAAATAAATTGAGCTATATATTACAAACACAATATAATATATTTAAACATATAGTTTGAAAACGTGTTTGAATTTAAAATTGTGACAATTTAAAATATACATGTAACTGAAACAATTGTAATATGAGTTTTATGTATTTCAATACTAAATAGAATATAATTAGCAGAGACCGGAACTTCGGCAGAATACCTTTTTAAATGTGTTAAATTTATCTTCATTTTGAAAATAAATCTGTACGAATTATACCTTTGTGATTGAAACGTCACAGTTTTATGTTACCCTTTTCTGCCTTTTTTAATATAAATGCCGAATTTACAAAATAAATGCTTTTTGCCTTTATTTGATTATTTATCTATTATTTATTAATTTATTATTAAAAATTGCCTACAGGTATATTTTCATTTATTTCTATAACCGCTACAATGAAAGTGACTTCACCGAATGTATATTATTGTCTTTCAGTCAGTTCATATTCTCTTTGCAGCAATGAGTGCTGCCGTGCAAAAATATATAACAGTAAGCGTTTTAATTATCGCTTGTGTTTATTTGACAAGGCAACAATGAGTGCGGGTCTAACGTTATTTTTAACGGTTATTTTTCTTTCAGTTTTCATTGTGACGTTGTTGTAGCTAGCTAAATATTTCATATCGCAACATATCAGTACAACCAAACACAAAAATGCACTTCCCAAGGCTACTGGGAAGAAGATTTCTTTGCTTCCATCAGTAATTGCAACATTGAGTCGAAAATCTCAAAATTTGCATTCGACTTATGTAAAGCTTTTCTTGCTGCCGAAATTCCTTTGTGGAAAGTGCAAGGTTGTGGATCTAGTGCAAGGTTTTTGTAATTGCCTTTTATTACGTATTTTAGCTATTTATAATGCCTTTTTGCCTGCCTATTTTAGCTATTTATGATGCCCTTTTGCCTGACCATTTTAATGATTCATAATGACTAAACTTCCGGTCTCTGATAATTAGTTACACAATGTAGACTTATATATAACCTAAAATTTTTTTCCAACAAGTAAAATACATAAAACTCGTGATTCATTATTACATATTATTACTTATTATTATAACACCAATTTGAGGGTTTACTATAAGAGAAAACAAAAATTCCACTACGTAATTTAGACATCGTAGAAACAAGTTGTATCTGATGATGCCGTAAAAGGCGAAAACGTTTATACAATATTTATATTTAACATGTAATAAAAATGTTAATATTAAAATGATAAGTCATAAGATTTAACATTTTTACATTATTTATTGTATCTCACAAGTGATACCAACATGGCACCACTTATGAGGCTACTATATATATATATATATATATATATATATATATATATATATATATATATATTCACACTGCAATGGGTATATACCCGGTGGCAGTGGTAACTAATTACACTCAATAATGACAATTAAAAACTTATTAAATAAAAATACAATTAATAATAATACTAATAATTAATACTAATAATAATAATAATAATAATAATAATAATAATAATAATAACAGGGAATATACTAAATTAAATGAAACGATCATTTAAAATAACATTTGAAATATTCTAATTTGTATCTTAAAACTAAGATCGAACTAAAACCCACGAGTATATGTTCATATCTGCACAAGTACCTTTCAACATTACACTCATTTCGCTGTCAACTCACTCACTGCACTGGAACTACGACACATTTCACTGATTCTATCCTGATTTCACTACCACTTCAAAAACATTTCACTGTTCAAATTCTTTGCACTGCCACTATAAACTATAAAGCTTCACTGACAGGAACACGTTTCACTTACACAGCACACTTCACTGACACGACATACTTCTTCACTGATACAACAGACTTCAATGACACAACATAATTCTTCACTGATACAACACTTCAATAACAACATATAATTTACACCCTTTAACTACTGTGTATAATTACCGTCTATTAGTAAGGTCCTTAAGCCTATTTTTAAATGCATTTTTGGTTGTTGGTAAAGCCTTTAGTAAGTCTGCAGGTAAAGCATTCCAGTCCCTGATAGTACGATTGAGAAAAGAAAACTTTCCAGTGTCCGTCCTCTGCCTTCTTTCCCTCAATTTATATGAGTGGTCGTTCCTTGAAGAGTAATTTGGCGGCTCCAACCTATTTTTTATTTCTCTCCAGGCAGGCTCACCTCCGTATGTTTTGAACAGTGCGCATAATCGAATTCGCGTTCTCCTGTCCGTAAGTGTGTCCCATTTTAATGGTGAATTTTTCCGACAACACTTAAGAGCCCGTTTTTGAATCTTTTCCATTTAAAGCAAATACATAATTTACTTCTTTTCCACCATATTTAACCATCCTATCCCCTTGAAAGCCCTGTGCACCAAAGCTTTAAATGTAGTTTCGCAGCATCTGACATGGGAATAATAATAATAATAATAATAATAATAATAATAATGATAATAATAATAATAATAATAATAATAATAATAATAATAATAATAATGCTAGAACAAAGATAAGTTACATCTTTTTTTACATACTGTAAAAATCACTCTAGCATCCCCAGAAAGAATATATACTCATGCTCAGGGGGCATTTCACAAAATAAGATTGATCATTGATCATTGATACTGGTATAACACTTTTTCACAGCTACGGCTACGGCTTAAAGAACGTAGAAATTTTCTTTCCTTTTGTTCTTCTTTTCCAAGTCCTTCACATCTCTACACCTACCTACGTTGCCTCCCGTTTCAGTTACCTGTCATCCTATCATAATCTCTTCACATGCATGCAAAATAGCCGCATACTAGCCATATCAATACATAAGTCATCATCGTATTCATCATCATACACAATCTCGCTATCGCAGTTGTGGAATACCCTACACAGTGACATCAGAGACTGTCGGAATTTAGCAGTGTTCAAAAACAAACTTATTAAGCATTTTCTTACTGCGTAGAGTAGGTTCAATTTTTACTTAATCGAAAAAAAAAAATCCTTCTTCTTGACTTCTACAATATACTGTCTCGCCCTTATTAATCAGTTAATCTTTTAGATCTTTGATTTTTATTGTAGGCATTTGTAAATTAATATTAACTGTAATTATAATTATAATTGTATTCTTAATATTGTAGTTGTAATCCCCTGGTAGAGGGGAAGAGAAGGCCTGATGGCCTTAGCTGTACCAGGTTCAATAAATAAATAAATAAAAAATATATTTTAAAGTTTTTTTAATGCTCTGCTTTTCTACAATATTAAAATCATCCTCCCCCCTTAAAACAGTGTCGGAAGAATCTCTGATATTCATCAGATCGCAGCGTTAAATGAGAAAAAAAATATTTTGAGAAATGACATCATTAGTTACTACGAGAGACTGAACACCACCTAGACGAAAATGTTCAAATTTTATCCCCGGTTCATATAAATTAGTTACCGGGGCACTATAGTTTCCACGCCTTGCCTTAACTGTTGTGCACACGACGACCAGCAGTCCAGTGTTATGGCCAGTGTTGCCAACAGTTGTTCGTATAATCCCGCTAGATGGCTTTCGAAAACCCGCGATTTTCTAATAAATATAAGATTTTAATGTATACTTATTATTCAATAATAATAATAATAATAATAATAATAATAATAATAATAATAATAATAGTCAAGATAGAGGATCCACCCGTCAATGTAACGACATTCGCCCGCCAATGTAACGAATATTGCACCACTTTTATCATTCCCAATGAGCGCTATAAAGCAATTTTGAACACTTTTATCGCAGACACAACATATTTAAATTCTTATTGCACTATATATGTTACCGTTAAAACGCAAAATCCGACAAAACCAGTTTCAACTAGTAAAAACAAGTTTAAAAATATATATAGCTAGAAAGCGAATTTTCGTAAGACCTAGAATCAGTGACAGGTTAGGTTTGGTTTGTTTAGGTTTTTTTAGGCTTTTACCAAACAAAAACCTAAACAAACCAAACCTAACCTGACAATGATTCTAGATCATACGAAAACTCACTATCTATCTATCTTTATTTGCTTAAACTAGTTTTTACTAGTTGAAACTGGTTTTGACGGATTTCGGGTTTTAACGGTAACATATATAATATGGACTTATCACTACATTAACACACCCATTATTTTACAAAACACACAGTGAACGAATTAAATGTAATTATGAAAGCCGCTTATAATGCTAATATGAATTTCATTTCAGAAACTTTAAAGATTGAAAACAGCTAGTATTCCCGCTAAGCGGGATAATATAATTTTACCCGCGAGATGGTTATCCAAAAAAGCTAGATTTAGCGGGAAAATCGCTGAATTGGCAACACTGGTTATGGCCATCAATAACACAGTTAACGGCATGCAAAGAGGTTAACATTTTCCAGACCTGCAGTGTTGCTGATCTCATATAAACCACGCACTACAACCCGCTACACTACTCTGCAATTCATCACAGTCTTCAGTGCGGGAAATGCATCCTGCACTGCCACTCGACTTCAATGCACGCCTAACAGGAGCAGTTCTTTCTGAAGCTGAATGGAATGTCACTCCTGCCTTTATGTTTTCTTCTGCTTTAATCTGCATAGAGATTGTGATTTCGTGTAAGCACAACCGCTCAATATCCACTTCAACAACGACACAAGCCTTTTGAATGTGGTTGTGAATTCTATTCATTTTACTAATATATGACGCTTACATTCAGTTTAATCTCTGGACTACATAGTTCAGTATACCCAGGCACTTTAGTCGGCAGAGAAACTATGGGCTGGAAGGTCACTGGTTCAATTCCAAGTGGTGGCAGGATTTTTCTCATTGTAAATTTTCCAAAATATTCCCAAGGTCCACTATTTCTCGTCTTCCCGGGGGAAAAAAGATCGGAAAATGGTGGATCTACCAGTGGCGAATTAATCACTAAGCCTATACTGTGGGGTCCTCATGAGAAAGTCTCTGCGAGATGTATTTTAATTAGGTTCAGTGCGGGGAGGTATTGATGGAGCACCGCTCTTTCTAGAACTGAACAGAGATAAGATAAGTTGTTATGAGTTATGACCCTTATGACACTAAACAGATGACATCACTGTCTTCACATGATGTTTAATTATACTGTGGCTGAAAATATCAGTTTGAGACTATCACTGTGTCGGTGTGTTGTGTAAGTTCAAACTGTTAGTTTATTACCATTAAGTACGAGAAAAATTCGTACCGGCACCGGGAATCGAACCCAGGACCTCTCAGCTGTGCGCGCTGAGTGCTCTTAACCAACTGAGCCATGCCGGGACACGATCCACGACGCCAGCCGAACTCCTCTCGTAGTATTATGTTACGGCCTTACTACCTGCATTTAAGACGATACACGTCATATATATACAGGAGCGCATATTAAATGACTTTTATGGCCATATTCAACTACAGTTTCTGAAAACTGTTAACATTCGATTCCCGGTGCCGGTACGAATTTTTCTCGTACTTAGTGGTAATAAAACAAACTGACTAGTTCACACTAGTCATGTAATATGCAATGAGGTGGGCGAGACCTCATTCATATTCGATACTGTTAGTTTATATTTTAAAAGCTGATCCAATGTTTTCACATTGGTTAGTTAATGTAATGTAGTTAGTTAGTAATGTGTCATGTCGCTTTCTGCGAGCAAGAGTGGCGTTACGCTGGCTGTTGCCTGCGTATAGGATGGGCAATACTCCACACTCATACCAGGATTGGTCTCGTGAGCTCCCCACAATACTTCGTTTCATAGTAGGCTATCTGACAGGAGATGTAAACAGTATCGGCAAAGAGAGAAAAGTATAATTATTGTTATTGAACCAATGGCAAGGGTCCCATTCCATGCTTACCAAGACGTAGGGCGGTCTGAAGCGTTCTACTACCATCGAAGAGCTCACAGTGGAAGATATACTGTGCATTCTTAATGAATGGGTATAAATATATTGCACATGATCATAGAAATATACTCTAGAATCAAGCTAGAAACCAAGATCACATCCTATAATAATAATAATAATAATAATAATAATAATAATAATAATAATAATAATAATAATTTGATTTATTTTTTATTTACTGTTGCTTATTGAGCTGCACAACAGCCAATAGGCCAATAACAGTTCAGCACAAAGCATATTACAATATGATAAAATCACAATTAAAGTTTATAAAATAAGAAGTGCATAAAATAATAATAATAATAATAATAATAATAATAATAATAATAGCCTAATAATTATTTATTTATTGATATTACATAAATAATAAATAAATAAAAATTATTATTGTTATTATTATTATTATTATTATTATTAGCCTATTATTAGCCTAATAATAATCATTATTATTTATTTATTGATATTAAATAAATAATAAATAAATAAAAATTATTATTGTTATTATTATTATTATTATTATTATTATTAGCCTATTATTAGCCTAATAATAATCATTATTATTTATTTATTGATATTAAATAAATAATAAATAAATAAAAATTATTATTGTTATTATTATTATTAGCCTATTATTAGCCTAATAATAATTATTATTATTTATTTATTGATATTAAATAAATAATAAATAAATAAAAATTATTATTATTATTATTATTATTATTATTCTTATTATTATTATTACGGATTTTGGTATCTTGCTTGATTCTAAAGTTTATTTCCATGATCATGTGCAATATATTTATACCCATTCATTAAGAATGCTTGGTCTAATTAGATTTGTAACTTGTTTTTTTTTTCACTCCTGTGTGTCTAATAATTTTATACTATACGTTGGTTAGATCCAAGCTTGAATATGCATCTGTTGTATGGAACTCCATTATTTCCACTGACTTGGCTAAATTGGAGAATATTCAAAGAAAATTTATTTCCTTGTGTTCTTAAATATTTTTACCTAATTCCGATAGTTATAAATATGAGATTAACTGCAAATATTTTCATTGCTGAAGTTTCTTTGCCAGACGTCAAGATCTTGATTATTTATTTTTTTGTAAAGTCATTAGGTGATAGGCTAGTGATTGTGAATCCTTAGTAAGCCATATCAGTCTTCGTATTTCTGCTAGGGGTTTAAGATTTCATAATTTTTTTTTATAGTAGAAATTCTAAATCTTTCTCTCCGGTCGACAGATGTATAAAACATACAAGTATGCATGGATTGAACTTGGATCCATTTAATGTGTAGTATATATTTTTTGGAGTTTCATGTCAGTTATTAATTTGTCTTTTGTTTAGATATGAATTATAATATTATTCTCGTCATGTTCTATATAATTTTTATTATATTCTTTTATATGATTCCATCCTTTCTCATTTATTATTATTTTTAATTGTCATTATTTTAATAATTATTCCAATGTACTTCTATTATGATTTTCTAATGAATTGTCTTGTCCTGGACTGTTATTGGTCCCTGGCTGTTGTACAGCACATTAATTTTTTTATTGGGTTATTTTACGACGCTGTATCAACATCTAGGTTATTTAGCGTCTGAATGATATGAAGGTGATAATGCCGGTGAAATGAGTCCGGGGTCCAGCACCGAAAGTTACCCAGCATTTGCTCGTATTGGGTTGAGGGAAAACCCCGGAAAAAACCTCAACCAGGTAACTTGCCCCGACCGGGATTCGAACCCGGGCCACCTGGTTTCGCAGCCAGATGCGCTGACCGTTACTCCACAGGTGTGGACACAGCACATTAAATATTAGTAAATAATAATACTAATAATAATAATAATTATTATTATTATTATTATTATTATTATTATTATTAGTAGTAGTAGTAGTAGTAGTAGTAGTAGTAGTAGTAGTAGTAACAGTAGTAGTAGTACAGTAGTAGTATTCTATTCATTACCGTTAATAATTAGGAAGGTTTCGAAAGAAAATTGTTTTAAATACTTTTTAATAAACGCTACTCTTTAGGCTCCCGTGGCCTGTAAAAGGGATAAGTAAAATTAATTCTTAAGATACGTTAACTTCATGGCTTGTGTTAAATTAATAAAAACATACATTTTTACACAACAGAAATAGATTTGAGTATATATTATAGATACGTAGATATACATATTGAAAACTTTGAAAAGTTATATATTGTAGTTAACCCTTAAATTGACAATGTATTATCCTATAGGATACAACAGGTTAATAGGCTATAATGCTCTAATTTTAATAGAACAATAGAGAAAAATTTGTAGGAAAATTAAAATTTCACAATACTATAATATTGTACAATATATAAAAATATGGACATTGCGATAGTTATTTTCTTTACGGTCCGACAAGGTTTAAGAAACTAGTGTGAGAAATGAAGCTAAGGGTTAAAGTACTTCTTACACAGCTGTGACGGGTGACCTCAAATGTCTTGTGACTAATACTGGATCGATAAAACGCATCAGCTTTTGTAATTCCAAAGTTCTGAATCGTCACCGAAACATATGAATCATACACTACATCAATGTATAACAACTCCGTTTCACTCATAGGGTTTTACCACCTTACTAACCTTAAATAAACAGTAAATCGATCCCCTAGTAGTTGGGCAAATACAGAATCCTACATGATCGGCACAATCTATACAAGTTGCATTCACCGCCAGTAGATGTCAGAAGTTACCACATACGACAGTAGCGCTGTATGAAACAGATGGTGTTTGTCCTTGACCACGAAGCAGTAATTTACGGTATTTCCCTTTTATTGCAAAGAAGGCTGCCAACATTTCGGATATGGTCAAGAAATAAATGAATTTATGGTTATTAGAAGAAATTAAATATTGTGCGATATTAATTCTTCATTTAATGATAAGCATTCTGCGCAATAATCCGCTAGATGTCTATGCATAAAACTGATTGTGGGTCAGATATACAGTACAAGGAGAAGGGGATTTCCGTTTCGTATGGTGATAGCAGTGAGCACGACCGATTCCACGTCAGTTGCTTTACGCAGTTATCCATATTAAGTTGTGTACTCTATCACTGTTGTTTCGTGAATTTTAATATGGCTAATGAAAATATATTCAGAGTTGTGTTTGTGCTAGGAAGTCCAGGAGCAGGTAAAGGAACCCAATGCAAGAAAATCGAAGAAGAATTTGGTTATGTTCACTTATCAGCTGGGGAACTTCTTAGACAAGAAAGGATGAAAATGGATTCGCCATTCAGAGATTGCATTGATGAGCATTGTCGTAAAGGTCTGTTGATTCCGTATCACATTACTTGTACCTTACTTCGAACAACAATGACAGAATCGAAATCGAACAAATTTCTGATCGACGCATTCCCTCCAGATATGAGTAATGTAGAAGGCTGGATTGAAAGCGGCGTGTCGAAATGCATGGAGTTGGAATTCGTCCTGTTCTTGGACTGCCCGCAAGAAAAGTGCTCCGGAAGGATTTTGGAACGTGGAGCTGCTGGAAGTGGGCGTGACGACGATGACGAGAGTAAACTCCAAAATCGTTTCACGATTTTCAAGAATGATTCGGTCCCCGTCATAGAATATTTCCAAAATAAGGGGCTGGTGAAACGGGTAGATGCGAGCAGGTCTCCCGAGGAGGTGTACCAAGATGTGAGACTTCTATTTGTCACAGACAGTGCACAGTAAAGAAGAGTGAAAACGTTTTTCTGCTATTTAGGTAAGGAGAGTCAAACCAGTGTTGCCACGTTTAGCGATAAGTCGCTAAATCGAGGGAATTTTAAACAAATCTTAGCGACAAATTTCATAAAATGCGATTAGTGACTTTTCTACTGATTTCTAAGCTAGAGACAAATAATGTAGGCCTAGACACGTTTTATTTTTTGCATTTAATCCTTAGCTTTTTAAAGACCAACATTTTCCCTTTTCATTTTCTATGAACCTGGGACTGAAGTTTCGTAATAAAAAAACATAATCATGCATCAGGATGTGAGGTCAAGACAGATCACATAAACACAGTGCAGGCGTTGCCTGCTGCTATGTGATCTTAATATACTGTACATTACTATCGAATTTAAGCCCTATGAGAAACAATATTAACAGCTACTCGGTAGAAATTAAAACGAACCCAAAAAATGATTAAAAAAAAAATATTTTTTTCTGAGGGCCGCAATACTTTTAACAATTTTAATGAGAGTGGACAACATGCAGATTTTATTATTATTATTATTATTATTATTATTATTATTATTATTATTATTATTATTATTATCATCATCATGATTATAAATGAGAAGCTTTTATCATCCAGTCTATTGTCAAAAAATCTGCAAGTTAGAATTTATAAAACAGTTATACATTACAGTTATATATTACCGGTTGTTCTTTATGGTTGTGAAACTTGGACTCTCACTCTGAGAGAGGACAATAAGTTAAGGGTGTTTGAGAATAAGGTGCTTAGGAAAATATTTGGGGCTAAGAGGAATGAAGTTACAGGAGAATGGAGAAAGTTACACAACGCAGAACTGCACGCATTGTATTCTTCACCTGACATAATTAGGAACATTAAATCCAGACGTTTGAGATGGGCAGGGCATGTAGCACGTATGGGCGAATCCAGAAATGCATATAGAGTGTTAATTGGGAGGCCTGAGGGAAAAAGTCCTTTGGGGAGGCCGAGACGTAGATGGGAGGATAATATTAAAATGGATTTGAGGGAGGTGGGATATGATGATGGAGACTGGATTAATCTTGCTCAGGATAGGGATCATTGGTGGGCTTATGTGAGGGCGGCAATGAAGCCAGTAAGTAAGTATTATTATTATTATTATTATTATTATTATTATTAATTGTTATTAATTATTGTTCATTTCTTGTTGCGTGGCGCGCAGAAGCAGACGAATTGAATGTATCCCGACCCAAGCGTTCCGGTATTACGTCATAGCCAATACGTAATTGTTATTATGGCACGCGTGCTATAATGAGCCAATTATGAACGATTTTGGATGTAGTAACAACCTGTTTATAATGCAAGGATGGCATAAAACAATATATTAACAGAAAACATCGTTTTATATCTTTGATGAATTGGACGAGTTTCCTTTCGTTTTGTAAAAATGTGCATATATTTTGTTATGTACGTCATCTATCGCCAAATTCTATCATCATCATCATCATCATCATCATCATCATCATCATCATCATCATCATCATCAGAAAATCAATTCTCTCATTTTCTGTTAAGAATATCTTGTTTTTATTTTTTATTTTTTTTATTTCATCAATAAAACTGCTTTGATAACACAGGGACTAAAAAAATTATTTAACAACAATAAAATTGCTACCATAGTAACCATAATCATAATGCTTATGTGCAAAAGAAATGTAACATTACATAAAAAAATATGCTCTTTCAGAAGATATGACGTCAAAACTTACACAATAATAGCACAGTCTAGTATATACAGTCACGAAGCTCAATACGTAGTAAATATGCATCCATAGATAGTTGCTAACCACTAGGATCGCTAATATCGCCTCATTACACACAATGCGAAATAGTACCGGCACAGTCTATTGTTCCTAGCACCCTCACAACTCAAGTTTCGTGACGATATACTAGACTGTGATAATAGTTTAAAAAGTATATTTTTCCATGAAAATAATATAAGGTTTGATGTGTCTGAGCTTTTGTCCCTATCCCCTCATTCAAATTTAATTTTAAGTATTCGTTACTTTTGAAAAATACTGTATAATAAAATTACAGTCCTAGGAAAAAAAAAAAACAGCTTCCTATTTTTCATTAGCTGCAGGTTTGTCGTCTCTTTTCAGTATTCCTGGACGGTCAACCTGAGTGTTTCATCTAGACCCAGGACGGTATTTAGCCTACATCACGGAATGACCTCACCCTATGCATCTGTGTATTACACTAGAGTAGCACTGCTTCTTGAGTCTGAGCAATACTACGTTATTAATGTACAGTTACTCAAGAAACGATTAAGCACTGGAAATTTATGACTAAGGTTTAAGTACAAGTGAACACAGAATCGAAGTCTACAGTCTATTAATTAGATAATTATCCCTATGCCACAATATAGGGTTCCAACATCAGATGTAGTTCCTCCTGGAAATTGGTATTGTTAAAAAAAATGAAATCACTAAATTTCTTATCTCGTCAACCAAATGTTTCATGTCTGAGAGAGGGCACAATCGTTTTTAAAATAACTGTACAGTTGCTTATTAATTTATTTATGAATTCGGCACTTTTTCTTTTGCTTTAGTATCAATATAATCATTTACTTTGTTCGGTAAGATTTAATGAACACATGAAAATATACAAAAATGTTTGTTTCTAATGTTATGTAATAATACGAGGCGCTTTCAGAAAGTAAGTTTCCTGCGGTCGTTTACAAAAAGAAAACACAATTGCATGGAAAGATTTATTCGAATAGCTACAGCAATTGTTAAGCTATTTTTTCAAACATATTCCCCATTCCGAATTTAGACATTTTCCATATCGTGGGATCAACAAAAAGGTGCAGACGGCTATCACACACTAGTTCCGAGCCCAGGCGGTAGACTTCTACGACACAGGGATATACAAAAGTTGATCCCATGGTTTGACAAATGTCTCAATTTCGGTGGGGAATATGTTGAAAAACAGCTTAACAATTGCTGTATCTCTTCTAACAAATCTTTTCATGAAAGTGTGTTTTCGTTCTGTAAACGGCCCCAGGAAACTTACTTTCTGGACGGTCCTTGTATAAGCACACGTCTTATGAACACACTGCTTGATTAAATAATTTATTTGTGCAATATTAAATTTGACTATATGAGTACAAGTTAAGGCTACATATTTTTACATTATTCTTTTAATATCATATTTCACATAATACTCTTAATTTTGGTTATTTATGTATGTATAATGTATGTGTATTTATTCAAATAAATTTTAATTGTCATGCACCTGCACTGAGTCTATTATACTAGAGGTAAATCAAAACATATTTACGAGTACTTGAAATAGATTGGATACAGCATTTCTAATCTCGAGTACTCCCAACACATATTGGCGGTTTTCCGATCTGTTGCCAACCTTCGCCTGCTGAAATGATACCGTTTTCACCGTGAAATACGAAAACTGAGATTACTTCTCAATCTCATGATTAATCACAGGATTGAGAAATTAAAAAGCAATCAGTGTTAAATCGTAACCTTAAATTACAACAAATATTCGAAATGATGTTCAATTATTGCTCGTAAACAAGTTTCGCATCGCTTTAATAGATTAGCACTAATCTCTACTCCATACAAGATGACTCCGCATGTAAACAAATGGAAGTAGGCCTATCTGAGTTACATCTTATTGGCTGCAGGACATAGAACCTCTTTATGGCGCCTACAACGCTAAGTTAATTAGTTCCCAGTCTGAAAAAAAAACAACCTGTTATTATACATTTTCGAAGATTTACTAGGAAACGTCGTGTTTTCTAAACACGAAAAGGAAATAATATGAAGCCGTTTAAAACTAATTACTAAGTTG